>NW_026057577.1:87396447-87432410 GCF_023721935.1 Panthera uncia
ATTTCACTTAGCATCACACTCTCCAGTTCCATCCACGTTGCTACAAAGGGCCATATTTCATTCTTTCTCATTGCCATGTAGTACTCCATTGTGTATATAAATCACAATTTCTTTATCCATTCATCAGTTGATGGACATTTAGGCTCTTTCCATAATTTGGCTATTGTTGAGAGTGCTGCTATAAACATTGGGGTACAAGTGCCCCTATGCATCAGTACTCCTGTATCCCTTGGGTAAATTCCTAGCAGCGCTATTGCTGGGTCATAGGGTAGGTCTATTTTTAATTTTCTGAGGAACATCCACACTGCTTTCCAGAGTGGCTGCATCAATTTGCATTCCCACCAACAGTGCAAAAGGGTTCCCGTTTCTCCACATCCTCGTCAGCATCTATAGTCTCCTGATTTGTTCATTTTGGCCATTCTGACCGGCGTGAGATGATATCTAAGTGTGGTTTTGATTTGTATTTCCCTGATGAGGAGCGATGTTGAGCATCTTTTCATGTGCCTGTTGGCCATCCGGATGTCTTCTTTAGAGAAGTGTCTATTCATGTTTTCTGCCCATTTCTTCACTGGGTTATTTGTTTTTCGGGTGTGGAGTTTGGAGAGCTCTTTATAGATTTTGGATACTAGTCCTTTGTCTGATATGTCATTTGCAAATATCTTTTCCCATTCCGTTGGTTGCCTTTTAGTTTTGTTGGTTGTTTCCTTTGCTGTGCAGAAGCTTTTTATCTTCATAAGGTCCCAGTAATTCATTTTTGCTTTTAATTCCCTTGCCTTTGGGGATGTGTCGAGTAAGAGATTGCTACGGCTGAGGTCAGAGAGGTCTTTTCCTGCTTTCTCCTCTAGGGTTTTGATGGTTTCCTGTCTCACATTCAGGTCCTTTATCCATTTTGAGTTTATTTTTGTGAATGGTGTGAGAAAGTGGTCTAGTTTCAACCTTCTGCATGTTGCTGTCCAGTTCTCCCAGCATCATTTGTTAAAGAGACTGTCTTTTTTCCATTGGATGTTCTTTCCTGCTTTGTCAAAGATTAGTTGGCCATACGTTTGTGGGTCTAGTTCTGGGGTTTCTATTCTATTTCATTGGTCTATGTGTCTGTTTTCGTGCCATGTTTACTCTATTTTTAAAAGAAAAAAGAGGGAGGGTGTTCTGGGGTAAAAATACTAGATCTTTCTCTTAGGGATATAAAATGTACTGTATCACTAAACACTACAAATTTAGAAGAAACCTGTTTAATCTTCTTAACCTAACATTTTCCAATCTTAACCTGACAATGTCCCACTAGGTATGAAACAAATGTTCCATACCATATACCCAGACCTGAGGTTCTCAAAATGTGGTCCCCAGACCACCAGCATCACCTGGGACCTGGTTAGAAATGTGAACCGCCAGGTCCAAACCCAGACCCATGGAATTAGAAGCTCTTGGGGTGTCTTACCAATTCTGCCAGGGGATTCTGGTGAGAGCTGAAGTCTGATAACCACTAATCTAGGCAAACCATGAAGGCTGTTTTATCATGAATACTGGTTGTTTTGGGGGGAGGGATTCCCTTGGGCCAGTGCCTTAAAACCTCTCCTCTCACCTGAAGGAACAAGAGAGCAGGAGATGGATGAAAGTGTGCCAGGTTTCAGGGCAGATATCCACCCTGTCATCACTGTGCTTGTCTGTTTTGTATATTAGGCTACAGATTAAGACTTTATTTGAATGCAAGTTTTCACAGCTTAAACAAAAGTTTGAAGCTCACTATTAAGGAGCTTCAGGATTTTAAGGAGTTCAGGACCTGGATCAATTGTAGTGCCTGCTAATTAGTCAAGGGGTCCTTTGATGGCTTAGGCTGGAATGGCAGTGCATGGAGTCCGCACAGCAAAACAGGGATCGAAATTCTCACCGCATAACCCTGTAGTTACCCTTCTTCTGCACTTGAGAATTTAAAAATGTGTATTTGCACTTGTCTGGAATGTGGCTAACTAGAAGAGGCATTTCTGGACCTGGGCTCTGATCTTCATTTCCAAGCCTCCTTATAAGTCTTTTTTTTTTTTTTTTTTAAGATTTTAGTTTTAAGTAATCTCTACAACAAATGTGGGGCTCAAACTCACAATCCTGGGATCAAGAGTCACATGCTGCACTGACTGAGTCAGCCCGGTGCCCCAAGATAAGTTAAGTCTTGCCACAAAGCCCTCTTTTCAGGGACAATGGAAATGCAAAACCCAAATTCTATTAACACAGTTAAATACTTGAGCATTACATCTAAATCATTAAGATAATTCTTACCAATTGAGATTTAGTAATTTTAAAGAAACATAAGAATCCTGTGCTACTCACTCAATCCTGCCCCACTCCAAAACTCAAAATGTGTACATCATATTGGGAGGATAGGGATATTTAACTGGTCTCTGTCCCTTCCCCAACACTTAGACCAAAGGTTCACGTGGAGCAGGCACTTAATAAATGTCACCTGAATAAATTATTTTAACATATTTAACAGTTATATTTGGTGCTATGGATTGCACATGAAAGTTTCTTTCCATTCTATTATTTTGTCATAAAAAATAAACAATATGCTTGCTACATACAGTGTTTTAATATGGAAAATAATAAAAGCAAAGAAAAATTATCTGTATTTTTGGTAGTATGCTATGATCATACTTCCCATTACAAATTTGTGCATTCTTACAGACATTGCTCAGGTATATCTACACATAGCTATAGATATGTAGATCTTCATTTATGTGATTGTATCATCTATGCAATGATATTTATTTCTCAAATTACACTTCTATGTTTCTACCTCTCCATATCTTCCCACTAAATGGAATAATGCTAAATGTACTGTTTTATAATCTGTGTATTCATGAAACAAAAAATCAGGAACATCTTTCCATGATAATATATATGTGGCACAACATATCTTTAAAGTACCTGCATGGGGGCGCTTGGGTGGCTCAGTTGATTAAGTGTCCAGCTCTTGGTTTCAGCTTAAGTCATGATCTTGCAGTTTGTGAGTACAAGTCCCACATCGGATTCTGCCCTGGCAGTGTGGTGCTTGCTTGAGATTCTCTCTCTCCCTCTCTCTGCCCATGCCCCACTCATGCTATCTCTGTCTCTCTCTCTCTCAAAAATAAATAAATAAACTTTATTAAAAAAATAAATTTTAAATTAAATACCTATCTGCCTGGTATCCATTGTATAGATATAGCATAATATGTTTTAAAAATCTATTTCATTGGTTGTTTCCATAATTTTTCTCTTATAAAAATGCTGTGATGGACATCCTTGACTATTTGATTACTTCCTTAGGTTACAGGTAGGACTGGTAGAAATGGGATGGGCTCAAAAAAAAGTATACTTAGTAAGGACTTTCACAGCCCTAAGGAAAGGCTGAATTGATACTACTTTTACCAATATGTATGAGTCTTCCCTTTTTTTCACACCTACACCAACACTGAGTATTCTCATATTCTAAAATATTTTCCAAAACGATGGGAAAAAGGTAGTCTCTTGGTTTTTCATCCATTACTGTTGACAAAAATCAAACTTCTGATAACATTTTTGGTGACGGTGTGGAGTAACAGCCAATTTCATACATTGTTAGTGTAAGTGTAAATTGCTACAATCTCTATGGAGAAAATTTGGCAGTATCTATGAAATTAAAAAATACACACTCCCCTGACCTAACAATTCTGCTTTTAGAGCATTCCTCTGCTGATATATTCTCAGATATGCCAAATTACCTATGCATAAAGATTTAAATGCAGCATTATTTTCTAAAGACAAACGATAGGAAACAATTTAGATATTTGTCATTACAGAAGCGGTAAAAAGAAATTGTGGTGCCTACATAATGAAATATTATGAAACTGTTCAGAAGAGTCATGTCCCAACTTTACTGTATGCTTGGAAATTTTTACTTTAAAAATGTTAGGGGAGGGATGTCTGGGTGGCTCAGTTGGTTGAGTATTTGATTTCAGCTCAGGTCATGATCTTGGGGTTCCTGATTTCGGGCCTTGTATTAGGCTCGCTGATGTCAGCGTGGAGCCTGCTTTAGATCCTCTGTCCCCTTCTCTCTGCCCCTCCCTTGCTCACGCTCTCTGTCTTTCTCAAAAATAAATAAACATTGGGGCGCCTGGGTGGCTCAGTCGGTTAAGCGTCCGACTTCAGCTCAGGTCACGATCTCGTGGTCAGTGAGTTCGAGCCCCGCACCGGGCTCTGGGCTGATGGCTCAGAGCCTGGAGCCTGCTTCCGATTCTGTGTCTCCCTCTCTCTCTGCCCCTCCCCTGTTCATGCTCTGTCTCTGTCTCAAAAATAAATAAACGTTAAAAAAAAATTTTTTTTTAATAAATAAACATTTAAAAATAAATAAATAGGGGCGCCTGAGTGGCTCAGTCGGTTAAGCATCCGACTTCGGCTCAGGTCATGATCATGCAATTCATGAGTTCGAGCCCTGCGTCAGATCCTGTGCTGACAGCTGGGAGCCTGGAGCCTGCTTTGGATACTGTGTCTCCCTCTCTGCCCCTCCCCTGCTCACACTCTGTCTCTGTCTCTCAAAATGAATAAACATTAAAAATTTTTTTAAATAAATAAATAAATAAATAAATGTGTTAGGAGAATAAAGAAAAGACTGCTTATATGTATTATATGGAAATATTTTCAAAAATAACTTATAAGAAGAAAGAAAGGTGTAGAAAAACAGTGTGTGTAGTGTTATGTAAATATATGTGTGTGTGTATACACACACACACACACACACACACACACACACACACATATATATATACAGATACAAAAATATATGTGTGTATACCAGTGTTCCCAGACAACCACAAAGGAGGCCCCCCAAAATGGTAATGGTAATTGTCTTTGGGGAGGAGAATGTGGTAGCTGGAGAACAGCATGGGAGGAAAAATTTACTTTTTGTTGCACATAATTTTGTATTCTAGGATTTTTTACCATGTGCATATTCCTGTTCAATAATGAATAAGTACATAGGTAGAATTTATATCTCATTTTGATTTATATTTTATTGAACTAGAGGTTGGCTAGATTTTTATTCACCTATTGGCCATTTCTATCTCTTATCTAGTGAATTACCTTTATACACTCTTGCCTAAGATGCTTTCTAAAATCCGGTAACAGATTTTAAATCTACAAGCATTTTAGGAACATCTAGATTTCATAAAGCAGAGCTGTTTGTTACGACGCTACCAGGGGCCACGCTCTCATTTAGGGAAATGCTGTTACAGCTCGTACTGTGCTTCACTAAGAAAGCAGTGATTTCCCTCAGCACCAGTATGGTAAGGCAGGTCCACTGAGGCACAAGACAGTTTCCACATATGAAAAGCTACAACCATGATGAATGTTGGAAAGAAAGAACTTTCATCTTGGGGATCGAAAGTCAATAATGATTAGTGTACACTTTTCGAGGTTTATGATGTATATGTGTAAAATACCACACCAAAGTGAAAATAAGAAATAATCTCCCTAGTGCCACTTATGAAGGATAGTAGACTTAAAAATCAAGATTTACCGGGGCGCCTGGGTGGCTCAGTCAGTTGAGTGGCCGACTTCAGCTCAGGTCATGATCTCACGGTTCATGAGTTCAAGCCCCGTGTCAGACTCTGTGCTGCCAGCTCAGCGCCTGGAGCCTGCTATGGATTCTGTGTCTCCCTCTCTTTCTGCCCCTCCCCCGCTCATGCTCTGTCTCTCTCTCTCTCTCTCTCTCTCTCTCTCTCTCTCTCTCTGTCAAAAATAAATAAACATTAAAAAAAATTACAGAATTTACAAGGTGATTGCATGCTGCTTCTGTGGTCATTTCATCTCTCATGTATTTTTTCAGATACAGGATTTGAAACCACATGGTGGGTTGTCAGGGTTTTTTTTTTTTCTAATTTTTTTTTTTTTTTTGAGAGAGAGAGAGAGAAAAGGAGGGAGAGAGGGAGAGAGGACAAGTGGGGGAGGGGAAGAGAGGGAGACAGAAGATCTGAAGTAGGCTCCTCACTGACAGTGAAGAACTCACTCGAATTCATGAACCATGAGATCATGACCTGAGCCAAAGTCAGACACTTAACCAACTGAATCACCCAGGGACCCCACCACATGGTGGTTTTGTCTAGGGCCTTCTGTTTTCTTTTCTATTTGATATAGGCTTCAGGTGTGATGTCTGTTTGCAAGTACAGTAGGGCAAACTAGAATCAAAAGAACCACATTTGAGCAGACACATGTTAACCCTTCCAAGAAGCGGGAGGCCCCGGCACAGCAGCACCTTCTCGCCCTTCTGCCAAGCTCCAGTCACGTGAAATATCGTTATCAATTTAAATGTTGGTCTGGGTAAGTGAAAAGGGGATTTGAAATATCCATTTCGGAGGTGTATTGTGAGGTCTAAATAAAATAATGTCCCTAAAGCTCTTGGTACTCGCCTTACACAGGGAAAGCACCCAATAAGCTGTGATGTCATCACCATCACCACCACCATCATCCTCCTCGAGCAGATGAACACAAGAATGCAGCCATTTATCAAGGTGAAGGCAGAATAGACACAGAAACCACAAAGGAATCTACACGCCACGGTCCTGGGACTATGAGGGTCTTTAAATAAATATTTCCCTACGAGTAGCAAACAGAGCAAAATGAACACAGCTATTCCGCAAGTGACACCAGGCAGCACCTCATCACGGAAGTCAGCTGTATCACGTCTCCCACAGAACATCCCAGCTGGCACAACTGACCAGAGAGGGATGCACATTGTCGGAGAACTGAACAATGAAGGTCATAAGAGTAAGCGACTAACCGAAATGAAGCCACTGGGAAGCCGTTTGGCATTTCCCCAAAACGTCAAACACAGAATTACCACGTGAGCCAGCAATTCCACCCTAGGTGTATGTCCACGAGAATTGAAAACATACCTGCTAAGAGGTATGGGGATTCTTTTGGGGGTGATGGAAATCAATGTTCCAGAATTAGATAGCGGTGATAGGTGCACAACAGAGTAAATATATTAAAAACCACTGAATTGTACACTTTAAAATAGTGAATTGTATATTATATGAATTATATCTCAATTGGGGAAAAGTGGGGAAAAGTCGTGGGTTGTGCCACAGGCTACCCATATTTAAGATTCAAAGAATGATTTCATGGGCTCAGTCCATTAAGCATCTGATTCTTGGTTTCGGCTGAGGTCAGGATCTCACAGTTCATGAGTTCAAGCCCCGAATCCAGCTCTGCGCTGATGGCGTGGAGCCTGCTTCGGATTCTGTCTCTCCTTTTCTCTGTCCCTCCCCGGCTTGTGTGCTCTCTCTCTCTCAAAATAAATAAATAAACTTAAAATAAATAAAAGAATGATTTTCATGTTGTCCATGAAAGGGAAGAAAGCAGAGGAAACACACCACCAAAACCAAGTTAAACACAAACTAGTAATAGTGAAAAGAAAGGAAAAAAGTCATCTGATGGGACTAATTGTAAAATCTCTGTTATATTAAGATTATACCCAACAACCCTGGAAAACATTTTTGCCTCATCTCCTGAGCAACTTTATGAAGTCTTTCAGTTCATTTCAAGGGCTAACACTTCTCTGTGAAGCAAATTTTAATATATAAACCAGACAGCAATTCTTCCTCCACCAAAGACAGGACACTACGGGGTCCCCAAACCAGAGTTTGGAACAAAAACAAAGAATGGGTATGATGTGAGGTCTAGAGGTGCACCTTCCACTGCACACTAATATTCTTGTGACTCTGAAGAGGAATGTTTTATTTTTTAAATATAAGCAGCTTTTTCATGGCAATGATAGCCATGGGGGACAGTAGCCTACTATTTTCTATTTTTACCTCCTATGTCAAGGTTTTCTCCCTCCACTGTCTTTCCAGACATATATCAGTCAGATCTTTTTGTTCTTTGGGAATCCACCTAAAGTTAAAGCACCATCTAAGCACTAAAGTTAAATCTAACACATTTTAAGTCTCCTAAAAATAATTACTGACCTTCCATTATAAGTCAGTAACCTGAACTTCCAAAGATCTACAATTAGTAGAAATTTTGTAAAAGAATTTTAAATATGATTTTTTTTTACTCCCGGGTTTTTCTGGAATAATTATTTCAACAAACTGCCCTTGAGCTACTGCTCAGGGCAAACACAACTCTTTAATTTCACAACAGTAGTAACTGGTCAGAGAAAGAACATGTCATACAGGTTGATCATCTCTTATTCAAACATATTAAAGGTTTCCTGCGCAGTATTATTCCAACTTGGTATCAATAATTTTTAATCTCTATCTCTTAATTATAGAAGCTTTAGCTTTTTCAAGCTTACATATACAAGATCCTTTGGCTCAGCTTGGTCATACCCTTCATAATACATTACTAGGAGGGCCCAGATTTTTTTTCTGTGACTCAGTTCTACTATCTTCATTTCATTTCCTTCTTTATTTCTGCCTAATAAAATCCAGGTAGCTAATACATACCTTTGGGTCTTTGGTTCTAACTACTCTCTCCTTCCCCATTGCCTCTGTCAGTTAATCTCTATTTTTACTCAGTTCCACACAAATTTTCAGGCTACAGGGGTGTGCTGGTGAATGTTTCACAATGGGCTCTTTGGGGACAAGAAGCTCAGATTTGAAGCATTTGCTGATTTCCATAGTATAAATACCTCTGCCACTGCTGATTTTAAACCATCACTGTCATATCACTGAATGTGAATTTGGAAGAGAGGCACGCAATAACACACCAAGATCCAAGAGACACAAATAACCTCAAGAACATGGGTATAGTCACTAGGAAGTGACACGTTTTGAGTATTCATTACCTATGCTGTTAATATAATATATCTGATTGCAAGTTTATGTGATTTAGTTTCTAACCGTGCTTATGTTTAACAATGGCCTGACAAAATTCCTAAAAATTTCGCAGTTGGTTTTTGTTAGCCAGTATGAGCCAGCTCCAGCACACCACCGATCCTGGGATATTTTAAAAACCTATACATTATATCAGTATTTTGTGGCATGGTTGGGCACAGCCAGGCTTGTTGGAGAGGCCTGCATCACCTGAGGAGCATTGGGGTCCAGGCCTAGATGAGCCCAGTGGGGATACATAAGGATGGAAGAGACAGACTGAGCCAGAAGAAATCTAAGAGGTCACTGTAGACAAGTAGGTATCAGTGGGTCCTATACAAAATAAGGAGGATGACAGAGACTTCTAGCTAAATATGGTGGATTTAATATGCTTATTTATTTCGTTTCTTTTCGATCCTTCCTGAAGCCATCCTAAACAGATAAAGGAATTTTAAAAAGCATAAAACTACAGTTGATCCTCATTACCTACACATTCTATGTCTGTGAAATTCCCTATTCTCTAAAACTCATTTCTATTCCAAAATCAATACTGACAGTGTTTCCACAGTCATTGCGGACATGCTCAAAGCGGTGAAAAATTTGAGACTCCTGATGCTCCTGTTCCTGAGGTTGAACGTGGCCACCCTCTAACTTCTTGTTTCAGCTCTCACACTGTAAAAAACATCCTTTTCATAGTCTATTTAGTGGCATGTTTTTTGTATTTTTGTGCTTTTTGCTGGTGATTTTGCTGTTAAAATTGTTCCCTGAGCACGGTGCAGAAGCACAGTCTAGTGTTCCTGAGCGCAAGAAAGCTGTGATGCACCTTATGGAGAAAACGTATGTGCTGGATAAGCTTCACTCAGGCATGAGCTCCAGTACTGTGGGCCATGCCTTTGATATTAACGAATCAATAGTGTGTTTTACATAAGGTTTCTTGAAAGAAATACACATAATAACAGGTTATGTATTGATTAGTTGATGAGGCTTGCAGGTACCTAACCCTGCATTTCCTTGGAGCAATGGTTCAGTGTTAATTAATTAGTATTTGAAGCAACTTCATAGAACATAATTATTGCAAATAATGACAGCTATTCTATAATGGCAAGAACAGAAGGGAAGATCAGAACGAAATTTCAGAAGCTGCAAAGCATACAAATGAGTAGATTTAGCACAGCAGAGAAAGAGTGAAGCAACACCTTGGACCGGCTCAAAAACTAGGGAGCCAGAGAGTACACATTCAGCTCAAAACGGTGGATTAGTTGAAAGTGTGTGTAAGGAGTCATTGGGTCCCCATTTCCCTTCCCCAACCCAGCACAGTCAAGTCTTCCCAACCCAGGAAGAAAACCAGAGGTTTATTCTCTACAGTAGTTGATTCCAAAATGATTCTGGATTCTGGGCCTGAAATTGGGGAGTTAAGGGAAAGCCCACATGTTGAATGATAAAACCATTGGCTCCTTTTCCCCCACTCAGCTCTGAGAACCCTTGCTATTAGCTTTATAACATCCAGGCAGGAGACTAAAGGATGTCTCTCTAGAGATACTACCTGGGCCAAAGGAAAATACCTGTATATATTGGGCAGGGGAGGTATGGATCACCCAATGAAACAGCCCTCTAAGATCATCCTATAGTGAAGCCCACTGACCAAACAGTCCTCCTCACCTAAACACACACACACACACACACACACTCCCATACCTTCTAATTAGTTTTGTTGTGCCTTACTCTTAAATATGAAGAGATATGTAATAACAACTACATATTTGAAAAGAGTATCTAACATAAAAGGGAGAGACAAAAACAAATAAAAAAAGGAAAAACAACTCAGATGAAACAGAGAAAAAATGCTGGAACATAAGAAAAAAATTTTTTCTAATTTTTTTTTAGTTTATTTCTTTATTTTGAAGGGTTGGGAGAGGGGAGAGGGACAGAGAAAGGGAAAGGCAGAATCCCAAGCAGACTTTGTGCTGTCAGAGCAAAGCCTGACCGTGGGGCTCAATCTCACAAACCACAAGATCATAATCTGAGCTGAGACCAAGAGTCAGACGTTTAATTGACTTAGCCACCTAGAGGCCTCAAGAAAATTTCTACAAAATTATCATGGGTACCCATAGAGAGTTAAATAATGGTATAATATTCATGGAACAAGAACAGGAAATTTTTTTAATGTGTTGATAAATGTCTTTTTTTTAAATATGAAATTTATTGTCAAATTGGTTTCCATACAACACCCAGTGCTCATTCCAACAGGTGCCCTCCTCAAAACAGAAAAATTTTTAAAAGAACACTCAGAGGGGTGCCTGGGTGGCTCAGTCGGATGGGCGTCCGACTTCGGCTCAGGCCATGATCTCATGGGGGGTAGTTCAAGCTTTGTGTTGGGCTCAGTGCTGACGGCTCAGAGCCAGGAGCCTGCTTTGGATTCTGTCTCCCTCTGTCTCTGCCCCTCTACCACTCATGTTCTGTCTCTCTCTCTGTGTCAAAAATAAACATTAAAAAGAACACTCAGAGACTAACAACATAAAAAACCTTGGGAAATTAAAAGCAGAAATTAAATTTTAATTAAAAAATTAAAAGGTAAAGTTGAGTAAATCTCCCAGAAAATAGAATAGCAACATCAACAGTAAAAAGAAGTAGAGAATATGAGAGATAAAGTAAAATTATGAGGAGATATTTAATATCTAAATTATAGGAGTTCCCAAAATATTACAGAAAAGATGGGTGGGAGGAAACTATCATTGATATACATTTTTTTTAAATTTTTTTTTCCAACGTTTTTTATTTATTTTTGGGACAGAGAGAGACAGAGCATGAACGGGGGAGGGGCAGAGAGAGAGGGAGACACAGAATCGGAAACAGGCTCCAGGCTCCGAGCCATCAGCCCAGAGCCTGACGCGGGGCTCGAACTCACGGAACGCGAGATCGTGACCTGGCTGAAGTCGGACGCTTAACCGACTGCGCCACCCAGGCGCCCCTGATATACATTTTTTTTAAATTTCCTAGAACTTAAAGTTATCTGTTTCCATAGGAGAGGGTCCTTCATGGTACCAACATAACAGATTTAAAAAAAAAATGGTACAAGAACAGATATTCAGATCAATGGAACAGAATAGAGAACCCAGAAATGGACCTACAAACGTATGGCCAACGAATCTTTGACAAAGCAGGAAAGAATATCCAATGGAATAAAGACAGTCTCTTCAGCAAGTGGTGTTAGGAAAACTGGACAGCGACATGCAGAAGAATGAACCTGGACCACTTTCTTACACCATACACAAAAATAAACTCGAAATGGATGAAAGACCTCAATGTAAGACAGGAAGCCATCAAAATCCTCGAGGAGAAAGCAGGCAAAAACCTCTTTGATCTTGCCCGCAGCAACTTCTTACTCAACACGTCTCCAGAGGCAAAGGAAACAAAAGCAAAAATGAACTACTGGGACCTCATCAAAATAAAAACTTCTGCACAGTGAAGGAAACAATCAGCAAAGCTAAAAGCAACTGACAGAATGGGAGAAGATATTTGCAAATGACATATCAAATAAAGGGTTAGGATCCAAAATCTATAAAGAACTTATCAAACTCAACACCCAAAAAACAAACAATCCAGTGAAGAAATGGGCAAAAGACATGAATAGACACTTCTCCATGGAAAACATCCAGATGGCCAACCGGCACATGAAAAAATGCTCAACATCACTCATCATCAGGGAAATACAAATCAAAACCACAATTAGATACTACCTCATGCCTGTCAGAATGGCTAACATTAACAATTCAGGCAACAACAGATGTTGGTGAGGATGCGGAGAGAGAGGATCTTTTTTGCATTGTTGGTGGCAATGCAAGCCAGTGCAGCCATTCTGGAAAACAGTATGGAGGCTCCTCAATAGAACCACCTCAATAGAACTAAAAATAGAACTACCCTATGACCCAGCAATTGCACTACTAGGTATTTATCCACAGGATACAGGTGTGCTGTTTTGAAGAGACACATGCACCCCCATGTTTATAGCAGCACTATCAACAATAGCCAAAGTATGGACAGAGCCCCAATGTCCATTGATGGATGAATGGATAAAGAAAATGTGGTATATATATACAATGGAGCATTACTCGGCAATCAAAAAGAATGAAATCTTGCCATTTGCAACTACGTGGATGGAACTGGAGGGTATTATGCTAAGGGAAATTAGTCAGTCAGAGAAAGACAAAAATCATATGACTTCACTCATATGAGGACTTTAAGAGACAAAACAGATGAACATAAGGGAAGGGAAACAAAAATAATATACAAACAGGGAGGGGGACAAAACAGAAGAAACTCATAAATATGGAGAACAAACTGAGGATTGCTGGAGGGGTTGTGGGAGGGGGGATGAGCTTAATGGGTAAGGGGCACTAAGGAATCTACTCCTGAAATCATTGTTGCACTATATGCCAACTAATTTGGATGTAAATTTAAAAAAATAAAAAATAAAATTTAAAAAATCATAAAAGAAAGACCTACACCTATACAAGACACATCAACATGAAATTTCAGAACACAGGCAAAGAGGAGTCTAAAAGCTTGCAGGAAAGAAAAAGAGAAACAACAACAGGTCTCATGCAAGAGATTGGGAATCATAATAGCACTTACTTTTTCGCTAGCAATTCTGGGTACTGAAAGACACTGGGACAATCATTTCAAAATCCCTAGAGAAAAATACTTTCCAGCTTCAAATTCTATGCCCAAACTATCAATAAAATTCAAAGGCAGAACTAAGATGTTTCTCAAAACACTGAGCTGTCATGGATGCTTTCTCAGGAAGCTACTAGAGGAAGGATACACCAAAAACAGGCTGTTCACAAGAAAGACAGAAACATGGTATATGGCTTTGGCTGCACAGAAGCAATGACCAAGTAAAAGCAGCATAAGCAAGACAGTTGATTCTCCTCTTATGTAACAAGAAATCTGAATATTGACCTAACCAAAATTTATGATTAGGAGAACAGGCAAAGTGGAAGTGGGTGTGTATTTGGAGAGGGCACCAGATTCACATATTCCTTGTAGAAAATCAGTACATAATATCTAAAATTGAAGTAAATAGCAATATAACAATGGAAGAAAAGTAATATAAACAAATCATAAATTATAGAGGGAAATGAGAAGAAACAGCTAAAAGTGTTAAATTGTTAAACAGAAAGGAACTAGAAGTAGGAAGAGGTGGACAAAACAGTGCTGTTTCTCATTATGAATCTTGAATATCTATCTGATTTTTTCTTTTTTCTTTTTCTTTTTTTAAAGTGTCTATTTATTTATTTTTAGAAAGAGAGAGTGAGCACGAGTGGAGGAGGGGCGGAGAGAGAGGCAGAGACAGAATCCCACACTGTTGTCACAGAGACTGACTCAGGGCTCAATCTCATGAACCAAAATCATGACCTGAGCTGAAATCAAGAGTCAGATATTTAACCGACTGAGCCACCCAGGTGCCCCGAATGTCTATCTGATTTTTTAAACCATGATAACTTTGATCAAATATGTGTATATGCATACAGTGGTGGTGGTGGACTGGTAGGTGGAGGCCAAGCCAGGGATGTGGTGTCGTGGGAGCCTGGCAATGTTCTGAAGCCCGAGGCATCATTAAGTGAGTTTGTCAGCAGGGGCAGATCCCTAGCCATTAGGCAGAAGCTCAAAGATAGAATATCTCTCCCTAGAGGGAAACAAGTGAGATCTAGGCAGGCCAGGTCCTCCAGTGACTGAGAGTTGCTGGGTTTTCAAGGCAGCGAGTCAGGCCCAGGAAACAAGGTAATGTGGGGACTTGGGTATCATAACTGGGACACCACATTGGAGCCTGTCTGGCAGCCAACGTGAGCAGATGCTGAGGCCCAGAGTACTCGGGGCTCACTCTTTATCTCCATCTTGCCTGAGCTCAGAACTGGGATCAGGCTGAGTGGAAGATGAGAGCAACAAAGGAAGCAAAACTAGAAACCTGTGTGGCCTGACAAATACAAAGTCAACAACAGCTACTAGATCTGAGAGCTACAGATCATTGTCTTCCTTTAAAATGTCTGTTATTCCCCAACTGGGTGCCATACAAAGCACTCCCAAAACGTAACTTCAGGACTAGTTAAATTGTGCTTCATCCATACAATGAAATGGTATGTGGCCAATGAAACAAATGTTAAAATTTCCAGGCTAAGCTTTTCTTTCTTGATATAGGTGCCACCATGTCCTATTCCTCTTTCTATCCTCTTGATGCCTGCAATATGGTACCTGAAAATGGGCAGGGAATCTTGCAACCCTGCAGCAACAAGCATTCTGAGGATGGCAAGCAGAAAGACAGATTAGGTAGGTAGGTAGGTAGGTAGGTAGGTAGGTAGGTAGAAAGATAGATAGATAGATAGATAGATAGATAGATAGATAGATAAGGAAGGAAGGGAGGGAGGGAGGGAGGGAGGGAGGGAGGGAGGGAGGGAGAAAGAGAAAGGAAGGAAGTCAACAAAGGCATAATTGAGCCACCTACCCCAAAATTCTTGGCGCCTGAACACATTCCTAACTGGTGTGCCTTCCCAATATGATGGGAATGGATTTGACTGGAAACCACAATTTTTAGGCTTTTGTAATATTTCAGAAACTCAAAATTTACTCCTGTATGATCTACTAGGAGTAGAAAATGAGTTCAATATTCTCCCCCCAGGACTCCTGTCTGGAGTAATTACCTTTCCACAAACAAAATCCACAAAACTCATCCCTCAAATAAAATTGCCCTTGAGGACTATGGAGAACTCAAAGTGTGCACACTTAATCACACATTGTCTTATCACATCCTAATTGGCATTATTTTGTGCAGATGGGAAAACTGAGGGGCACACCTTCTCCAGGTCCAAACAATTCATTAGGATAATGAATTACAAAAGACACTTATCCTGAAAAGTTTGCTAAAAATAATCCTGAATATATCACATGAAGGACATTTATAACCAGTTTAAAACTTCTTAGGCAATTTAAATGTATTGCTGATTTTGAAAGGGGTATAAGAAGTTTGTGTCACTTCACTGAAATGCAATTAAAGCAATTAAAAACATTTCCCAAATGCTTATGTGGGCCACCACTGATACAAGCTGCTGCTGTTGAGGAGTTGGTTGGAAAGTTCCCACTGATTTCTCTACATGGAAGAAACATATTGTTGCCATCTTGCAAGAAAATCAAGTTATTCAATTTAATGGATCAGTACAGAAAACAAAACTCTGTTTGCCAAGCGAATATTTTGCTGTGTTTGAGTTTCCTCTGATCTAAATTTGCTAGCTTTGAATGCTGCTTTGAAATAAATGCACACAAATGGCATTTGATATGGCCTGCTTTATTCATTAAAACAAAGCGAATAGCATTATGGAGTAACTTTGAAGGGTAGTTTGGGCTTTCTTATTTAATTAATCCATTACACTTAACCTTCCATTATTTCATTCTCTGAAAGTCCTGCAACCATTATTAACACTCCACAAATATGTTTTGCATTATTAAATTTAAGAATTTAGTACCCAATAAAATTCTCAGCAGGAATATTGTTATTAAATGAGTTCATTAAACCTAACCACACTAATTAACAGTCAAGTGTTGAGGAACACTTATACACCACTGAGCCATATTCCATATTCATAACTCCTCTGCTAATTCTAGCAAATGAACATAAACACTCTCAGAAAAAAAAAAAGTCCAGGAAGGTTACTGAAACCACATGTACCTCTGCAGAAATGAGCTCCTTCAAAATAAATGTCCAGGCTTGTCTAGAACTTGCTCCTCGTCACATCCTCTATCAGTTATTTTCAGTTAAGTGCACAACTAGTTCTAGCTCCTCCCTCCCTTATGCTTGTAATGACATGACTGGAATTATTGTGCATTTTAGTTTTACAATTAATTACTACTCTTAGCTGGCCAGAACCAGCATTTTCAGAGGGCTTCTACATACAAAATCTGTAGCCTCTAGCACAAGGGTGATCTTTTAACAACACACGCGTGCGAACACACACACACACACACACACACACACACACACATTGAATCCCAACTACAGGAATATACAACAGATTTTTTTAAACATTTTTTAAAGTTTATTTATATTGTGAGAAAGAAAGCACCTGTGCAAGCGGGGGAGAGGCAGAGAGAGACAGAGGGAGAGAGCAAATCCCAAGCAGGCTCTGCTCCGTCAGTGCAGGGCCCAATGCCAAGCTCAATCCCGTGAACTGTGAGATCATGACCTGAACCAAGATCAAGAGTCGGACACTTAACCGACTGAACTACCCAGGTGCCCCTATCAACAGTTTTAATGCATAACTAAGGGCTCCTTGGCCTTAGCTCCTATCCTGTGGAGTTGATGCAGTGATACAGTACCAGATGCCCTCTTTATGGGCTAAAGCTGTGAGGAATGTTACCTGCTGAAGGCTCATGACCAAGTCCTTTTCTGGGAAATGCCCTCTGCAAAAGGCGGTCACCTTGCCCAAAGTTACACCCCTTCCCCAGAGGCAGCCAATATCTCATGACTGGTTGGCAAGGGGGTGCAAAGGCCTGACCCCCTTTCTTCAACTCATAGAGGTGCTAAAGGGCCATCTTACTTCCAGAGCTTCCCATAAGATCAGCTGAGACATCTCTTGTAAATGTGTCACAGTTCAACTTTTCTATCTGCCTAATCCTGCTTCCTGGGACTCCCTCACAGGTGTTGACCCCAGAGTGCTCCCCAGCAAGCCTTCTGCACCCAAATCCCCATCCAAGTCTGTTTCCTGGGAAACCAGAACTATGATATCCTTACCTGAAGAACCCAAGCTCAAAGAAGGACTTAAGAGGAATCTATCTGCATAGTTTGGCTTTCTGTAAAGAAATAAATTAATTCCAACCAAACTCAGTTGAACTTTCTAGATTATGGGTTTGATCCTTCATAGTCGAAAATATATTAAATACAATTTAGACCTCCCAATAGAAGAACTGCCTTTGAAGCCCCCAGGCTCACTTATCTTAACATAACAGGTGGTATCAAGCTGAGTTGCTTCCCAGTCTGGCTAATAACCTAGATCCCTTAGGCAGTTCTGTTGGTCAGAATTTATTGTGTCCCTAATCATACAATACCTGAGTATCCCACTATCCAGTTGCTCTCCCTCACTAAAGCAATGGGGGGACAAAAACCTTTACACATACTTTTTGTGAGGGAGAGTGCTATGGACTGAATTGTCCCCCGCCCCCCAACAAATTCATATGTCAAAGCCCTAACCCCCAATGTAATTGTATCTGGAAAGATGGTCTTTAGGAGGTAATTAAGGTTCAATAAGGCCATAAAAGTGGGGGCTTAATCCAATAGGCCTTCTAAGAAGAGGGAGAAGGAGAGACATTTCTTTCTCTGCCATATGAGAGCACACCAAGAAGGTGGCCACCTGCAAGCCAGGAAGGGAGCTCTCACCAGGAACCAAATCAGCTGGCACCTTGATCTTGGATTTGCTGGCATCCAGAAATGTGAGAAAGTGAATTTCTGTTATTTAAGCTACTCAACCTATGGTCTTTTGTTATGGTGAAGATCCTCCAGGGGGTGAGGGGTATGTAAGATGAGTAAACTACAGCATGGTGCTAGTCCTCACAAAGGCACCACATGTTTTCCCTTTCAGCTCTGCTTCTCTCCTTTCTCTCAACTTCCTTTCTTCAGTTCCTTTTTTCTCCTCCTCATTCAGTGTCAGTGCCCTTAACTCATGAATGCTGTACATTTTTTTAAGTTTATTTATTTTGAAAGAGTGAGTGGGGGAGGAGCAGAGAGAGGGCAGGGGGAGAGAGAATCCCAAGCAGGCTCCAAACTGTCAGTGCAGAGTCCAACATGGGGCTTGAACTCATGACCCATGAGATCATGACCTGAGCCAAAATCAAGAGTAGGCGGCTTAACGGACTGAGCCACCCAGGTGCCCCGAGAATACCATAAATTTTTATTTTCTTGCCCTGGCTGGACCAGCTGGTGTTGTTCTTTTCAGGATTTCAGAGGCTGCTAAGTGGTAGCCTAAAACTTATTCAGAGAAATTCTGAGGAGCTCAATAGTAAGGAGCCCTTAGAATTTGAAGATAAGACTGCTTCTTATCTAAATTAGAAAACATAAACAAATGAATGAACAAAGGAACCAACACTATAAATGAGGTTAGCAACCTACAAAAGTAACAAGATTGTGAGACAATCATGTGGTTAGGGAAACACTAAAATCCAATCAAGGCCACATCTTTGTATACTGAGATATGAAACACAATCACAACACACGCTAAGTCCTTCATGAATTTTGTTAATGTGAACGAACTCAGCTGAGCCAGGTCACCTCTGACAGAATGATAAAATCTAGTTTCACACCGTAAGTTTCCATTAACAGATGGTCCAAGTAAAGCTCTTCCTGTTGGGCTATTGGTCTTCCTTGGTTATTTTAGGGGACAATATTGAGGTAAGCTGGGACCCTATTAAAGAAGGGCGTTGGGGCGCCTGGGTGGCTCAGTCGGTTAAGCGTCTGACTTCAGCTCAGGTCATGATCTCGCAGTCCGTGAATTTGAGCCCCGCATCGGGCTCTGTGCTGACAGCTCAGAACCTGGAACCTACTTCAGACTCTGTGTCTTGCTCTCTGTCTGCCCCTCCCCTTCTCATGCTCTGTTTCTCTCTCTCTCCCTCTCTCTCTCTCAAAAATAAACATTAAAAAAAAAGTTAAAAAAAAAAAAGAAGTGGGGCACCTGGGTGGCTCAGTCGGTTGAGCATCCGACTTTGGCTCAGGTCATGATCTCACGGTCTGTGAGTTCGAGCCCCACGTCAGGCTCTGTGCTGCTGACAGCTCAGAGCCTGGAGCCTGCCTCGGATTCTATGTTTCCTTCTCTCTGCTCTTCCCCTGCTCACATGCAGTCTCTCTCTCAAAAATAAATAACGGTTAAAAAAAAAAAGAAGTGCCTTGAATGACAAATTTAAGATAGGCCTTTCTTCTGTATGCAGCCAGGGCCTAACCCTGTACGGCAGTGATGTGAGCATAACTGTATGCCTGGCAGCGTATGAATGACAGGCTGGAAGCTAGCGCGAGTAGACAAGAAGGACAGTAGGCAAGCTGGTGCACTTGCTCAGGGGGAGGATGTAAAACAGTCAAGTGAAATTGGAAGCATGCCCATGGAAGACACTGCAAAGAGAATCAACATGTCTTGGCCATGTCTTGGCAACTTTATTGGCAGGAGGGCATGGGAAAGAACGTTTGGGGTCTGGTTGATTGTGGAAAAGAGAGGAGAGAAGCTGCCACAGAGGTCAGATGACTTGCCATGTTTACAGGGCGAGGGCGGTCGGGACAGAAGAGGCTGCAGGTGGGGCTGACCACCAGGCAGCTGTAAACGAGAGCCATGGGCTCTGGAGACAAGCTGGGTTACAGGAATAAGCTTCGGAGTTAAGGGCGCAAGGCCGATATTGGAAATTATGGAAATGAATATGAGCGGAACACGCGGAGAGAGAGAAGGACAGGAACCAAGCCATGGAAAGCTAACGTGTGTGGTGGGAAGCGCAACAGCCCAAGGAGGATGAGGGAAGGGGGGAGGTCTCACAAGAGGCAGCTACGGCCTCAAGGGAGTAGAAAGTGCAATCTTCTGTGGACGCATGAAGGAAGGGGATGAGTCCAAGGTGGTGAAAGGATGGGGGAAAGCAGTGCAGTGGGTTAAGATGCAGAGTTGAGAAGAGGTGAAAAGCAGGCTGACTGAGTGGTGGTAAGGGACCAACCACGGCAGCGATATATGGTTGGTGCTTGCTGGGGCCACCATAACAAAGTACCACAAACAGAATGGCTTCAACAATGGAAATTTATTGCCTCACTGTTCTAGGGGCTAGAAGTCCAAAATCAAGGTGTAGACAGGATTGTGCTCTCTTTATAATATTTTTTTAAGTTTATTTATTTTTGAAAGAGATTGAGCGAGCATGTGAGCATGAGCGAGCAGGGGAGGGGCATAGAGAGAGGGAGAGAGAGAGAATCCCAAGCAGGCTCCACACTGTCAGGGCAGAGCCTGATGCAGCCTGATGCAAACTCACAAGCTCTGAGATATGACCAGAGCTGAAACCAAGAGTCGGATGCTTAACCAACTGAGCCACCTAGGTGCCCCAGGACCATGCTCCCTTTAAAGGCTCTAGAGAAGGACCTGTTCCAGGCCTCTGTCTTTGCTGCTAGTAGTTACTTGACTCACAGCTGTGTAACTCTTAACTTCACATGGCAGTCTCTCCTGTGTGTGTGTCTGGGTCCAAATTTCTCCTTTTTACAAGGACACTGGTGTTAGTGGATTAGGTGCTCAGCCTACTCCAACATGATCTTGTCCTAAATAATTACAGGTGCAATGACCCTATTTCCAAATAAGGTCATGTTCTGAAGTACTGGGGGTTAGAACTTCAACATATAAACTTGGGAGGGAGGGCAACAATTCAAGTTGTGACAGTGGATGAAGGGCTTTCTGAGGCACTGGAAAGCTGGAAACAGAGGTGCTATTCGAAGACACCTGGGCACTGACTCTGAATTCTTCCTGCACTCAGCAGCAACAAGCCATGACGGTATGGCCTTCAAGGGGTACACTTGGAAGCAACAGCTCAGAAATTAAGAATGTGAGCTCTGGAGCATGACGGTTTTAAGCTCAACTCTGCCACTTATTTACCATGTGACCAGGGGGAGGTAAGATGTTAAAACTGACTTTTTCCCAATCTCCTATTTATAAAAGACCTATCCCATAGAGTTGAGAACTAAACGCATTAATAAATAGCACACCTAACATTATTATTCTCATTTTATAGATGAAGAAACCGAGACTCATCCTGGTTGACTAACTTGCCCAGGATCACGTGTGTAATAACAACGTACAGAAATCAAAACTTCATGCTCTTAACAATTCTGTTCTATTGCTTCCCATTAAGTTGATATTAGCATTTAAATAAAAAGTATATGAGCGAAAAAGAAAAAGAAAACCCTTTCCTTAGTTTAGCAAGTTTTTTTCTGGGGAGTATGACAGAGAAGAAGTAGTTGTAATATCAGTTACAAGAAGAAGAATCAAGAATACAGAAGAATTAGAAATGGAAATAAAATTTCCATTTTCTCTTTCTAAAACATTACCACTACAGTTTCAATAGGGGAGAGAATACTGAGATAAGAAAATAAAAATTGAATAAACCAGAGGTTAGGTTGGCTTCTATTTCTTCTTCTCTTCCCTCCCACTTTCTCCAGTCTCTGTGCTACTCCTGAGAATCCAAGATAATATTGAAAGAAGCATATATGGGGTAAGAGATTTCCAGCCTTTCTGTCAGCTTAATGCTTTAAAAATATTTTTCAAGCCTTCTTTAAAAGTTTATCTTTATTGCTGTCTACAATGACAAACATCCAATGTTATGTTTATCCTTAGGAATAAAACAGCTAAGACAATTTTATTTTGGTCCCAATGCTGTTATCTTACAGAGGAAATAGGGAAAGACAAGCAGAGGCAAACAAAAGAGAGCATCAAGGACGCCAGCTTCTTGCAAACTGGGCTTTCTCATCTGTGTCCCCTGGCTGCCCTCAGCACAGAGCCTCACACAGCCGTGTGCTGAATAAACACTGGCTGAACCAACCAACTGTGGCCCTGGAGGGGAGAGGGGGAAGCCCATTCTTTGTTATTACTCCTTTATCTTCTTTGTGTTCTATGTGGTCCAAGGATAAAGACAGGGAGGTATGAGGTAGTCACACAGAATACAAGTAATTTCCTTAAGATTATGCAGGAACATCACCCCTAAAATTCTAAATTGATGGGATCATTGAATATTTGCATTTCACAAAAATCTGGGCAACAGATGACACACACACAGGCTCACATGTAGACATATACACTCACAACACTTGGAGATAAAGCAGAAATAGTTCAGCACTCAGATGATATCTGTTTTTGCTCAAAATTCCCTGAGCCATACTTCAAAATTCAACTCCCCAGTCTCCCCCAGCCCATTTTTGTCCTGCTTTGATTCTTTAGATGCTTTCAATACAAAGGGTTCCTTATCTACTTTCCAGAGTAATCGAACTATTCCAGAACCCTGACTAAGGCATTTTATTATTGATTAGGTTGCTCTTGGGTATAGAACGAATGGGTAAATATACTCTGTAAATTTTGGTGTGGTGGAGTGGGGGGCAGCGAGGGACAAGAAACCCCTCAACTTTTGCTGCTTTCATGCTGAACGTCTGATCCTTCAGTGCCTTGTGAGATTCCCTGTGGAAACCATCCCACAGTTGATGAAGGTGTCCTAAAATCAACACGAAAGCTGTTGGCCATCACCAGTCCATAAAACCTAGTGACAGAGCAAGCAGAACTCTCAGGATCTGGACAGGAAGACAGGTATCCTATGTGGAATGCATAAAAGGAGACGTGACTCCTATTCCAAGAGCTCTGACAACTTATTTTGTGATCTTAAGCAAGAGATTTGTACCTCTTCTCCCTTAGGGGAAAAAAAAGTATTTTCACTAGAAATTCTTAATGTTCTTTCCACATCTAACACTTTGTGATTCATATCTAAAGAGGTGCATTCTCAGGGCCCCATCTGCCACATGGTAAGGCCCATGAGCTGAGTTAGGTTAAGAACACCAGATATGGAGCAGATAAATCTGGTTTTAAACCCCAGTGGCTCCTTCTTATTAGCAGGATGATGTTTGGAAAGTAACTTACATCCTTCTCTGGATATCATCTGTGAAATGGGGGTGCACTTCACACAGTTATTGTGAGGGTTACATGTGGTAACTCCCAGAAAATTACCTCTTATTATCCTGGGACTGCATTATGTCATAATGGTCTAAACCAGAGCTATTAGACTATATTGGGCCCAAGTTATGTACAAAATGACATTTATATATACCTTAAG
Organism: Panthera uncia; assembly: GCF_023721935.1. Taxonomy (NCBI): domain Eukaryota; kingdom Metazoa; phylum Chordata; class Mammalia; order Carnivora; family Felidae; genus Panthera; species Panthera uncia. The sequence goes on from NW_026057577.1 coordinate 87,420,123, forward strand.
AGCATTTTAGAAGGGACCAGGTAAACAAGTAAGTTTCAAGTATCTATTGAGCACTTTTCTCAACACTATTAGGCACTGTGGGGAAGCTAAAAAAAAAAAAAAAAAAGATGACGTATGGCCTAATCTTTTAAGAAATTTTTACATTTAGGTGGGGAAATCACTAGAATATATATGAATGTTATAACATGAAAACATTAAACTTAAGTAGATGGAGAAGTGCTAATTTTATAACAAATTTCCTTAATCTTAAGGAGAGAAGACAGGAATCAGAGAGCAGGGGTTGCCCAGGAAGGTGTAAGAGCTGCCTCATCCCCTGAGTGTGGGGGCAGTGTCTTCTCAGAACACAGTTCCTGAAACCAAGGAACAGATACCACAGACATAACTGTTAGGGGTCAAGGATCACTCTGGGTACATTCCGCAATGCAGGGCCAAGGTCTGAGCTAAGGAAACAATAAAAAAAGCAAGTTGAAAAACACAAAGGATCAGATGGAAAAATGGGAACCAAAGTTCAATTTGGAGAAGTCGTAAAGAGCAGACCAGACCCAGGGGGTGCAGATGTGAGACTGGCGGTAAATAACCGGCTCAGAGTAAAATTTTGGCCAAGTCCTAGACTTGACTGTGAAGGCATGCTGATGCATTGAAAGTGGCTGACAAGGGGCAGATGGAGGCTCGTATGGAGATGAGGAGACAGCAGGCTTGAAATACGGGGAGGAGTCAGGTAGCCGTATATAGATCGAACAGGAAAGAGAAACAGTGTCTGAATAAATCACAGAGACATATAGTAAAGAACAAACCCTTATTATATGAAAATTACCCCAGGGGAGATAGGGGTGAATATAACATGGCAGGTACCCTCACAAGGTCTCTCAGTGCCCTGGACACCTCACAACTGACAGGACTAGGAAGAAAAATCCAATGGTCAGTAACAAATTTTCTGTTAGAGATCCCTGCCATTGATAATAGACGCAGAAGCAAAATCCCATGCTGGGGCCACAGGTAATCAATCATCTCATTCAATCTCCTTGAGCCTCAGTATCCACATTTGTAACATAGGGCCAGTGATATATCTATCCCGTAGGATTATTGCAAGGACTCAATAAACAATGATGGATAATGCTGAGCAAAAGGCTAGCACATAGTAGGTGCTTAACTAGTGCTGGCTGTTGTTATTATTATTAATGGTCATTTTATTACCTCTGGGCCTTAGCTGCTGATGCTGCCTTCATGCATCCCCTCATCTTTCCTCACGCTGTTGCTGTGACAGCCCCCTGACTGGTCTCTTTATCTCCGGTCTGGCACTTCTCCTCAATGGAGCCTCGATGTTCTTTTATTAAAGACAAATCTGGGGGCAACTGAGGGGCTCAGTCAGTTAAGCATCCAACTTGGGCTCAGGTCATGATCTCACGGTTTGTGAGTTCGAGTCCCGTGTCAGGCTCTGTGCAGACAGATCAGAGTCTAGAGCCTGCTTCTGATTCTGTGTCTCCCTCTTTCTCTTCCCTCCCCTGTTTGTGCTCTGTCTCTCTCTCTGTCTCTCTCTGTCTCTCTCTCTCTCTCAGAAATAAAGAAACAGGGGCGCCTGGGTGGCTCGGTTGGTTGGGCGTCCGACTTCGGCTCAGGTGATGATCTCGCGGTCCGTGGGTTTGAGCCCCGCGTCGGGCTCTGTGCTGACAGCTCAGAGCCTGGAGCCTGTTTCGGATTCTGTGTCTCCCTCTCTCTGTGACCCTCCCCCATTCATGCTCTGTCTCACTCTGTCTCAAAAATAAACAAACGTTAAAAAAAAATTTTTTTTAAAAAGAAATAAAGAAACATTTTTAATGAGTGGGGAAGGAGCCGGAAGAGGGAGACACAGAATCTGAAGCAGGCTCCAGGCTCTGAGCTGTCAGCACAGAGCCCGATGCGGGGCTTGAACTCGCAAACTGTGAGATCATGACCTGAACCAAAGTCGGACGCTTAACCAACTGAGCCACCCAGGCACTCCCTTTTTTTTTCTAATATTTATTTATTTTTGAAAGAGAAAGAGAGAGAGAGAGAGAGAGAACAGAGTAGGGGCAGAGAGAGAAGGAGACACAGAATCCAAAGCAGGCTCCAGGCTCTGAGATACTAGTACAGAGCCCGATGCGGGGCTTGAACTCACGAACCGTGAGATCATGACCTGAGCTGAAGCCAGACGCCTAACTGACTGAGCCACCCAGGTGCCCCAAATTTTTTTTAATTTAAAGACAAATCTGAATATTTTTAAAATAATTTTTTAATGTTTAATGCTTCAGATTCTGTGTCTCCCTCTCTCTGCCCCTTCCCCACTCATACTCTGTCTCTCTCTCAAAAATAAATATTTAAAAAATTTTACTTTGAGTGAATTTTATTTTTTAATGTTTATTTATTTTTGAGAGAGAGAAAGTACAAGTAGGGAGAGGGGCAGAGAGAGAGAGGGAGAGAGAGAGAATCCCAAGCAGGTTCTGCACTGTCAGCACAGAGCCCAACAGGGGCTCTATCCCATGGACCTTGAGATCATGATCTAAGCTGAAATCAAGAGTCAGATGCCCGACTGACTGAGCCACCCAGGTGCTCCCAAATCTGGATATTTTATTCCTCTGCTTCAAATTCCTAAATAGATTCCCACAGATTTCTTTGGAACCTCCAGCCCTTCAGCATCTGGTTCTTGCTATTCTCTCCTGACTCTCTCAGATACTATATTTTAACTACATTCTCCACGTCTCTCATCTCTGAGACTTTGTATGTGTTGTCAACACTGTCTAGATTGCCTCGTCCCCCCTTTTCTGCCTGGCTGTGTCTTCATTTCAGCCTTCCCTGGCTTCCCTCTTTACCTCATCCCCAATCAGACCACAACACCTTGATCTCATTTTTACCATGGGCACATAACACTCTGCAGTGTAGTTGTTCATTTACTTATCTGTCTCCCCAACAAAGTGTTTCCATGGCAAATATCACATCTTATTTGTCCCTGGAGTCCCAGTGCAGTGGTTTATAGGTCCTCAATAGAGACTTGTATAATGAAAAGAAGGAAAGAAGCAAGAAAGTAGGAAAGAAATGGAAAGAAAGAGAAAGGGAGGGAAGGAGGGAGGGAGGAAGGAAGGAAGGAAGGAAGGAAGGGAGGGAGGGAGGAAGGAGGGAAGAAAGGGAAGGAAGGGAAGGAAGGGGGAAGGAAGGAAGGAAGGAAGGAAGAAATGGATGAAACCTAGATCCTTTAAGAGAACTGTAAGAAACTCATTTCTAGTAAATTTTTCAGTAAATCAGCAAATGAAGACAGAAGAGGAACAAGAGGGAACAGGAAAGAGAAAAGAGGAAGAAAGAAATAGGGGATTATATCGGAAGTTAGAAAATGACATATAACTGCTCTGGTTGATAATGAAAGACACCACCTGATTTTGTAGATTACTGCTGCAACCACGGTGTGACTGGGACAAAAACTGTTAATTGTTAATGTATAAGAGTTCATAACTTCTTCTCCTCTCTACCTCCATCCCCACTGTGTATTTGCAGATTAGGTTAATAGGGCAGATGAATAGCCAACAAAGATACAGAGGGAATTAGAAAAAAAAAAGTTATATTTGCAGTAGAGAATGGTGTAGAACAGGTGTTCATAACATTTTTTATAAAGAGACAGATAGTAAATATTTTATGCTCTGAGGTTTGAATGTGGTCTCTGTCGCAAATTCTTTGGTTGTTGTACACTTTAAAAACAAAAACCACTTTTAGCTTGAGAACTATACAAAAGTAGGTTATAGAACAAATTTGGCTGGCAGGCCATAGTTTGCCCATCCCTGGAAAGCAGGGTAAAAAAAACCAAAACAGCTTGACAACCTGGAAAAGGTTTCAGTTGAAAGTTGAAAGCAAGAGATGAGAAGAGAGATACTAGGTAGCTACAAGGAAAAAGATAAAGAGATATTGGGATTATTAAAATTACATTTGTAGGTTATGAATTGGATGTCCGTTGCTATTCTCAAGAGTTACTGGATTGAGTTTTCTTTGAAGCAAGCAAGAAGGAAGCAAGACTGGGTCATGTGGACACCACATTTATTTGGGTAACAATTGTATAGTCCAGATCCAGACCATACAACCCTGAAGACAACCAAGCGAAGGGTGGGTAGCCATTGTCCTTGAAGACAATCAAGGAAGGATGGGGTTTGGCCCTCAAGCCAATGTCTGGTTTCATTACTGGGATTAAAAGGCCATCTGTCTCCTTCTTACTGCTGCTACTGACTCCTGGCTCTGTTGGTTATGTTAATGGAAAAGGCTTTTATTGTTCATCAATTATTACAGCTCTTTTAGATTAGTGGCTCATTTAGTATTCTAATTCTCTGTATTGAATCAGTTTCTGGGCCAATGACCCAATGATAATAACAATAGTAATGTAAAATGGGCTTTACATTGTTTTAGGTCACTTATCCCTAAAATAACCCTATGAAGGAAGTAACTGCTGTAGAGGAGAAAGCTGAGGTTAAAAGAATATAAGTAACTTATTCAAGCTCAGAGCCAGCAAAGGGCCGAGCTGTATGCTTAAACATAATACAATACAGTCTCTTCATCTTAGATCATTCAGTCTCCCTGAATGATCACAAATCTGTACCTCAGATCCAGCCCAGGCACTTCAACTCTCTTTATCATGGAATATGGTTCCCTGTCTGACTTTCCATCTCCACTTTCCAGGAAGGCTGGAGCAGCTTTCTTTGTCTGAGAGCTAAATCGGTTTCCAGGTACCAAGTCTGGAGAGTCTTGGGAACATGACATTCCTATAATTTGTAGTAACTGGTCCAGCCCTCTCTGCATCCACCTTTCCTCAGCTCTGATTAAACCTCTCTCCCTGGGGGTTTGCAGGTATCTGTGTACATTAAGATCCCACTTTGATTTTTCAACAGCTGAATTTAGAGCTAGAAGAGGTCTTAGAAATACCTAGTCCAACCACCTCCTTTGACAAATGAGGAAGAACACATGTTCAATGTGAATACATTTTGACATTCACTTATAGTTGGCTCATCCCCCAAGGATTTTTTTAAAAGATATATCTTTCTTTTTTAACTGGAGACACTATTAAATTGGCTAGAGTTCAAATAAACACGTCCTCCCCACATTCTCTCTCTCCAGATCGGCCTTCTCAGAGATGGAAGGCGCTACCTCTGAGACTGTTCAACACATGGGGCCTCTGTGCTCGTGCCAAAAGTCCAGCAGTGTCTGGAACTGCCAAGGGGCAGCCCACCGAGGGAGAGCATTTTGAGACAGAGGGCCAGCTGCCTCATTCCGGGGGAATCTCTGGAAGAGAGCCAGCAAATAGTTGTGGCTTTGTGGACCTTCTTCAGGAGTCTTATGGGGCTGGAATCTGGCCATTATTTGGGGAGAGATGGCAGGGCCTATTCAAAGGGAATAGGAGGAGGAAAAAGGAAAATGAAATCTGTCTTGAAAACAATACACTCGAAATGTGAATGTTACCACCACCATAAATAAAATAAGGAACACGTATGACATCTCACAATAGGACAGAATTACATCCCATTTCCATCATCTGCCTCTTTTCAGTTTCCAAAATTTTTAAATTATGCCACGACAGAGAGCCCTTTTTTTTTAATTTTTTTTTTTTTAACGTTTATTTATTTTTGAGACAGAGAGAGACAGAGCATGAACGGGGGAGGGTCAGAGAGAGGGAGACACAGAATCTGAAACAGGCTCCAGGCTCTGAGCTGTCAGTACAGAGCCTGACGTGGGGCTCGAACTCACAGACTGTGAGATCATGACCTGAGCCGAAGTCAGACACTTAACCGACTGAGCCACCCAGGCGCCCCCAGAGACCCCTTTTTTGAGAGATGGAGCACCCCCGGGGCAGGGGTGGGGGCTGTTCTATCAGTGCAGTCAGTCAGTCTTGCCTCTCCTTTCCTCTTGGTGCATAATCTCTGAAGGAGGAACATATGTGCAAGAGCTTTGAGTCTGGTAAGGACACATAATTCGTGAAAATATCATAGTTCCAGACACAACTGGCTTTACATCAGAACAATCGTTCCAGGGTAAACATTTTGTTTAAATATTAATCTTAAGTAAAGCCAGACACAAGAATACAGTCTTAATAACAAAGAAAGGCAGCAAAGTCCTCAAGTGAAAGGGAATTAATACATGTTTCACCAGACTGACAAACCCTACTGACACAGAATGGCAGCCTTAGGTCCAGTGACCCCCCTAATGGTCTTATGGTTTTCAGATTTGATACACTGCCTTCATCTGTAATGCATACAGACCCAGATTTTTTTTTATTTTTTTAATGTTTATTTATTTATTTTTGAGAGAGAGAGACAGAGTGTGAGAGGGGGAGGGGCAGAGAGAGAGAGGGAGACACAGAATCCGAAGCAGGCTCCAGGCTCCGAGCTGTCAGTACAGAGCCTGATGCGGGGCTCGAACTCACAAGCTGCGAGATCACGACCTGAGCCGAAGTCAGACACTCAACCGAGCCACCCAGGCGCCCCCTTTTTTTTTTAATTAGCAATTAGGGGCACCTGGGTGGCTGAGTCAGTTAAGCATTCGACTTTGGCTCAGGTCATGATCTCATGATTTGTGAGTTTGAGCCCGATATTGGGCTCTCTGCTGTCAGCACAGAGCTTGCTTCAGATCCTCTTTCCCTGCCCCTCTCTGGCCTTCCCCTCTTCTCTCTCTCAAAAATAAATAAACATAAAAAAATAGCCTTTATACTGATATTAGGAATAAATACTCTGTTTTTGTATATTAAGAATTTCTTCTTTAATATTTTTTTCCCTGGCATTATAAAATTGTCACCTTAAAAACATCAGTACTGGGGCGCTTGGGTAACTCAGTCAGTGGAGCAGCTGACTCTTGATTTCAGCCCAGGTCGTGATCCCAGGGTCATGGAATCGAGCCCTGCACTGGGCTCCATGCTGAGCATGGAACCTGCTTAGGATTCTCTCTCTCTCTACCTCTGCCCCTCTCCCCAGCTCACGTGTGCACACGCTCTCTCTCTCTCTCTCTGTCTCTCTCAAAACAAAAACAAAAACAAAACCGTCAGTACTATAAAGTCCTGAGATTTCAATGCCAGTGGGGAAAGAGAAGGTATTTTAAAACAAGGAAGGATGATCTTCAAAGAATTCTCCAATGCCACTACACAAATAGTTCTGATCTTGTCACTCATATTTTATTTTTTTTCCTCTCCAATAAAGAAGGTTTGGGGTACCTGGCCAGCTCAGTTGGTTAAGCGTCCAATTCTTGATTTCAGCTTAAGTCATGATCTCTCAAGCCCCATGCTGAAAGCACGGAGCCTGCTTGGGTTTCTCTCTCTCCTTCTCTCTTTGCCCCTCCCCAGCTCACACATGCCTGTACACTCACTCTCTCTCTCAAAATAAATAAACTTGAAAAAAAATGAAGAAGGCTTGCAATATAGATTAAATATATATATATATATATAAAATATATATAGTATGTCACATATATTGCATGTAACAAATAAAAGTTAATACTGTTTGTCACATGCTCTAATTTGCTATTAATGTCCAACCATTCATCACTGCCAGCCTGATCTCTAACAGTCACCAGGAAAATCCTACAAAGGGCCAGCTCGCCTGCTTACTGGGAATGAAATAGCACAAATGGTTCATGAACTAATAAATTGTGTAATTACTTTCAGGTCAGGGAGGATACTTAACAAAAAGCCAGTTTGATATCCCTCAGCACCAGGGATTTAAGTGAGAGAAAAACGCTAATTGTAAAAGCTAGAGAATAGGACCTATGAGGAAAGCTAAAAGAAACAAGTTACTTAGCCTGGAAAAGACACAGCTGAAAAATGTTCTAATAAAGATATTCCTGCATATGTGAAAAGTAGAAAAGATGATTGAGGCAAGGAAGAAAGAACAAGAGTAAAATGAGACCAATATAATGATGTCAGGGATTCAACACTGTAACCAGAAACTGAGAAAGAGTTGTTTCCTTCTTCCCTACCTTCCTTCCTTCCTCTCTTCCTTCTTTCTTCCCTTCCTCTCTTCCCCACCCTCCCCCACTTCCTTCCACAGTGTGCACTAGGTATGTACTGTCAACAAGATACCTGCCTCAGCGGAGGCCAGTAGCCCTCTTTCCTGTGATGATTTCTGTGGACTTTAATCTAAAGACAAATTGGGAGTTAGCTTATTTAGGATTCGTATTTTCTTTTTAAGGGAAGCAGAGCAGGGTAAAGTGAAATAGGAAAAGAGCAGTATTCAAGCTTGGAACAGTCAGTGAGTAGGCTCTGAGGTGAAACTGCCCATGGGTTACAAGTGCTAAGCCCCAGGACAGGCTACATGTGGATGTGGGAGACGGAAGAAGACAAAAACTAGCCATGAGCTTATCTCTTTGGCCACATATGTTTAAACTGATCCAAGAAGTATCTGCAAATCACAACAAATAAATTATGATATCAAAATGTATGTATTTCCAGATTAGAAACTTTTTAAAATTTATAGTCCTGCATAGGACAAAAAAAAAAAAAAAAAGATCACCTTTGTTTGGATGGGGAGACCTGGGTGGTCTCACATGTAGGTAGAGAATATGGCTGCCTTTGGAGTATGACTTATTTCTATTACAAAAAAGTTTACTGTTTCCTTCATAAAAGGAACACATGCTCATTATGTACAATTTAAGGAATGCACTGCCAATATTTTAGTGAATTTGTTTAAAATACGATTTTACACACATTAGAAGGGTCTCTCCCTGTATACACCCTCCCGCAAGTCCCCAAGAATGAAATTCTTTCATTAGACTCTTTCCTTGAGTTAAAGTTCATAGTTAAAATCAAATATTGGGTCAGGAAGAAATAACATTAAATATTACCGTCATTAATATCTTACTTTGAATTAGTTTATTAATTTAAGCCTGAAGAACTGCCTCTAAGAACTTGAGAGGCCACAGAGGTGTTCAGGGTCCTGAGGGGTCTCTGGGAGGAGGTGAGGGAGCTCCATGCCACCATGGGGTCAGTTGTGGGCCTGGCCCCGCTGGGGACCCCGCAGCCTGAGACAGTTCTTTTGGCAAATATAACAAATGGTCTTTGACTGACATGGTGCCCCCAAACCGGCAACATCATGAACAGAGATGTCTGCAAACCCCAGGAGATAAAGCACTTTGGCTAGGATCATTTACTTATCATGACCCATATGGGACCTAGCACGCTTCTGAAGCCACTTAACAGATGTTCTCATAGCATATGCTACATTAAGAAGTGCTTATAAGGTGGTTCAGAATTTCCACAACTCTCTAAAGATGATTTTGAAATTCTTTTCCTAAGCATTTTGAAACCCATTCCCCTTAAACTGACCCAGAGTACACCTCTACACACACGCCAGAGAGAATGTCAGCCTCGAGAGGCAGCATTTCCGTAATGCACCATCAGCATCTTTGATGAAGTCTATACAATGCAAATTCCTGAAGTACTTTTACAAACACTTATCTTTCTCTTCAGGAGGACAGTTCGTCTTCATTCTTAGCAATCAAAATGTATTAACAGAAGGGCCTTGTAGGTTGTGATTCATCCTTTCTGAGGACAGCACTTAAGCTTTTTTTTTGTTTTTTCTCCTCCATTCTCTCTCTGCCCTACATCCTCTCTGCCGTTGTTATTCTCATGCATCTTTCCTTGTCCACAATTGTATATTCTTCTTTCCTACCTATGACGTAGGCCAGCACATGCTGCCACACAGGAAGTAAAATAAGAACTCCTAGCTGGTGGCATTCTTCTGACCATCTGATGCCCTTCCACCTCTTCTACAGACCCCTGAGATGAAGCCAAAGTGTCTGTGGAGGGCTTCGAGTGTGGGTGGAGAGATTAGAGTGAGGGAATATGCATTTATTATAATAACAACAGCTAACACTTATGAAACACTGTGTTCCAAACACTGTTCTACATGCTTTCCATTTATGTAAAGTTCCATACTTTAATACTTTTTCAGCTGCATACTTCAAAGCAGAAAACTGACTATGCTCCATGTCCAAACCCTATCATTTGTATGACCTGCATGAAGAAATTTAGAGGCAAGCCTCTTCCCAACCAAACACTGACATGTTCCTACATTTGCAAATAAGTAAACACATACAGACATATATACATATCAAAATGTCAAAAGAAAAAAGGCTAAAGGTAGAGAAAAGTAACACCAAGAAAAATGTTTTAAATATCTTAACTGAGGTTGTATTTCTTTACATGTAGACCCTCCACAGGGTCTTTCCTTCCCTCTGTACTATAACAAAAGGCCCTAAGGTAAAACAAGGGATTCTTCAGGAGATGAAAAAGAGTAACAATTCAACAACTAGCTTTTTAAATTCAATTTATAATTTATCCAGAACATTTACTTATGTTATCTTACCAGTCACTGTGACAACCCTGTGAGGCAGGTATCACCTATGTAATGTCCATTTTACAGATTAAGAAAATTGAGGTTTGTAACTGTCAAAGCATTTGCTCAAGCTACATACCAAGTGTTTCAGTTATCTACTACTATGTGACAAACTACCCCAGAATGTTGTGGCTTAAAAATCAATTTATAATTACTCATGACTCTGTAGGTCAACCAGGTTGGCTTGGCAGTTCTTCTGCTCCACAAAGCATCAAGTGGGAGGTTGGCTGAAGCTGGAAAAATTGAGATGGCCTCACTGTCATGGCTGGCCATTGGCAGGGCACCTCAGTTCTCTTCCACTTGGCCTCTTCTCTTCCAAGATCTCTTTTTTCATAGTCTCTCTAACAGGATAGCCCAGACTTCTTTACATGGCAGGACTCAAGAGGACAAAAATGGAACCTGCCAGGTCCCTTAAGGGTAGGCTTAGAAGTCACACAGAATTGGGGCGCCTGGGTGGCTCAGTCGGTTGAGCCTCCGACTTCAGCTCAGGTCACGATCTCACAGTCTGTGAGTTCGAGCCCCGCGTCGGGCTCTGGGCTGATGGCTCAGAGCCTGGAGCCTGCTTCCGATTCTGTGTCTCCCTCTCTCTCTGCCCCTCCCCCGTTCATGCTCTGTCTCTCTCTGTCTCAAAAATAAATAAACGTTAAAAAAAAAAATTAAAAAAAAAAAAAAAAAAGAAGTCACACAGAATCACTGCCACTGCCTTCTACTGGTCAAAGCAAGCCACGGCCAACCAGATTCAAGGGGAAGGAAGTAGACTCAATCTGTTGAGAGAGAAGCCACATGCATGCACAGGAATGGGAAGAATCATGAGCAGCTATGTTTGCAGACAACTTACCACACTGTGAGGGGCACAGCTGGGACTCAGAAAGATCAGTAAAGATGCCATTATGTTCAAGTCTAGGGTTATGGTTTCATTACAGAGCCATACACACGTGCAGGGGAGTAGTTCCCCACTTGCTCTCAGGTGGTCCTGCCATCATTGCAACTATGCCTTTATATGTCATTTATCTGGAAGGCAGAGATTAAACAAGGCCCATATGTAATTGTCTGTTGATTTGACTTAATGTGCCAAATGCTAATGTTCTCAGTGACAAACAACTGGCCGAACAATGGCTACTCGCTGATGAATGTTAATGACAAAGAGCCACTTGGCAGCACAAATCAAGGGAAGAAGGTTGTCTATGTGACTGACTCATGGCCTTATTGAATTTTCTAGCTTCTAGACACATTTAGCAGTCATCCCATCAAACCCTCTCCTTTGACAGACACATTGTCACAGCTGAGATTCTTTTAGGCATGACACTCCTCCAGTGCCTAACTCACCTAACACACCCACTTGTCCCAGTCCTGCACGCACACGTGCACACACACACACACAATGCACACAGTTCAATTATTAAAAATGCTATAGAACAGCTAGTTTAAATAGGTGAAAATTAAAGTTGACACTTTTTCCTTAAGATTTTCACAAAGCTTGGGAAGTAACCAGAGCCACCATGGAGTGCCACAGTCTGTCACAACTGGTGCTTCACAAGCAGTCACCAAGCAGCGGTGGTTGTGGTTCTTCCACCTCCTTAGCCAAGGGCAATCCTGACGAGGCCCTTTCTGTTTTTATGAACCATCACAAAAGGTGTTTTCCTCTTGTGTGAAAGCAGGCCTGATTTATAAGGGAATTTACAGGGGCACCTAGGTGGCTCAGTCAGTTAAGTGTCTGACTTCAGCTCAGGTTATGATCTCATGGTTCGTGGGTTCAAGCCCCACATCAGGCTCTGTGCTGACAGCTCAGAGCCTGGTGCTTACTTCAGATTCTGTGTGTGTGTGTGTGTGTGTCTTTCTCTCTGTCCCTCCTCTACTCACATGCTCTCTCTCTCAAAATAAATAAATTTTAAAAAGCATTTAAAAATTAAAAAAAATTATATAT
>NW_026057577.1:87432810-87490332 GCF_023721935.1 Panthera uncia
GGGGGGGGAATGCAAGCTGGTGCAGCCACTCTGGAAAACTGTATGGAGTTTCCTCAAAAAACTAAAAATAGAACTACCCTACAACCCAGCCATTGCACTACTAGGTATTTATCCATGGGATACAGGTATGCTGTTTCGAAGGGACACATGCACCCCCATGTTTATAGCAGCACTATCAACAATAGCCAAAGTATGGAAAGAGCCCCAATGTCCACCGATGGATGAACGGATAAAGAAGATGTGGTATATATATACAATGGAATATTACTCGGCAATCAAAAAGAATGAAATCTTGCCATTTGCAACTACGTGGATGGAACTGGAGGGTATTATGCTAAGGGAAATTAGTCAGTCAGAGAAAGACAAAAATCATATGACTTCACTCATATGAGGACTCTAAGAGACAAAACAGATGAACATAAGGGAAGGGAAACAAAGTGATATAAAAACAGGGAGGGGGGGACAAAACAGAAGAGACTCATAAATATGGAGAACAAACTGAGGGTTACTGGAGGGGTTGTGGAAGGGGGGATGGGCTAAATGGGTAAGGGGCACTAAGGAATCTACTCCTGAAATCATTGTTGCACTATATGCTAACTCATTTGGATGTAAATTAAAAAAATTAAAAATAAAATTTAAAAAAATTTTTTACATTTATTTCTTTTTGAGAGACAGAGTGAGACAGAGTGTGAGCAGGGGAGGGGCAGAGAGAGAGGGAGACACCAAATCCTAAGCAAGCTCCAGGCTCTGAGCCGCCAGCACAGAGCCCAATGTGGGGCCCAAACCCAAAAACCGTGAGATCATGACCTGAGCCGAAGTCAGACGCTTAACTGACTGAGCCACCCAGGTGCCCCAACATTTTAATTTACTTTAACTGTATCAACTGACTTCAAAGAGAGGATCATCAACAAAATTATAAGAGCACATAAATTCAAAAGATGCTCCTACACCATCCTCATCAACTGGAAATACTGAAATTTGCTGTATGAGAGGGACAGATATGCTGTTACACAGAATATATGAAAAGTATTAATCTGGGAGAGGAAATAATATGCACACACACATAGATTTATACACTGAATAATATGAAGCAAATAATAACTGACTGAAATAAATTACATCCCGAGGATGTAGACATATGCACACTCAGTTGTCACTCATCCTTCACTATGTGTCCATGGCCTCCAGAGTAAAATCCAAACCCTTTTCACTAGACAAACCAAGTATTTCATGTTGCCCCCTGCTTTCCACCCATTTGCCTCCTCTCCACACTGCCACGGCTCCAGTCCTACATGACTTCTTGCAGTCCCCAAGAGCACCGCAACCCCACTCTCTGGTATCCTTTATCCTCTACTCAGAAAAGCCTTCTTTGTGCCCAGCACTTGGCTCAGCTGACACCCCATACTAGAAGGCTCCAGGTCCCTCCTTAACAAGCCAAGCCTGCAAGGCCACCTGCCGTCCTGCCTCGCTTTCCTCACCCTGCATGTTTGTCCTTCAGTGGACCAGACTCCTCGAGGACAGAGGTGGCATCTTTTATCCTGCCTTCCTATCACCACCATCACCCTCCACCCACACTTGGCACATGGTAAGAATTCAATAAATATTATTTAGCAAGAGTGACTGGGTGGTTCAGTTGGTTAAGTGTCCGACTTCAGGTCAGGTCATGATCTCATAGTTCATGGGTTGAAGCCTCACATCGAGCTCTGTGCAGACAGCTCAGAGCCTGGAGCCTGCTTCAGATTCTGTGTCTTCCTCTCTCTCTGACCCTCTCCTGCTCATGCTCTGTCTCTATCTCAAAAATAAGTAACCACTAATAAAAGATAGATAGATAGATAGATAGATAGATAGATATTATTTAGCAAATAAGGTCATATGTCAGGGATCTGTTACAACTAACATAATTTATATGATAGGCATTTACAATACATTAATCCTCACAGCAGCCCTCTGAGGCAGAAAGTACAACTCTGAAGGCCTTTTTCCAAATCTCTTAGAGTTAGATATGGTTTGAATTTCAAAAGTTTTGAATTTTAGAAAGGCAGTATGTTGTGTTGAAGAGCATATATAATAGCCCCAAAGAGATTTGGCCAGCACTGATACTCATACATATATAATCACCTACAAACAATCAGAATGATATTCATACACATATGAATAATCACACTAAGTGATATAAATAAGGACAATAAATAGACTCTGGTCAGTTCAGGTTAAGTTTTGCTTCCTAATGAGTTTGCAGTAACCTTATGAAAAAGCCATTAGTTTTAGAGCTTTTTAGATTTCAGAAATACTAATAGAGGAGTATGGAGCTGCACAATGGTCCCTATATATTTTAGAAATGAAGAAACGGCCACAGAAGGGTTAAATAACTTGTCCCAAATCATACAGCTAATAAACTAGAATTCAATGCCCAACTCCAGAACCCTACACTTAAAATCTGTAAAAAGGTTAAATGATGTAGTATTTGATACACACAAAATAATACAGGTGACACATGTAAATTAATGCCTAATAATTAAAATAACAAAATGAAAATTAACCTGCTACCCAACTTACAGAGATGAATCCTGATCTTAACTACCACCTCCCTTGGGCACAGCACCCCTGGGCAACCTAAGGCTGAGTTATTTATACAGCTGTTACACAGGCTGAATTTTAATGGTTTTGAATGTCATGTTCTCGGGTGGGGCCAGGAGATCACAACAGGGAAATTAAGTCCTTTTTATAATATCAAGGGACCCATGAAGAAGGGAGGGAACAAAATCATACTGCTTCCAAGATGTAAAAATGATGCAATTTGAGGTATAAATGAACGAGGGTTTTTACAAGGCACCGCAGGTAAATATCTAATGATTTGCGACACCAGAACAGATTGATATGTGCTGCTCAAGTAGGCTAGCATACCGGGAGCCAGGACTGTTCCTTGATCTAAGCTGCTGGGCCAATTAGAAGGAATTAGAGATGAAGGCTCTAGGGGTTACCCAAAGAAAGAGTGCCCCAGCCCTGACCAGTGAGGGCCTGGTGTGGTTATCCACAGACAAACCCAAAGTGGCCTGGCTTAATAAGATCTCACTTTCAGGGGCCTGTGCACAGGAATTGACCAGAGGAATCTTCAACTCACCTACATCAAAGTTTAGAGGATGACAGAGCTTTCATTTCAGCAAAGTGGAACTGCCTTTGTGAGAAAATTACTGATTCACGGACCCTCATCCTGAAAACAAACATCCCAAAGTTGTCAGATACCAGCGGGTCCCGATAGCTTGCTCAAGAAGATTCGGGCAAGCTGAGAGGTCCAAGACCAGGGCTGTGTGTGCTGTGTTGTGTGTGTGTGTGTGTGTGTGTGTGTGTGTGTATGAATGAAGATTCTAGAAAAAGAAATCTTTTGAAAAAAAATCAGAATTCTGTGTTCGTAGAAACTTGTTTGACCTACATTCTTCTGCTCTCTGGTGGGGAGGATTTTGAAGCACCTTTTGTAGAAGTATCTGGTAATCATGGGCTACCTCAGAAACCTGTGTTGCTGTTGACCATTCAACCTTAGCTACCACAAGGCAATCACTAATCTGGAAGTCAAAAGGCAGACGTGCTTCAAACAAAACTGGAGGACTCAGACATCTACTCAAAAAAAAAAAAAAAAAAAAACAACTCAGAATCATTACGGGAAACACGCCTGTACACGCACACACACAAGCACACATCCACCTTGGTTCTAATCTGTAGGAAGAGACAAAGCAGAACTACACATCCTGGGCCAGAGAACTGGATTGTAAACATGTGCTCCTGTTCACAGGATATTTGGGAAGGCTGAGAAAAAGGGAAAATAACTAAAGCCAGAGAGATTAAGCAAGTTACCTAAGAGTCCTTTGCATGAAAACAGATACAGTGTTTATACCTCAATGATAAAGAAAGAGCAAAAGGGGAAAAAAAAAAAGAAGCCTCCCAAGTGTTTGTAGCTGAAGTTATTTCTAGCCTTTCATTATTGCCACAGGTAGATTTGAGGAGTATCTTGAGGGAAGGGAACCTTCTTTCCATTGGAAATTCTTACAATCTGGAGGCAGGTAAGAGGCAAGACTGAGGCCTCTGACACATACTCCGAGGCACCTGTCAGTGTGGTTCCCCCAAGGGAAGAGGCACAGGAACTCTACGGGGGTGTGCTCATTTTTGAATCAACTAATATTTGCATCGGAGTCTCTTTTCCTGTGAATTTTCTCATCAGCATTCTTTCCTCTTTTCCTTCTCTTCCCCCTGAAACACATAACACACACACTGTGTCAGCAGCTCACCCCTAGTGGTTCGCAGAGCTAACTTCCAGCAACAAGGATGATGGCTTCGCCCCATTAAGACCTGCGGGAGGACTGTGGGAGGCTGCACGCTGCTCCAGGCCCCTCTAACAGCCCCCCCCCGCTCTACACTGTGTGCAGTGTGCCCAGAGCTGCAAAAGAAAGGATCCTTTTTAAGCCCCTGCTTCTTATAAATGTAGCTTGTCACCTCCGAGCAAAATTTTGGAGACAGAGCTCGATGCCTTACATTTGGCTGCTGCTACCCCACACGTGGGGCTTCTGGACCTGAAACATCTGCAACACCCGGGAGCTTGTTAGAAATGCCAAATCTTGGGGCGCCTGCGAGGCTCCTGCACGGCTCAGTGGGTTAAACGGCAGACTCTCGATTTCCGCTCAGATCATGATCTCCCGGTTTGTGAGATTGAGCCCCGCATTGGGCTCCGCATGGATAGCCCAGAGCCTGCTTGGGATTCTTTCTCTGCCCCTCCCCCCCATTTGTGCATGCATGCGCATGCGCGCGCGCTTTCTCTCAAAATAAATAAATAAACTTAATAAAAGAAAGAAATGCCAAATATCAGGTCCCACACCAGAACTGCAGAGCCAAAGTCTGCAGTTTAACAATCTCCCCAAATGATTTCTATGCACACTGAAATTTAACAAGTACTGGTTTCTGGAACTTTAGCACATTTATCCTATTCAAGAAACATAGTAATTATTGCAAGCCAAGCACTTTTTTTTTAATATGAAAGTTATTGTCAAATTGGTTTCCATACAACACCCAGTGCTCATCCCAACAGGTGCCCTCCTCAATGCCCATCACCCACTTTCCCGTCCCTCCCTCCCCCCATCAACCCTCAGTTTATTCTCAGTTTTTAAGAGTCTCTTATGGTTTGCCTCCCTCCCTCTCTAACTTTTTTTTTTCCCCTTCCCCTCCCCCATGGTCTTCTGTTAAGTTTCTCAGATCCACATAAGAGTGAAAACATATGGTATCTGTCTTTCTCTGTATGACTTATTTCACTTAGCGTAACACTCTCCAGTTCCATCCACATTGCTACAAAAGGCCATATTTCATTCTTTCTCATTGCCAAGTAGTATTCCATTGTATGTATAAATCACAATTTCGTTATCTATTCATGAGTTAATGGACATTTAGGCTCTTTCCATAATTAAGCCAAGCACTCTTAAAAACAGTAACTCACTCTTTCGAAAAGTAACTCATTTTCCATTCTGAACAACTCCATTTATAATAGTAAACTAGATAGGTACTATTATACCCCCATTTTACAGATCAGGAAGCCTGGGCATGAAAGTGTTAAGTATTTGCCTAAGGTCACACAGCTGGTATATGATGGAGTTGGGATTAGAACTCCAGAATCCATTCTGTATGTCATAATCCTATGACATAGGCTGCCTGCCTCTTGGAGACATACAAGAAATAATTAGAACAGATATTAAAGAATAAACACTTTGCATCAGAAAAAAATACCCACAGGTGTTTAAAATAGCAACTATTCTGGAAGCTACAAATTATACTAGAATCCCAGAGAGATTCTTTGCTCCAGAAGGATTTTTAATTCAGGAAGGGCTGCAAGAAGCAAAAAGCTTCTTTCCATTAGACAATCAGGCATCCACCAATACTACACTACACATTAACTAACTTAAATTTAATTTTTTTAAATTTTTTTAATGTCTATTTATTTTTGAGAGAGAGAGGTGGGGGCGAGGGGCAGAAAGAGAGGGAGACACAGAATCCGAAGCAGGCTGTAGGCTCTGAGCTGTCAGCAAAGAGCACCACACGGGGCTCAAACCCACGAAGCGAGATCATGACCTGAGCCAAAGTCAGACACCTAACCGACTGAACCACCCAGGCGCCCCTTGAATTTAAATTTAAAAAAGAAGAGAGGGAGAGAGTCTTCTTGTTCATGAATATGGAATAACTCTTGATTTACTTTTTCCTTAGTTCATTCATTAGACTGTTGTAGTTTTCCTTATATATATCTTACACATATTACATTCAATTTATACCTAAGTATTTCCATTTTTAGGTGCTAATGTAAATGATATAGTGTTATTTATTTCACATCCCACTTGTTCAATACTAGTTCATATGGAAGCACTTGATGGATATATATTAAACACATATCCTACAACTTTGCTGTAAATGCATACTAATTTCAAATTTTCTTTGTCAATTATTTTGGAATTTCTACCCTAAATGATCATGTCATCTAAGAATAGTATAGTTTTACTTTTCCCTTCTAAAAAAAAAAAGACAATCAGGCATCCAAGATAAGCAGGAGTGACAGCTTACTAAACAGAGGGCATACAATTAAATAACAAAAATGATTACACTTTAGTGATACATTTAAAAATGTTTTTTATAACGAAGTTCAGTCTGAATAGTAAAGTAAAAAAGTTTAACCCACATGCATGAGAACCTTCCCCTGCTAATGCCTACACAAGGCATTAGAAACTGAGAGAAGTAAATAAGATTTAAAAATTGGTAGTTTTCTTGGCTTGTCAAAGTCAGGTCAAAATACTTTAAAACTAGTCACGGACCATCCACGGAGCTGGGCCTCTGGCCTTCTGGAACTGTCCATGTGGGGATGTGACTACAGCTGACCCAGCCATTCACCCACTTTCTACTTCTGGGCCTTGCCTCCTTTTAAAACACCTCACAGCTCTGATCTCAAATTTGGGCAGACTTGGGTTTTCCTGGCTGCCTGTCTCACAGTGTCCAGAGCAGTCCTCAGCAGAAACTGGGAAAAGCACTGCAGGCTGCAATCATTTCCTGAAGTCTCCAGAAAGTGGATTTCACCTGAGTCAAAACAATATCTTGAACATATCTGGAAATAGCATTAACAGCGTTGGATAACTATCAGCACAGACTCTTTGCATTTACTCAATCCTGAGCCTAGGCGGTACACACAGAGGATAAAGGGCAGTTACAGCAGATCTTCTTCTCTAGCAGCTCCAGAGTTGCTAGAGTTTTGAGAAACTTCTCAAAAAGGGTACTTTTTATGTTTATGGAAATAAATTGCTTATGCAAATAAAAATAAATGTACTGGTGGCCAGTTATACAAAACATGTACCTTTTTGGTATAATTCTAAGCAAAAGGGGTTACATTGATTTCTTTCCACAAATATTTACTAAATACCTACAATGTGCCAGGTTACTGAGCTAGGACTGAGCATTCAGCGGTGAACAAAAACAGACACAGTCCCTGTTCTCGCGGAGCTCGTGGTTGAGAGGGCCAGAAAGACGTTAATCAAGAATTCCCACAAATAAACATATCATTACAAACTGAAATAAGTGCTCTGAAGGCAAAGAAGATGAGAGGCCCAAAGAAGGCTGAAAGACAGCCCCTCAAGCTGAGCACACAAGTTCAGGAATAGCTGGATAAATCCAGCTGCATGGGAATCTGCTGGGAATTGAGACCAGAACACACTGGAGAAACTGACATTCAACAACTAGGGTGGTTCGGGGACTTGAGAGCCAGGAGGAGACAGAACAAGATAAGGCAGGAGAGGAGGGAAGAGGTGGAACCTCTTAGGGCCTTTGTTGGCCAAGTTGAGGATTTTGCCTCATTTGGAGGGATTTAAGCCGGGGCTATACGAGCAGACTGGCATTTCAGGAAGAACTCTCTGGCTACAGTGTGGAGACTGGATTGGAGGAGTTCCTAAGGAGACACAAGATGTCAGCAAGCGGTATTTCAGTACTCTAAGTGAGAGAATTAGGGTGGTAGTAATAAAGATGGAAAATAATAGGACTTGGTGATGAAATGAATATGGGAGATGAAAAGGATGTCAAGAATGATGCCAAGATTTCTTCCAGTTTGTGTATATAACTGTAGAGTGGTCTCATTCACTGAGATATAGCAAAACTGGAAGGTTAGATTTTGTGGTGAGAGACCATGAATCCAATAGTGGATCTGTAGAATTCGAGATGTTTTAGAAATACCTGGTATATCGAGATGATATACAGGCAGTTGAGATAGGCAGTTGAGTTCCTTGGTTATGTAGGTCTGAGACTCAGAAGGGAAGTCTGAGCTGGACATTTACTGGGGGAATCACTGGCAACTACAATGACAGCTGAAGCCGGAACAGGAGAGATGAGGCACAAATGCCTAGAGAAGTGTGACTCTTCAACCCTTGACTGCGGCCTCATGAGAGTCCCTAAAACAAAGGACCCGGCTACGCTGTGCTTGGATTCAAGACCCATGAAACTGAGATGATAAATACGTGTTGTTTTAAGCCACTGAGTTTTGGGGTAAGCAGCAAATAACTAAGACAGAAAGTAAAATTAAATTTCTATAGAGAGATAACTAGCATAATATATCAAGTTTTATATACACAACACACACACCATAGAATAATTAATTTAAAATGGTGATATCTATATTTACAGAGAAAGTTTATATGATATAGTTTATGAAAAAACAGATTAAGAAATAGCATGCATAGTAAAATCCCATTTACATAAACACATGAGTGTTCTAGGATGCTTTGGGGTTTAAGTCAAAAAGACATAACTCACGCAGTCTTTAATAAAGAAACGTATTGAGGGGCGCCTGGGTGGCTCAGTCGGTTAAGCGTCCGACTTCGGCTCAGGTCATGATCTTACTGTTCATGAGTTCGAGTCCCGCACCAGGGTCTATGCTGACAGCTCAGAGCCTGGAGCCTGCTTCGGATTCTATGTCTCCCTCTCTGTCTCTGCCCCTCCCCCGCTCACACTGTCTCTCTCTCTCAAAAATAAATAAACATTAAAACGTTTTTAAATAAAAAAATAATAAAGAAATGTATTGGCTTATACAATAGGGAAGCTAGACGCAGGGTGGGTTTCAGTGGTTCAATCACAATCAAGGCTCTAGCTTTTTCTATGCTGTTCTCTCCTTTCAAAGTGTGGTTTTCATCCTAGTATTAACTTCCCTTTGGATTTGTGGGTGGCTGCTACCAACAATCAAGGGCACTTGTACCCTCTTCATGTCCATGTCCCACTTGGAAGGGAGGGAGAAAAGGAGTTGCTTCCAGAAACTCTACCAGAAGGATGTGGAAAACTTTTCCGGAAATCTCCAGCAAACTTTCTAGAGACTCATTAGTCCAAGTCGCATCAGATGCCCATTCCTAACACAACTGTTGCTAAGAGGCTGGGATTACCTTAGATCAATCAGGTTTCCCCTTACATTTGGAAGTGGAACCCTGCAACACCAGCGTTTCTTGTAGGGGGAGTGGCTGCCTGAACTTCTATTAGGGATCTGTTGGGAAGAAGAAAAGTGAGGATAGAAGGCATGGGGGCAGCTAATAATGGGCACTATATCACATTTGTGTGTGTATCTCTTTATGTGTTTACTATTTTGAGAGGCTGAAATTAAGAATAATCTCATTTTCTTTTTATTTTTCCTTAGTGAATAATTTTTTTTAATTTTTTTAATGTTTATTTATTTTTGAGACAGAGACAGAGCGTGAGCAGGGTAGGGGCAGAGAGAGAGGGAGACACAGAATCTGAAACAGGGTCCAGGCTCTGAGCTTTCAGCACAGAGCCCGATTCGGGGCTCAAACCCACGAACTATGAGATCAAGACCTGAGCCGAAGTCGGATGCTTAACCGACTGAGCCACCCAGGTGTCCCTGAATTTTTTTTTCAATTAGGCTCAGGGCATATGCAGCCCAATGTATTTAAACAATAATCTCCTTTCCATTAGCTGTTTATATGAGTTCTATGTTAAGCTTACGTGCTTATATTTTACTGAGGATGCAATCGCAGGGAAGCAAGAGTGAGGGGGAAAGGTAAGTGAGGAAACAAAGCTGGGAGAACCAACACATGAGGGTGCACAACCAAGTTGGCCATAGCTTTGAAACAGCTGGTTATTTGGTCTTACACAATGTCTCCAGAGAGGCCAGAGAAAGCTACTGCTTTCAGAATAGTTTCTCAGGGAGAAGGAGGAGTAACTTATCAACTGGTTCCTCCCATCTCTTCTCTCTCATCATTGCTGCCCCTCAGGGTGTGACCTACATAATACAGGAATGTGCACCTGACTCTTCCAGGCAGCACAGAGGAAGCCAGGGCCTCTGCATGGTGGTCTCCCCTCATGTCAGTGCTGCAGAGGGCTCTTTGGTCTGGGGAGGGAGAAGGGAAGCAGGGAACAATGTGAGCAATCACTAGAGCCACCCTGGCTGAAGTAAAGAAAGGGGCCATGATCTAGAAGGGAAAATGAAGGTAAGTGGCCATTCAGGGCCTCTCCAAATTCTTTGCAACAAACTCAGCCTTGACTAGAACATTATCCTCCTATAAAGCCCAGTTGGTTGTTTTTCTCCTTTCTGGAAACTTCCTAAGCACATTGTACTTTTCCTTGTTTCTGGTCATGTGTGTACTTACTACATAAGACCAAATACTCCTTAAGGGCAGGAATTATAACACACCCATCTTTGTATTCCTCCATGCATACAGCGGGCATTCAATGAATGTCTAAAAATGAAAAAAAATATATATATATATACATATATTATATATTATATATGATATATCATATATATGATATATCATATATAATATATTTGAGAGAGAGAGAGCACAAATGGGGGAGAGGGGCAGAGAATCTTTTTTTTTAGCCTATTTATGTATTTTGAGAGACAGTGCACATGCATGTGCACAAGGTTGAGGGGGCAGGCATCCAACTCACCAACCATGAGATCATGACCTGAGGCGAAATCAAGAGTTGTATGCTTAACTGACTGAGCCACCCAGGCACCCTAGAGAGAGAGGATCTTAAGCAGTCTCCACACTCAGCATGAGCCCGGCGCAGGACTCAATCCCACCACCCTGGGATCTGACCTGAGCCAAAATCAAGAGTCAGACGCTCAACCAACTGAGCCACCCAGGAGCCCCTAAAAATCAGTATTCTTAAATTCACTCTCCTATGCTGGTTCTCAGAGACTATGAGTACTGAAGAGTCACAAGGAAATCTAGAAAGTGACAAACCATTGTGAACAGTAATCATTCCTTTAAGGAAACCTGTGTTTTATATCAGAATAGGGAGGGGGCTCTAACAAATTAGTTTACAAGATCAAAAGACAAAATCCTCTGTGATTTTCTTATCCCATGTCATTTCACAGATGGTAACACTGGAAGCATGGAAGCATACAGTTAGGTTAACATGGGCATAGGAGCGTTTCTCTATTTTAGGAATGAAAAAAACCAAAATCCTATCTTGTGAGTGTGGCAGCAGCAACAAAATTTTATCTTAAAGTAGTAATAATCCATCAGTTCATTCATTCAACATTGACTTAGCATCTATGTACATATGGCATCTATGTACAAAGGGATGGTGTTGGGTGGTGTGAGAGATACAAAGGCTCGATTGCTACATTCATGAAGCTTACAATCTGGTAGGCAAGCAGAGTTAAATTGCAATTACTATAATACAAGTTAGGATTGGGCAAATTCCCTTATCTTTAGTCTATCATTACTTTAATGTTTATTTTTGAAAGAGAGAAACACAGAGTGCAAGTTAGGGGGTTGGGTTCAGAGACAGACAGACAGACAGACAGAATCCGAAGCAGGCTCCAGGCTCTGAGCTGTCAGCACGGAGCCCGATGCGGGGCTCAAACTCACAAACCATGAGATCATGACCTGAGCCGAAGACGAACGCTTAACCAACTGAGCCACCCAGGTGCCCCTCTATCATTACTTTAAAATGTTAGTTTACTGTGAATACCCAGTAACCAGAGAGGAATAGCCTAAGAAAAGTGAGCTATAAATATTAATTTGAAAATCTTCTCTTTCTAAACATTTATATACCCTGAAAGAGTCAGGATAGTACCATGTGGACAACTATCCATCAACTTTTTAGTAGCTAGGAAACAAAAGTAAGAATAGGCTTTAGGTTCACTTCATCTCATAACCTGTACTTAGGGATGGACAAAAAAACCTAACCAACAGTTCATTTCTTTTGAAAATACTACTTACTAGATGGTATTAAAAGCTATTGGATGAAAACAGCTATTAATGTAGAGAAACTGTGGATTCATCAGGGCTAGTTGATAAGCAAACACCAGTTGCCCAACAGAGACAAATTTAAGCAGCATGAATATGCTACCACTAAAATTCTATTAACTGGGACCTTTCGTTTACAAAATGAAGATGTTTCAGTCCTGGAAAAGATGTTAAAATTATTTTACAGAAGAAGAAACTGATTAGAAACTGATTGTGTGACTTGCCTAACATCTCATAACTAGTTAGAAGCAGGGGTGCTGAATTCCCATCACACTGGTATGTTAGATTAATGCAAGAATATGTATGGTAAAATGCACATGATATGCATTTTCAAATATAAATTCCTCAGCTTCTTCTGAACTGGACAAATCCTGAAAAATCTTTTTCTAGGAGACCCTGGGTGGCTCAGTCAGTTAAGTGTCTGACTTCAGCTCAGGTCATGATCTCGCAGTTTGTGAGTTTGAGTCCCGCGTCAGGCTCTGTGCTGACAGCTCAGAGCCTGGAGCCTGCTTCCGATTCTGTGTCTTCTCCTGTCTCTGCCCCTCCCATGCTCATGCTCTGTCTCTCTCTCTCTCTGTCTCTCAATAATAAATAAACATTTAAAATTTTTTTTAATCTTTTTTCTAAAAAGTCTTAAGTGTTTAAAATTACTATTACCCAATGAACACTTCCATTTATTTATTTATTTAGTAAGTTTCTATTAAATGTTGGGCACTATGGTTACAAAGACAAAAGACAAGAAAAATACAGTCTCTGCCTTAAGCATGTTATGTATCGAGAGGAAGGAAATGGAAACAGTGAAAATATGATATGTGAGCAGTGCTGGCCTAGTAGTGTGTGTAAGATCCTGAGGCATCAGGGAACTCTCCAGAGAAAGAGCTACATAAAAACTGAGTCTAGAAAAAAATAAGAAGGTGCTCATTAAGTAGACAAGGAAGAGAGAAGGACACTTACAGAAGGAGCTGTGTGCACTAAGCATGATCCTTGGAACAGCTGGGCAGGCATGCTGGAAGGTGGACTGTGGCAGGTCATGCTGAACAGAGATATAGTCACTGTGCCAGATGGCCAAGGGCCTTAAATTAAATGCCCCTAGAAGGAGTCTGAACTCATCCATAAGGAATGGGCAACTGTTGAGGGATTTTAAGAAGGGCTTCCTGCTCAGTTATAGAAAAATGTTAGAGAAAAATGACTTTCGTGTCCATATAGAGAGGCCTGGACAGGCTGAGCCTACAGGTTAGAACACTAGGACAATAACTGTGATTAGGAATGAAGGAACTTGGGAACCAAGAAGGTGGAGGAGGATGAGTGGCACTGATGTCACTTTGAGTGGCATTTTGCTTATAATACATATAAAACTGCCAACACATTTTTTAGAAGAATAAATACTTTCCCAACAATATTCTCACATTGATTTTCATCCTATTTAATATCATGAAATAAACTCAGGTTAAGAATCTATAATACATAAAATTGTCATGGTAATGCCAGTACCTAAAGGCATTACCTCAAATGTAGAATGTTCTGTTAAGCTTGTTATTTCCCAGGCAGAAGTTCTAAATTTTTGTAAATAAGTGAAAAAATCTGACATTTTAAGGAAACGCAGCCACATTTTTACAAAAATACCACCCTTTACCCCACCTATTTTCTTAATTCTTTCATCTGTATCATTCTTTCATATTTGCATATGCTGATGTTTTAAACAATAGACAACAGGTATAACCAAAGGCACTTGCCATTATGTTGAAGAGATGCTTAATTAGCACCAAGTCTAAAATAAAATGTGTTTTCAAGTATTTTCTACATTTATATTAGCTGTTGTGAATGTAAAAATAATAATAGTGATGAACACAAAGTTCATCTATCTAGAATTTTTGGAGCACAAATTTCACCACTACATATTCAACTGAGGCTACACTTAAACTCAACTAACATCTGTCCCATCAGACAGACACATGTAACGTTTATTGGTCAATCCCGAAACGTGTTCCATTTACATTGTCACCTCATTAGGAATCCAAATGTTTGAAAAATCACTAGGTCCAGGATTCTTTACCCAGGCATGCTTACCCAACTTTTTTTCTCCCATCAGGTAAAGTCAGCAATAATCAATGGCATGAACTGAGTAATTACTCATTTGCATATTTAAACTGACATTTTGAAATGACAATGAGAAGCTGACAATTAACCGTTCTCTAAGGAAATGCCCTTTCTCTCCATATGGTTTCTACTCTGGGACTAACACTTCAAGGGGTTTTTCAATCTGCGGAACAACAGAGAGTCTCCCCAGCTGAGACTCCCATGGAACTTCATTTAGCATGCAAATGTCTCACCTTCTGTACCAAGTATTTAAATGCCATTCCCACTTATGCTAAGAAGCCAGTTATAAAATGAAAATTCATCCTCACCATAGATCTTGGGTAAATTAAACAGTAAAGAAATTTAAAGCTTTGGGGAAAATACATTTTCTTGTGTTAGCCTGGCAGCATGTATGATGGAAAAGGCCCTCAAGTAGGGCCACAGATTCATCCTTCCCCCAGAGGCTTTGTTATCATAGCCCCTTGTCTTAAAATAGAGATGTGACTTCCTATTGCAAGGATTACATGAGATAAAGTATGGACTAACTGATTATAAACTATAAAGTCTTCCATAAATGTATGCTATTATTTAGACATTCACTAATATACTGACTGGCCAAAATAAAAAGACTGTAAAATAAAAATGTGGGCTAGAGGAAAAAAAACAAAAAAACCCTGAAAAGATGAAGTTGCTAAAAATGCCTGTGAACAGATCTGATCTATAGATTCAATACAATCTCTATCAAAAATCCCAGCTGCTTGGGTTGAAGAAATTGACAAGCTGCTCCTAAAATTTGTGTGGGAACTCAAGGGCCTAAGAATAGCCAAACAATCCAGAAAAACAGAATAAACAGTTGGAAGGATTCAAACTTTCTGATTTCAGAACTTAATGACAGAGCAACAGTAACCAAGACAGTGTAGTACTGGTACAAGAATAAGTATCAATATCAATCAAAAAGAACTAAAAGTGCAGAAATAAACTGTTACATATATGGTCAATTGATTTTTGACAAGAGTGTCAAGAAAGCGAGAAAAGAGTAGTCTTTTCAACAAATGGTGCTGGGACAGTTGGATATCCATATGCAAAAGAATGAACCTGGACATCTTTTCACACCACCTACAAATATTAACTCAAATGGATCATAGACCTAAATGTGGGAACTAAAACTATAAAACTCTTAGAAGAAAACATAGGTGACCTGGGATTGCAAAGTCTCCTTGGATATGTCACCAAAACCCAAGCAACAAAAGGTCACATAATGTATGATTCCATTTGTATGAAATGTCCATAGTAGGCAAATCTTTAGAGGCAGAAAGTAGATTAATGGTTGCTTAGGGCTGGGAAGATCGGGGGGAAGATGGAGGGATACTGCTAAATGATACAGGGCTTCTTTCGGAGTGATAAAAATGTTCTAAAATTGATTATGATGATGGTTGTATAACTATCAATATACCAAAAAACCACATTGAATTGTACACTTAAAAATTTTAATGTTTATTTATTTTTGACAGAGAGAGAGACAGACAGACAGAGCATGAGTGAGGGAGGGGCAGAGAGAGAGGGAGACACAGAATCCAAGGCTCCGAGCTGTCAGCACAGAGCCCGATGTGGGGCTCAAACTCACGGACTGCGAGATCATGACCTGAGTTGAAGTCAGACGTTCAATGGACTGAGCCACCCAGGCGCCCCTTGAATTGTACACTTTAAATGGGCAAATTGTATAGCATGCAAGGTATAGCTCAATAAAGCTGTTAGAAAATATCTGAAAGACACACATGTGAAAAGCAGCACCGAATAGTGGTCAAAGCCCTCATTTGAGAACCAGAGATATCAGTTGAATTTCGGGTCTTGCTAGTGTGGAATCTTGAGCAAATAGCAATATATATCCCTGAGCCTGTTTTTCTCATCTTTAAATTGCATGTAATAATAATTCTTTTTTCAAAGGGGCTATTATGAATAGTAATTGAGGTCACATATACAAAGTGCTGATTTAGCGTACAGCCTAGCACATGGTAAGCACTCAATAATGTTAGCTCTTTAAAAAAAAAAAAGATATGTGGGCCTGTAGGTAGTAACTTAAAAATAGTAACATATTGTTGTAAATGTTATATAAAATTATTCATATGTAAACTTAATAAACAGAGCGCTTCCAAATAGGCAGGCCCACTTTAAGACACTCAAAAAGAAAAATCACAACTCCACTTCAGGTCTTTAGATAATCACAGAGACTGGACTTACTTTCCTACCTAAACAACTAGAAATCCAGACAAAATATAAGAAATAATAATTTCCAGACATTATATAACAGCACAAGACTACAATCCCTGAGTAAAGGTAAACCAGCAAGATGAGTCTACAATTTTATCAACTTACTGCCTGGGGGCAATTTACAGGCTGCAGAACAGGAGAGGGAATCCATCACCCAGTGGTCCCACTGAGTTGAGAAGATAAAGAACAAAGTTCAGGAAATCCAAGGTGGATAGAACTTGTGGTACAGAGGGAAGATGAGGGAACGTCTCAGAAAGAGAGCTCCAGAGATCTGCAGAGGCCAAATTAACCCTAGACTAAAGGCTATTCTGATACTGCCTAACAAAGCTTAAAGGCAAGCTCCCAAAAAATCCAAAGTCAACAGCATGCCAGAACAAGGTAAAGGAACACAACAAAAGCCAGAACTCAACAAGTTATAACGTCCTATCTCCAACCAAAAATTACCAGGTATACAAAGAAACAGAAATATGTCCCATAGGCAGTAAAAAAATTAATCAATAGAAATAGACCCAGAGGGGCACTTGGGTGGCTTAGTCAGTTGAGCGTCTGACTTCAGCTCAGGTCATGATCTTGTGGTTCATGGGTTCAAGACCCACATGGGCTCACTGCTGTCAGCCTGTCAGCACAGAGCCCACTTCAGATCCTCTGTCCCCCTCTCTCTGTCCCTCCCTGGCTTGTACTCTCCCAAAGAATAAATAAATAATTTTTTTTTAATTTTTTTTTTAACGTTTATTTATTTTTGAGACAGGGAGAGACAGCATGAATGGGGGAGGGTCAGAGAGAGAGGGAGACACAGAATCAGAAACAGGCTCCAGGCTCTGAGCTGTCAGCACAGAGCCTGATGCGGAGCTCGAACTCATGGACCGCGAGATCATGACCTGAGCTGAAGTCGGACGCCCAACCGACTGAGCCACCCAGGCGCCCCAAATAAATAATTTTTAAAAAGAAACAGACCCAGAAATGACAGAAATGATGGAATTAATAGACAAGGAAGTTACAGTAGCTATTATAAATACTCTCCGTATATTTAAATGGGACTTCTAGAAATGAAAAATACAACGAAATATGAATGGGATTAATAGCAGCTTAGACACTGCAGAAGAAAAGATCAGAAAATTTGAAGATATAACAATAGACACTATCCAAAAGGAAACACAGAAAGAAAAAAGATAAGGGAAAAAATTAACAGAGCCTCAATGAGAAGTGGGCAAATATCAAGCAATCTGATATGTGCATAATTGGAGTCCTAAAAAGAAATTAGAGAAGGGACAGAAAAGATGTTTGAAAAAAAATAATGGCTGATTAATTTCCAAGTTAGAGGAAAATTAAATCTACAGACTCAAGAATTTCAACAAACCCCAAGCAAGAGAAAACACAGATGAGTGTTTTATCATCTCACTTTATAGGTAAGGAAACTAAGACAGAGGCAGGGACTCGTACCAAGTCACATAATTACTTAGTAGCAGAGCCTGGGGTGAACCCAGCTTTCCTGACTCAGATCCAGGGCCCTTTCCACTATGTTGCAGAGGAATAACACGATCTGACTTACAATAAGTCACCTGGCTGCAGTATGCATAATCTGAGTGTGTGGAGGGTGGAGGGGGCAAGGGCAGAAGGAGGAGCCTGTTGTACTAATCTCAGTGTGAGATGGGTGATATTTTGTACCTAAGTAGGAAGGTGATGAAAAACTGTCAGGGTGAAGCTATACATATATTTTTTATATATTTATTCTTGAGAGAGAGAGAGAAAGGGGAGGGGCAGAAAGAGAGGGAAAGAGAGAATCCCAAGGAGGCTCCACACTGTCAGCACAGAGCCCAATGCAGGGCTCAAGGTCAAAAACTGTGAGATCATGACCTGAGCCAAAGTCAGACACTTAACCAACTGAACCACCCAGGTGCCCCCAAGAAGCTATATTTTAAAAGCAGAATTGGTGGGTTTGCTGATGGACTGAATGTACTGATAGAAAAAGAGAAGAACGCAGGATGACTTTATTTTCTGACTTGAGCAACTAGCAAGGGAAAAGACATTTACTGTAATCAAGAAAACAGAGGGAGGAAGAGTTGGGGAGGGGAGTCAGGAATTTTGTTTTGTACATGCTGAGTTTGAGATGTCTTCGGACATGTAAGTCAAATATGCAGTTACTGCATATTCCTGTCTTAAATTCAAGGAAGAGGTTGTGGCCAGTGATATGGAAAGATCATAAATGTGGTAGACAAATGACTCAAGTTTGGGAAGTTCTAGGTGACATGATTCTCAAGAATCTTTACATATGAAAAAATTGTGATTCAGGAAATACTGTGTATCAGAGTTGGTTCTTCTGGATGACTGGGTACAAAATTTGTCCCACTCAAAATTTTCTCCCTCATATTAGTTATAATGGATTTCCTTTTTTCCCTCACTTAGGTTCAGTTTGTGCCTTTCCGAGTGACTTTATGGTTTGATTATAGTTTTGAAGCTTTCAATATTATTCAGTTTCTTCAAAGTTTGGCTTTGGTTATACTGTTCTTTGAATATCACCAAAGACTCTCTTTTTAAAATTGTGGGAGCGGGTCACCTGGTGGAGCGTCTGACTTGATATGGGCTCAGGTCAGAATCTCACGGTTGTGGGATCAAGCCCTGCCTCAGGCTACCTGCTGAGCTTGGAGTCTGCTTGGGATTCTCTCCCTCTCCCTCTCTCTTCCCCTCCCCCAGCTACTTGGCGCTCACTCCCTCTCTCTCTCTCTCTCTCTCTCTCTCTCTCTCTCAAAATAAATAAATAAATAAAACTTTTAAAAAATTGTGTTCCAGAGTTATCAACTTTAAGAATAATCCTTATGTCATGGGATCTACCTGGCCATGACACAAGGAATCCAGAAGGCATAGTCTTTCTACTCCATTTACCTTCTGTTTAAGTGTCTCCTGTAACTTTTAAAGCCAAATGACTCCTCTCTCTACCCTCCCTAAACCATATTTCTGCTAACTGTCCGGGGGAAGAATAATAGAGTCTGTTTAATCTGCAAGTCTGTGGTTCTTTAAACATTACAGTAAGTCTCCATTTGACCTGAAAACCTCTTGTTGTAGTTGCTGTTATTGTTCATAGAAGATGAAGCAAAATGTTTGCCAAGCAATTCTAGTTCATACATTTCACTGATAATTCCACTTTTGACTCATTCTTTAGTAATACAGTACCTGGAACCATGAAGGTGTTTATTCTAGCATTATATAAAATACTGTATTTCAAACTTCTAAGATGCATAGTTTAATATTGTGAAATCTGAATGTTTCTTATAATTCTGTTGGCCTGGCGCTGACACAGTTACGATCGCTTGTGTAGTGTGAATCGTGTTGTTATTCCCGGTAACATGACTAGCATAAGTCAATAAGAATTCTTAAGGAAGCATAACTCTCATGCTTCCTTAAGAATTCAAGTCCTCGGGGCGCCTGGGTGGCGCAGTCGGTTAAGCGTCCGACTTCAGCCAGGTCACGATCTCGCGGTCCGTGAGTTCGAGCCCCGTGTCAGGCTCTGTCTGGGCTGATGGCTCGGAGCCTGGAGCCTGTTTCCGATTCTGCGTCTCCCTCTCTCTCTGCCCCTCCCCCGTTCATGCTCTGTCTCTCTCTGTCCCAAAAATAAATAAAAAACGTTGAAAAAAAAAATTAAAAAAAAAAAAAAGAATTCAAGTCCTGGCTACTTCCATTGACACCTTCCGGTAAGACCAGAAATACCAATGTCAGTAATTGCAAAAAGGTGTCAGCATCTTTTTTTTTTAATGTTTATTTATTTTTGAGAAAGAGAAAGAGTGTGAGCAGGCAAGGGGCAGAGAGAGAGGGAGACACAGAATCAGAAGCAGGCTCTAGGCTTTGAGGTGCAGCACAGGCCCAATGCGGGGCTCAAACTCATGACCAACGAGATCATGACCTGAGCCAAAGTCGGACACTTAACTGACTGAGCCATCCAGGTGCCCCAAAAGGTGTCAGCATCTTAAATGACAATCCTGTAGCAAACAGTGGAGCCTCCTTTAAAGAAATGCTGCATCCCTGAATGCTTTGATGCCACTGAGGCTGATACTGGATATTAAAACCCAACATCAATACTCTGAACCAAAAAGTGATTTGGAAGACTTGCACTTTAATTGTGAAGAAGTTTTAGGATCATTTTGAACAACATGATAGCCTATTCTCCTTTTTTTATGTATGCACAAGAGTAAAATATAAAATCTATGACTAAAGAAGTTTAAGGCAGAACTTCCAATATAAATAAAATTAAAAATCTATTCAATGATCTGTATCTTATCATAGTGTGACTGATACAGAAAACAATGTGTGTTCCAACCTGTAGCATCTTAGATTTAACAAAATTCCAAAGCAAATAACTGGAAACAATCTAAATGTCCAACAATTGAAGGATAATCAAATAAATTGAATAAATAAATAATGGGATATTATCATTACAAATCACATTTTCCAATCTTTTTTATTTTGATGATAGCGTCATTGAGATATAATCCACTTACCATAAAATTCACCCATGTAAAGTGTACAATCCAATCGTTTTTAGTATATTCATAGAATTGTGGAACTATCACTACAACCAACTTCAGAAGCTTTTCATCATTTCAAAAAGAAATCCCGCACTCTTTAGCTATCGTCCTCCCCCAGCCCTAAAGCAATCACTAATCTACTTTCTGTCTCTATAAATTTGTATATTCTGGACATTTCATATAAATGGAATCATATATTATATGGTCTTTGGGAATGGACCCTTTCACTTAGCATAACACTTTCAAAGTTCATCCATGTTGGGGCACCATGATGGCTCAGTCGGTTAAGCATCCGACTTCAGCTCAGGTCGTGCTCTTGCAGTCTGTGAGTTTGAGCCCCACATCAGGCTCTGTGCTGATAGCTCAGAGCCTGGAACCTGCTTCAGATTCTGTGTCTCCCTCTCTCTCTGCCCCTCCCCAGTTCACCCTCTGTCTCTCCCTTTCTCTCTCAAAAATAAATTTTAAAAAAATTTAGAAAAAAGGTTCATCCATGTTGTAGCAGCTGTCAGTAGTTCATTCCTTTTTATGACGGTGTAATATTCCACTGTATGGATAGATCACATCTTGCCTGTTCTTTCATCAGTTGATAGGCATTTGGGTTGATTACATCTTTTGACTATTATGAATAATGTTTCTGTGAACATTCATGCATAAGTTTGTGTGAGGACATATGTCTTCAGTTCTCTTGCATATATACCTAGGAGTAGAATTGCTGGAATATATATATATGGGAATTCTATGTTTAAGTTTATGAGGAACTACTAGACTATTTTCCAAAGTGACTGCACCTTTTTACATTCCTACCAACAGTGTATGAGCATTCTGGTTTCTCCACATCCTTGCTAACACATGTTATTATCTGACTTTTTGATATGGCCATCCTACTGGATACAGAGTAGTGACTCATTGTAGCTTTGATTTGCATTTCCCGAGTGGCTAATGATGTTGAGCACCTTTTCATGTGTTTATTGGCCATCTGCATATCTTCTTTGGAGAAAAGTCTATTCAGACCCTTTGTCCATTTTTAATTGGGTTATTTATCTTTTTATTATTGAGTTATAAGAGTTCTTTATATAATCTATATACAAATTCCTTGCCAAATATATGATTTGTAAATATTTTCTCCCATTCCTTGGGTTATCTTTCACTTTTCTGAGAGTGCCTTGTAAAGCACCAGTTTTAAAAATTTTAATTAACCCCAATTTATCTATTTTTTCTTTTGTAGCCTGTGTTTTGGTGTCATATATAAGAATCCATTACCAAATCCAAGGTGACAAAGATTTTGTTCTATGTTTTCTGCAAGGAGTTTAATGGTTTCAGCTCTTAGCATTTAAGTTTTTGATCCATTTTGAGTTCATTTTTGCATGTGAGGTATGTGAGGACTATATACATTTTGTATATGAGGAATATATACACTTTTGTATGTGAAGAAAGTGTCCAAGCTCATTCTTTCACATGTGGCTACCAGTTGTCCCAGCACCATTTGTCAAAAAGTCTATTCTTTCCCTATTTCACCCCTGAATTTGAAACCCTTATCTTCACACTCCTGTTAAAAATAAATTCACTATAGTGGGGTGCCTGGGTGGCCCAATTGGTTAGGCATCCAACTCTTGATCTCAGCTCAAGTCTTAATCTCAGGGTCATGAGTTCAAGCCCCACATTCAGCTCTATGCTGGACATGGAGTCTACTTTAAAAAAATAAAATAAAATAAAAATAAATTCACTATAGACACATGGTTTGTTTCTGGACTCCCAGTTCTATTTCATTGATCTATAGGTTTATCCTTTTGCTACTACCACACTGTCTTGATTATTGTTGCTTTGCAGTAAGTTTTGAAATTGAGAAGTGCGAATCCTCCACCTTGGTTCTTCTTTTTCAAGGTTGTTTTGACTATTCTGGGTCACTTGAATTTCCATATGAATTTTAGGATCAAATTGTCAATTTCTGCATAAAATGGCAGCTTGGATTTTGAAAACGGTTGCATTAAATCTGTAGATCAGCTTGGGGAAGCACTGACATCATAACAATATTAAATCTTCCTATCTGTGAACATGGGATGTCTTTCCTTTTATCCAATCCTTTTTAATGTACTAGAGGAATAATATGATGTAGCTATGTCACCAGGAAAATAGAAATGATATTCTTTGGTTATGGGATAATGGATAATTTTTATTTTATTTTTAAACATTTCTGTATTTTCCCATTTGTCAACAAAGAATATCTTTTATATAACCAGAAAGAAGTTATTTTTAAAGGAAAATATTCTTTAATAAAATACACTTACACTTAAAGTACTTTATAAACATGGAATATGCTTGGAAATGAAAATGCTTGAAAGATTTTTCAAAATTCATGAACATACCAATCTTTATTCTTGGTCATTTCTTCATCAGAATTTACTGATTGTATGCTGTATGGCAAATACTGCACTAGATCCTGAGTGTACTGTTTTTTTTTTTCAAAGTTTATTTATTTTTGAGAGAGAGAGAGAGAGAGAGAGAGACGGAGCATGAGTGGGATGGGGCAGAGAGAGAGAGCGAGAGACACAGAATCTGAAGCAGGGTCCAGGCTCTGAGCTGTCAGCACAGAGCCTGACATGGGGCTTGAACCCATAAATTGTAAGATCATGACCCGAGCTGAAGTCGGACACTCAACCAACTGAGCCACCCAGGCACCCCCTGAGTGTACTGTTTAAACAAAATAAGCATAATTCCTACCCTCATGAAGCTACAACTAGTGGGAGACTGACAATGAACAGGCAAACAAGGTAGGAAATAGAAATGCAATTACAAGTTGTAAAGAGTACTTTGGAAGAAAGCCCTTGGTACTATGACAGAGGATATTGGTGGGGAAGAGCTAACCTTTGATACAGTGGTCAGGAAAGCTCTCTCTAAGACACCAACATTTCAGCTGAGGCTTGGCAACTAGATACAAAGGTAAATGGTGGTTTTTAATATTTGTCAAATGTTCAAGATGGTTTCTTAAAACTTAAAGGTAAAAATAAGAAGCTTTACAATTCCAAAGGGAAATTAATCTCAACAAATAGAGTAACCCCACCACCTCCTATACCACGATAAATAGGGTCCAAAAAATTCAATACCATAAAATGTGGGGTTAAGTCATCGTAGTTAATGAAATGCACCAGAAGAGCCTGCTGTGGTCCCACTATACAGTCCCAATCCTACCCTGTCCAAGCTGCAATTTGGCTCCACCTAACAGTAGTTGTCAGTTCCAGCTTAACTATCCATGGGGATTATTCTGGGTCCTGGTGGCAGGCTGGAAGTTCCTGGGCAGAGGCAGCAATTCCAGGAATCTCCAGTTAGCTGGTGCTTTTTTTGTCAGCCTGCTAAGGAAGCTTGGGCCAAGAGAATATTGAAGATTCAAAGCCCTACCCTTTACTTCCCTCTTCCTGAGGTGGTGTGCCCTGACGTTTCCCCTCCTGGTCTCAATCTATCTTCCACTAGCCTTCCTCTAAACATGAGACCTCCAGCCCACTCCTGTTTGAGAATGAGAGTTAAGCAAAGGACCAAAGCCAATATAGTTGAATGAGGGTTACCATGGAAGTTTTATTATATGTTTTGGTTGCTTCTTGCCTACTCAATATCCATTCCCTGCTCTTAGTAACAGAACTCAGATTTTGTTTAGGAGGCAATGTGACTAATCAAATTAGATGCTTCCTTGAACTCTACTGAAAGTCACCATGGTAAGGTGATATAGTTTGACCAATAAGATTTCAATTAAGGGATTTGAGAAAGCTCTGCCTTAATGATATATGCTCTACTCATTTCATCTTCCTTTTGTACCTTCCTGCCTGGAACCTGGACATGAGGCTGGAGACAGGGCAATCATTTTTTAAGACTATGAGATAACCATGAGGATGAATATTTTATATCAAGAATAGCGATGTAGAGAGATAGAAGGAAGCTGGGCATTAATGCCATTGTGGAATGGCTGTCCCAGCCTGAATGAACCACCTCCGGACCTCTAGGTAAGAAAGTCTGTACTTATTTGACTGTAGTTCGTTTTCCATTATATACAGCCAACTGAAATCCTAACAGATACAGTGGTGTACTATGAACATAAACTTAACATCTTTTAAAGAATCCAAGATTTTTAAGGTCTTAATGTAGAAAGTCCAACTCTCATGTTTATAAAAGAGAAAATTCACAGCATTCCACTCCTTATCATCTACTGTTGAGTGGTCAGTAAAGGTCATTAAACAAAGGGAGCACAAAGGAGCAACTTCAGAGAGGGAGTCATTTAATGCCACCTAACTTCATTAACCCCATTTCCCATGCCACATCAAATAAACATATATTCCAGGTAAAACTGTGCTTGCTATGTAAACATACTTCTAGAGAAGATCCTTGGTGCCTCGTTTCAATGAGATTGCCATCCCTGAACTCCTCCTCTTAAATGGGAATTTTGTCATAGCATAAAATAACTTCAAGAGCAACTCTGCCCACAGGCAAAATTATGGCTTAGGGTTCATTATTGCACACACCTTTCATCTTTCAAGCAGATATATTAAAATGATATGACTCAAGGAATGATACAGTTTTTTCCACTTTTGCCTTAGTAGGTTTCTACTTTAATATGAAATCTCCTCTTTACTACCCCCTTACATACAATGCCTCATCCTCCAAAACAAAATCCTCAAATTATGCCTCCAGAATTCATTATCTTTTGGGGTAGAGACAGCCACCATTTAAAATAATATGAGCAGGGGCACCTGGGTGGCTCAGTCGGTTAAGTGACCGACTTCGGCTTAGGTCATGAACTCACAGTTTGTGGGTTCAAGCCCTGCATTGGGCTCTGTGCTGACAGCTCAGAGCCTGGAGCCTGCTTCAGATTCTGTGTCTCCCTTTCTCTCTGTACCCCCCCCCTCAAAATCAAACATTAAAATTTTTTTTTAAAAATGAACATTTGTACAAAAAGCGTAGTTCAGATAAAGCAACATACTAATAGGCCAAATCAAAGGAAGGAAAGGAGAGAATTCTACTAGCGTTCTACATACACCCTTGCCCATGTGAAATTAAACTCTTTGTGCATCCTAATGTGAAGAATGTAGACTGTTTTTTATTATTGTAAATAACACAATGGCCATTTGAGTAGGAAATTCAAGTAGGCTTTTCAAGTAGGAAAAAAATCTACACTATATGATGAAATTTTTTATCACAGAACCAAAACAGGGAAAGACTTCCAGATGAAAATCTATGTGGGGTTAACTGGAATTACATTTCCCCCCCCCCCATTTCAGAATAGAATTACTCCACAAAGTTTTCTGGTATCTTTCTCAATGGTTCCTAATGAAACTCTAGAAAAGTAATAAAATTCAACCAAGAATTATCATAATTGAATGGGGTCCCAAATAAATTATGTTTTTAATTGCCAAAATCTTACATGTCAAATTACCTGATTCAGAGATCTTATAAAAATTGGGGGGTGGGGGTGGAAATTCCCCACTCTTTTTTTCTCTAAGTAGGCAAGGGTAATCAGCAGGAGGCAGCAGGGCTTTTTAGAGATCTTTACTATTACCAAGACAAAGGCTAAACTAACATGTCATATACAACTTAGGTGGACTTCTTCCTAGAAGGCAATTCAAATTTCAGCGTGAAAGGTCTTCAGTGCCGTATGTCAACCTTTCAAAGAAGCATACCACAAGACATTACACTGCCTTCTTCACCATCATTGTATGATAAGTGATAAAAAATGTGGGCAGAAGTAATCATTTCGCCAACCCCTGCGGCTTGAAGCCTCAACACAGCTTCTATACGGAATCTAGAAGCAAACACAGGGAGCGTTATGAGTGGTCACTCAGAGGTGTCCTGACACCCCACTCACCTGGTTAGCTTCTGGAGCTGAGGTATGGGGTCGGGTCTATATTACAGACTCACCTCTAAACCCCCAATTTGTGCCTACGCACTTGGTTCCCCTCAGGCTAACAGGTTTAAATCAGTACTGGGTGGCAAGCTATGTCCATTCTGTGGGTTCCCCAGTTTGGAACACAGAGGCTCTGCAGCACCCGAAAGTTCTTCGCAGCTTGTTTTCACGTCCAAAGCTGTCACTGGGAGCACATCCCTATCCTGGTCTGGCCCCAGGGCTGTCCACTGAGCAGCCGGACTGATCGCTCTCTGGTGCCAAAGCATCTTGACACCCAGGAGCCCGAGACTGCAGAGCAACCCCTCTGACGTGGGACAAGCGGCCAGAACTCCTCTCCCCACAGGCACGAACGCTCCACGACCCGGGAAGGACTTGCATCCTAAAGAGATGTCTCCCGACGCCCAGACAAAGACAGCGCTGGGAAAAGTTGGACCAACTAGCACCACCAGAAGGCGAGCGGATCAGCCCCTAGGCTTCAGTGGGTGAGCCAGCGATGCGCTCTCAGAGTCGCCGCCAACTTTCCCCGTGAGCTTCTGAGCAACTTGCTGGAAGTTGGGGAGAGGGGGCAGAGGAAGGGTCGGAGAGGCTGGTCGCGCGCCCCAGCCCGTTCCGCGTACCTCCCCGAGTACCTGCTAATGTATCCGTCGCCGTCGCCGTCGCAAGTCTGGAAGAGGCGCCGCATCCGCTCCTCCTCGCCAGTGCTGGATGTGTCGCTGCTGCTGCTGCCGCCGCCT
Organism: Panthera uncia; assembly: GCF_023721935.1. Lineage (NCBI taxonomy): Eukaryota > Metazoa > Chordata > Mammalia > Carnivora > Felidae > Panthera > Panthera uncia. Next base: position 87,460,559 of record NW_026057577.1, read on the forward strand.
CCGCCGCTGCTGCCACCGCCGCTGGCGCTCCCCGCCGCCGCCATCATGCGCCCGCTGCCTGCTCGGGAAGAGGAGGACGCGCGGCCGCGGGAGGAATCCGCGAGGCGCAAAAGCGGCTCGCAGCCCCGAACCTGCCTGACAACGGAGCATGCCCAGTGGCCGCCGGGGCGCTCCGGGCGCGGGATTCCAGCTCTCCGGGTTTTGCCCGGGCTGGGAAGATGGGCGCCCTGCAATCGCGGGAGTAGGCACCTCAGCGGAGAGGAAGGAGGGGAAGGTGGATCGTGGAGTCGGGGAGCCAGGGATGGCGAGGGGACGCGAGGGGACGCGAGGGGGGGCAGAGTACACAGGAGGTCTCCTGGAAGGGTGTCAACTCCGTGCATCCAACCTTGACGCGGGCCCTCGACACTTGGGGACTCAAGCAGAAGGGAGTGTGCTCCCGGCGGAACTCCTCCAACCGCCCAGAGTCGTGGATTTCTTTTCAGGAAAAAGATAAACACTCCCGTTTTGCAAACTCAGAGCGGTTCTTCTGGTCCCAGGCTGCAAGACTGCGCTGGATTCTGAACCCATAGCCCCAGATGAGACCCTTTAATGTCTAGGGTTTTGTGCATTTTTAACACCTGTCAAGAAATCTGACCCTCCTTAACTCCAGCTGATCGTCAACACTATACTGGAAATAATCTGCTCTCCTGTGTGGCATTGTGAACGTTTGGTCCATTTCTGGAAACAGCTCCTGACCTGACGTCACCAGAATTTGGCCCAACAGTTTTAATAACATCAAAAGCGAACATAATAGATGGTCTCATTTGACCCACACTACACACCTGAAAGATATCTCTTTATTATCAGCCCTGTGTTTTAGGAGGTAGGTAACTACTCCATATAGTATCTTGATTATAAAATAAGATAGTATATTTTGATACCTACTAAGCACTTAATAACTGTTAGCTCTCATTATCCCCAATTTACAGATAAGAAAACCAAGGCACCCAGACTTGCTTTAAGGTTCCAGGCTTAGTGTCAGGGCAGAGGCAAGCCCAGGCAAGCAGTCTAACTCCAGAGCAGGAGGCCTTAAACACGACAGTATCCTTCCACCACAGCAGAAAAGGAACCACAATGAACCAATTTGTGGTTTAGGGAATGACTCATTATTCTGTCCCAGACTTTCTGCCAGAGGTCTGAGAATTCCTGTGGTAGTTTTAAAACACATCTGCAGATTCTTTGGTGCACCTCTCATCAGGAGGTGGAGACTGTTTGCCTTCCCTTGAACCTGAGTGGGCCTTTGTGATTCTCTTGACTTCTGAGGCTGGTTTAGAAAAGACACTACAAATTCCATTTGACTCCCTCACTTGGGACAGGGACCTTGGAAGCCCTGAACTGCCCTGAAAGAAATTTGTCCACACTAAGCTTCCATGCTGGAGAGACTGTGTAAAGACAGAAAGAGATGTCCAAGGAGCCTAGGACGTTCCAGTCTTCTCAGCCCAGGTGCCAGATACAAGTGAATGAGAGAGCCTTCAGATGATGCTAGACCTAGACACTGAAACTGCATTAGAGACCCTGAGCAAACACTGTCCAACTGAGCCCTGACAACCCCCAGAGATAAGATGGCAATAATTAAAGGATTGTTGTGGTTTTAAGCCACTAAGTTTTGAGGTCATTTGTCATGCAGCAATAGAACCAGAAGATATCCATATGTCTTGGAATTGTCTGCCAGGTCAGAAGGAAACTGTTTTTGCTCTCTTCTCGCCCTTCTGTGCCCCATCCACTCCATCCGACTTCAGTTCTTTTTAATTCTGTTAAGTTCCCAGGACTTCAGGGCACTTATAATTTGTACATTGAATAAAATGTCATCTTAGAAAAATTCTGTCAGTATATCCAACAGTATTTGCTAAAAGATGCTACTCTCAACACAAATACTCCTGTCTACAATAGAGCAAGGAACAATGTTCAAGTGTCTAAAAAATAAATGAATATTTAGAATCTTTTTCTCATTTTTCACAGAATAAAACTTTTATTACTGTCTGAGAATACAGCCAGACAGGAGTTGTTACCCTCAAATCCTCCTAGACAATTGATGGTTTGGGGGCAAAAAAAAAAAAAAAAGAAAAGAAAAGAAAAAAAAAGGGCATTTTTCTAAATACACATGTACGGAGGGTCTGGAAACCAAAGGATTTTCCAGGATTTGACTAGATCTCTTTATAACCACACTTCATTTTTACAGAAAGTAGAGTGTAAACCTCAACCAATTATATTTCAAAGCAAAGAATGTTTTTCTCCTGGGAGAATATGTGCATGACAGCTCTGGAGGTTTAAATTTAAACCATCTTGAATTAAATCTGAACACACAAAAAAGTGGATCTTGACAAATTTCTTAAGCAACATTATGCTCATGCTTGGGTAATTCAGAAATGGCTGAACAGATAGGTTCAACCTTCCAGAAAAGAATTTGCTTCTGAGCTAATATGAAGCATATGAAATTTCAGCTGAAAAGGTTACTAGGAGAGGGAGAAATTTGTAAGACATTGAAAATAGAGATGCCAGATGAATATAAAGATGATAAATGTAAAGTAGGAGCTTGGAATGAGAGCAATACCCATGGCCATAAATCTAACAGTACTGGTTATGTCATAATTCTAAAGGTTTTATGTATTTATCCAAGATGAGTACATAGCTCAACATCGTCCTTATCCAGTTTTTTTTTCTTCTCAGATTCCTTTTGGTTATAATAACACTTCACATTTATGTCATACATTTCAAAATACACCATGTATATTATAAGACATACTGTCCTTTATGTCCAAAGTTACCAGTTATAACAAATAAAACCATTGCAGAGTTGTGAAAACTTGATTACCTGGTGCTTGCCATTCCAAATTCTCTTTACCTAAACTAGGACCACATGTTAGAGTTGGAATGAGGACACACTCACACACCTGCCCTGGTGCCCTCTACCCACCCTTCTCTCTCTAAGGTGTTTTTATGAGCCCAGCTAAGTTCCTATATCCCTCAAAAAGCCTTCCTTTACTTCCCCAGGTCACAATGATGTCCCAGAGCTCTCTTAGCTTGAAGCACACATTTTGAGGACAGAATCATATAGTTTAATGGTGATTTGCCTTCCCTACCCACATTACCAATTATTTATTAATAAATGAGGTTGTAAATTCCTGAGAGAAAACAGTAAGGTAGAGTTGAGGGAGCTCAATGAACATTTATTGAGCCCTTATCACAAATCAGTAAGTACTGATTTAAATGTTTAAATACCTTATTTAATGCTATAGAGTGGGGAAAGTACTTATCATCCCTATTTATGGGGTGGAGGGAGGTAAGTGAAGAGGAGTAAATCCAAAAAATTAATAGCAGTGTGCCCAAGTAAAGAGTCAGTTCCCGATGGACTGACAGCTGAAGGTTGTTTTCTGACAGTACTCTTAGAAGCTGGGCAATAAGTCCTTTCTTTCTTTTTTTTAATATTTATTTATTTATTTATTTATTTATTTATTTATTTGGTAGGGGGAGGGGAAGAGGGAGAGGGAGAGACAGAATCCCAAGCAGGATCTGCACTGCCAGCACAGAGCCCAACACGGGGCTCGAACTCATGAACTGTGAGATCATGACCCAAGCCAAGATTCAGAGTCAGACACTTACCTGACTGAGCCACCCAGGTGCCCCAACAAGTCCTTTCTTGGAGGGAGAACTGTGTGGTACATTCCCTTTTTAATCACAGGTCACTTCTTGAGCCATTGGATCTACTCCTTCATATATATTTGGGGAGCCTCTCCTCCAAGATTCTGGTGAGCCTCTCTTTCAGGGGGAATCTTAGAAGAGGAAGTTTAGTGGGAAAATTATAATAGCCACCACTGCTTTAGGTCCTAGGGTCCCAAATGCTACTCATTGTCCCTTTCCTCCACTAGCAAGTCAGATCTCCTCACCCTCAAGAGCTGGCCTAGGCTGTTTACTGGGTGACACAACCCAGATTCTCATCTCTGATTGCTGCACTTGTTCATTTACTGTTAAACTGAAGGGAGAACAAAGAGGTATAAACCTATTCCTCTTTGCCTCTATTATGTAATTGTAGCACTGCCTCTTCTTGATGATCAATGTCAATTACCTCAGCCAAGATAATGACTCTTCTTGCCTGCTGCTGTCTGTATCCCTTGATGGAAGTGGTCTTCCATTGGAGAACAGACCTCGTAACCCTGCAGAGGCAAGAGCTTTGGGGACAAGAGGCACAAATTTCCCAATTGGATAATTTCCCAATAGTGAGTTGAGGCAAGTGTGGTCATTCCTGCTTCTACCTTTTGGTTTCTAGACCCATGGAAACCTCTTATTGGAGATGCAGCACTATATGAAGTCTTTGGTTCAACATATATACTGAGCTCTGGAAGGTGGTTCACCATCCTCATAAAGTATCACCTTCAAGATGACAAATTAGCTGTGCTTCTAGGGGGCTGTTCTACTCTTTCCAGCAGCTTCTTGTGGTGCAGTATGTAGTACGACCAGTGGGTGGAAAATAAAAACACTAATTCAAAAAAGATATATGTACTTCTATGTTTATTGCAACATTGTTTGCAATAGCCAAGATATGGAAGCAAACCAAGTGTTTATTGATAAATGAATGGATAAGGAAGATGTGGTGTATATACACAATAGAATATTACTCAACCACAACAAAGAATGAGATCTTGACATTAGTGACAACATGGATGGACCTAGAGGGTATTATGCCAAGTGAAATAAATCAGACAGAGAAGGATAAATTGATTTCACTTATATGTGTAATCTAAAAATCAAAGAACTATTTGTTTGTTCATTGATTTTGTTTTTTAGATTAGACTCATAAATTCAGAAAACAAATTGGTAGTTGCCAGAGGAGACAGTAGAGGAATGCATGAAATAGGTAAAGGGAATTAAGAGGTACACAAGTCCAGTTATAAAATAAGTAAGGCACAGAGATGAAAAGTACAGAGAATATAGTCAACAATATCGTGATAATGTTGTATGGTGACAGATGGTGACTATACTTCTCGTGGTGAATATTGAATAATGTAATGTATAGAATTGTCAAATCACTATGTTGTACACCTGAAACTAATTTAACATCATATGTCAACTATACTTCAATAATAAAAAAAAAAGTTAAAAAAATCTGGATCAGGCTATGCATCATAATATATCTAAGATGTTTATTGTTGGATAGCTGATATCAGACCTTTTCTTTTTCATATTTTTCCTTCTGGGTTCAGATATAGGAAGTCAGCTATATAGGATTTAGATTCAGATTTCTCTAAAATGGGCCTGGTACTTTCTTTGCACACACAGCACCCAGTGAGAGGCTTGCATTTCTTCTTGCAGCTGAAGGGTATGGCAAACATAACAGGAAATTGAGGGGCAGGCTGAGCATTTGCATGGCTACCTCAGATGATGGCTGACTCCCCAGCTGCCTCCACCCCAACTGTGGTGACTTTGGCAGGCTGTGAAGAGGAGCCTTCTATGTAGCAGGTACTCAGTATTGATTGGATTTAAATAATCCCTAGCTAAATATCATTTCCTGTAAGGAGTCTGGGTATCCTGGATTCAAGCTGAGCAACCATACTCTGTGAGGGATCAAACTGGCCGCCAGTGAAGGAAATGGTGAGTCCAAGAACCCCAGAGAGAGGGGCCCCAACCCAACATCTCAAAGACTTTAGGCATAGTTTTAAAACTACAGGTCTATATCCTATCTAAGGGTTACAAAATCATTTTAGTGGATGGTGACAAGCTTTTTTTTTTTTAATGAGCTAGAGAAATATATTACATAAAGCAATATTGCTTCAGAAAACTTTTTCATTTGTGAATGTATGTTTTTCTGGGGTATAGCATAAAGTGAGTGTGTATCTGGTTGTGTATCTGGCTAAAATATACTGCCTTGGGGGGAATATACTTAAATTTAGAATTATCACCCTGACACTCAGCCTAGAAGCCTTACTTTTGCTTTCCTTTCTTTTGATCATGAATAGCTTGAGGCATCTCTCTTACTCCTTTCCATTTCATTCATCCTGTATTCATTAGAATTGGGGTGATCAAGAAGAATGCACCTTATTTCTGTTCCTTCTATGCCCCTTTTCCCTTCCAGTTGGTGACATGGGTGGGCTAAGAAGGCTGGACTCCTCCATTTCTCTCTCCTAGCAGGCAAAATAATCAAGAGTGAGCTAGGCTGTTGGGTTCTGGGAAGGGATTGGAACAGGCTTCTTATCTGAGATAGGTGGAGCCAATGAAGAAATTACTAGAAATATCATTTGGATCTTCAAATCCAAGGAATGAGGCAGAAATCCAAAGCCAATGTGCAGAGGCAAACAGTGTGAGACATAAGGGTGAAGGAGGAAGGGTTGATCTTGCAGTGTTGAAATGGGAGGGCAGGAGCAAAGGGAAGAATCCCCAGAATGAGGAACATCCACAGCAATGTTTCATGATTTGAAAATGAGAAAAGCTAAAATATACCAACTATTACCTTATCTACCAACTTATATATTTTAAATGTGCCAAAAGGAGATGACAGGGGTATGGATTACTTGAGTATATCCATTTCCGAATTATATAGCTAAAAATTGTGCATTTCAATGTACATATATTTTAATTTTAAAAATGACAATAATTAAGAGTACGAATTGTGTAAAGGTACAGATGGATCAAGAATGGCAGATTGTTGGGGCGCCTGGGTGGCTCAGTCGGTTAGGCATCCGACTTCGGCTCAGGTGATGATCTCGCGGTCCGTGAGTTCGAGCCCCGCGCCGGGCTCTGTGCTGACTGCTCAGAGCCTGGAGCCTGTTTTGGATTCTGTGTCTCCCTCTCTCTCTGCCCCTCCCCTGTTCATGCTACGTCTCTCTCTGGCTCAAAAATAAATAAACGTTAAAATTAAAAAAAAAAAAAAAAAAAAAAGAATGGCAGATTGTTGGGGCACCTGGGTGACTCAGTCCATTAGATCACATTCTCATAGTTCATGAGTTCAAGCCCCACATCAGGCCTCATGCTGAGGATGAAGCCTGCTTGGGATTCTCTCTCTCTCTCTCTCTCTCTCTCTCTCTCTCAAAATAAATAAACATTAAAAATCCCTAAAAAAAAAAAAAAAAAAAAGAATGAAGCTGTGTGATGGGTACATGGGGATTCATTATACTCTATTTACTTTGTATGTGAAATTTTTCCACAATGCCTCAAAATGTCTTTAACACTCCTCCTTGTTATTAATCTATCCAAAGGCTAACATTGCCTTTTCTCCATAACCTCTCACCAACATGGAAGCAATGAATTGACTGTTTCCACATTTCTGGCTGCTCCCAACAGCCAAGTCCTGAAGTTGCTATAGACCAGATGGTCCAGGAGCAGCCTATCTGCCATAGTCACACCAGGTTATAGTCATGCCAGATTTAGAAGGAATATAAGAGATAGAGACGGTGGCTTTGTGTCTGAAACATGTATTAAATCCAGTACGTCTCCAACCCACAGGGCTCTGTGATGTCAGATCTTCCCAGGAACCTGTAAAGATAGAAGAGACTCATGCTTGTTATTTCACTGCATTGATAATTAAGGCAACAAGACTTGTGTCTACCTGGAAAGTGCCAGACGTTCTGAATTATGAATAGAGTAGGTGAGGTGGCAACAGCTGGCAATTCAACATGTGTGGTTTGCTTTAACAGGAAATCGCAAACTAATCTTTGAGGCCTAACACAGCATGAAACTCACAGAATTACGTGCTCAGGGCTATGAAATTAAAGTCTTGCTGATGAGGAAATGGCCCCCTCATCTACCTCCTCATTAACAGGCCCAGAAAGAGGATGTGCTGCCAGAGGCTGGTCTTGATGTCTAATGATCTGAGACAGAACTGGAGCACTAATATGAAATGGTATAGTAGAAAGGTGTTCTAATCTTGGATCTTCAAGTTACTATGCAATATTGGGCAATCCACCCAGCTAAGCTATACTTTCATTTCCTCATCTGTAACATGATCTGGCTGATATTTCTAAAATTCCATTATTTATTTGCCAAAAGGTTTCATTCATCCATTATTGGCAAGTTATCAGTAAGGTAGAATTGCCCTTGGCTCATGTGTCACCTATTTCTTGACAAGGGTCAGTCTCACAAGCAGAGAGAATAGTGACTACTTTGTGGTGATTTAGAGCATAAGGAGATGAAATCCCAAGTTTGCAAACTCCTCACTAGCTATAGCATTTCCTGAAACTACACTAGAAGAGATTTTTTTTTCTTTGAATTTTGGAGGTTCTTTTTAAGAATCCCTATTAAAATGGAAATGCCCCTGGAAGACTACTCAGCCCTTAGCACTCATTTAAAACTTTGTAGAAATAGTCCATTAGATAAACAGGTCTTGTGGGCAGTAGGAGAAGGGACTGAAGAAGAGTGTGAAGGCACTGATGTGAGTCTAGTGCACTTGGACTCCACCACCCCAAGTAATAGACCAGTTGTTGCAGGAAATGAAATACAAAAGGATTAAGGTTAGGGAATAGTTTGAGGGGACTTGAATCAGTAGCAGTCCACGTGAATTTTAGCACATGATTCCAAAGTTCCTTACATCTGTGTTAAGTACTCAATGTTTGTGTCTCCACACCACCCACAAAATCTACATGTTGAAACCCTAAGCCCCAATGTGATAGTATTTGGAGACGGGGCCTTTGAGAGGTAATTAGGGCTAGATGAGGCTATGAGAGTCCCCATGATAGGATTAGTGCCTTATTAGAGACACAAAAGAGCTTGCTCTCTCTCCCTTGGCCACACACACACTCCAAAGAAAGTTCATATGAACACACAGCAAGAAGGCAGCCATCTGTAAGCCAAGAAGAGAGCTCTCTCCAGAACTGGATGCTGCCAGCCATTGATCTGGGACTTTCCAACCTCCAGAACTGTGAGAAAATAAACTTTGGTTGTTTAAGCCACCCAGCCGGTGGGTATTTTGGCACAGCAGCCTGAGCTGACTAATACAATCTCCTTTTAATCACATGGCCCCCTTCCCTTCCAGTGTTAGCCATGAGTCAATTTGCCAAATCAGGCATGAAAGAAATGTCCCTGGCAAGGGAATATTCTTAAACATTATTCCTCTCCCAGAGACTACCAGGCTGGTGCTATTTTTACATGAATCCAGAGCACTTCTCAGACCCCAAGAAGTTTTCTGACTACTTTTAGAGGACCCAACCAGACAAGGTGGTTGCATTTCCTAAAGGAACCTCCCTCTTGACCTATCCCACATGAGAAATAGGTTTACCAACTTGCTAGGTATTGAAAAAGTTGGAAAGACTTTTAATGATTTCTTTTAAATTATCAAGTTTCAAACATACTCCAAAGTAAAAAGAGAGCAGTACAAAGAGCATCCATATATTCACCACTCAGATTCAGTGATTGCCTGTGAAGATTTTAAAGGAAAATGCCAGTGAGAGACAAAGCATTATATCTACAAAGTAGTAAATGTGCCATGGGGGAAATAAACTCATTATTTAGTGGGATATAAATACACTATTGAGCTACAGGAGAATGTGTCTAATTCTTCCTCAACCACATGCAAGGGTAAATCTGACCTAAGCTTTAAAAACTGGATCCTCGGGGCACCTGGGTGACTCAGTTAAGCATCCAATTTCTGCTCAGGTCATGATCTCACTCTTTGTAAGTTCAAGTCCCGCATCGGGTGAGCTCAAGTACTGATTTGGGCTCCACACTGAAAGTGCAGAGCCTGTGTGGGATTATCTCTCTTTCTCTCTCTCTGCCCCTCACTCACTCCCTTTCTCGCTCTCTCTCTCAAAAAAAAAGGGAAATAAACTTTTTAAAATAAATATATAAATAAATAAAACTGGATTCTTTAACAACAAATGAGCAGAGGAAAAAAAAAAAGAGAGAGAAACCAAGAAACGGATTCTTAACTGTAGAGAACAAACTGATGGTTACCAGAGGAGAGGCGGGTGGGGGCACGTGTTAAACAGATGATGGGGATTAAGGAGTGTACTCCTCAAGATGAGCACTGGATGATGTATGGAAGTACTGAACCACTACATTGCACGCATGAAAGTAATATAGCACTGTATGTTTACCTATACTAGAAGTAAAATTAAAAACTCAATAAAAAATAAAAACTAGAGTGTTTAATAAAATGGAAACATTCAATATTCAGGGATAAACCTTTTTTCTTTCAGCAGGTTTTTTATGTTTTCTTCTCTTCAGAGGGCCCCAGGAAGGGATTCCCAGGAGAAGGATCCATGGACAGACAGACTTCCCTTTTTCATATCCAAGTCCATCTTAGCAGTCTCCTGAAAGAGAAACCTAGGGATATCACTCCTCCAACCCTACTGCATCCTCTTATAGATCCCCATCTGATTCTTTGTACAAACACAGTTAAATCCCTAAAGTGTCATAATTTCCACACTTGATTTTTAGAGCCTACCTTTGACTAGCATCCTAACAGCATGGTTTCCTTGACATTCTACAAGGACATATGTATGTCACTTCCATCTTTAAATCCATAAAGTGGTTCCAATTCCAAGGAAAGTAAATTTTCTCTGCTACCAGACCACAGACTAGACTCCCATGGCTTACATTGGGTCACTGCTTTCTTTCTTGCTTCCTTCCAGATACCTCTTCATGTTCCCAGTGAGTGATCTTCAGTGTTGTGACATGGTACTTTCTCTTCTTTACCTATAATCAGAAAGTACTTTCTCTTCAACCCTATAATCAGAAAGTTATTCCTGTGACCTTTTCCAAACTTCTTCTTTCCCCTTTACTGTACATCCCTTTAAAACTACATTTACTGGCGGGGCACCTGGGTGGTTCAGTCGGTTAAGCGTCCGACTCTTGCTCTCTGCTCAGGTCATGATCTCATGGTTTGTGAGTTTGAGCCCCACATCAGGCTCTGCAGTAACAGCGCAGAGCCTGCTTGGGATCCTGTCTCTCCCTCTCTCTCTGCCCCTCCCCTGCTTGTGCTCTCTCTCAAAATAAATAAATAAACTTAAAAAAAAAACAAATTACATTTACTGGATAGGAGAAGGGAACCTAGCGAGACTGCCTGAAAGAGGTATATTTTACTTTTTTTTTTTACTTTAATTCCAGTGTAGTCAGCATATAGTTTATATTAGTTTCAGGTGTAAAATGCAGTGGTTCAGCAGTTCCATATGTTACTCAGTGCTCATCAAGATAAGTGTACTCTTAATCCTCTTCACCTATTTCACCCATTCTCCCTCCCACCTCCCCTCTGGTAACCACCTGTTTGTTTTCTATAGTTAGGAGCCCGATAAAGAAGATGTAGTATATGTATATATACAATGGAATATTAGTCAGCCATAAAAAAGAATGAAATCTTGCATTTGCAACACCATGGATGGATGTAGAGAGTACAATGCTAAGGGAAATAAGCCAAGCAGAGAAAGACAAATACCATATGATTTCACTAATGTGAGGAATTTAAGAAAAAAATAGCAAACAAAGACCAAAAAAAGAGAAAGAGAGATAAACCAGGAAAAGGAGCTTTCCCTCCTCTTAGTCATTCATAGTATGAGAGCAAGGGCTCCAGAAGTTACAGGATGCATTTGCCAACCTATTGTGTTCACATTTGGGGGCTGAGCTTTTTATTGTTTGGAAGACGGCTAAAGGGTGTTCCAGATGGTTTTGAGGCACATCTTATAAAAATATCCATTTAAATGTTAAACTCTAAGTCTTAAGAGAGTGTGTCTATTTACATTTTTCTGTACGACTACTGAATATATTAGTGTTTGGTGCTTTGGGTAATGATCGGGTTATTCTATGATGACATGACAGTGGGTAAGGAAGAGGAAGAGTACAAACTAGTTGGCAGCATCTTCTAGAGAGTCTGTTTTTATGATCTTTAAATACAAACACTGCATCACATGAACCCAACTGCTTCCATCTCAACTTTTATTATGATTCGTGCCATTATTACAGTAGTTTACAGTTGTATAGTAAAATCAGCGACTTTCAAAGCCGAGGACCGAAAGCCAAAGATAGCTTTCTGGTACCACCTTGTGGCTAACATATTAATACACATTTTAAGCTGATCACTAGATACATAGAGTATTAGCAAAATATGTATTTTTGGATGTATATATAATTCTGTATATAACAAATGATAGAGCTGGAAGAAATTTTACAATTACTTAAACCTCAGGTGGTAAGAACAGATTTCATTCCACAGATGCATGGACTTAATTTCTCTCTAACCTAATCTCAGTTAATTTAGGGGCCCCCTCGTCCATCCCTAGGCTTGCTTCTAAGTTCTCGGGGATTTAAAGGGTGTCAAGTCATCAGGAAGTGTGGGAAAGAGTTTCTGATCCTTGGCTGTCAAATAACATAGGTCATATCTGAGTCTTTCATTGCTTGTTCCCAGCTTCAAGACAGCTTCAGGTCTGGTATATAAGTGCTGATTCTGGATCTCTCCTGCTGCTCTACACCACACTGAGCCCCACCTGCCTAGGCACATAACACCACCATTTTTCCTGGGCTGCCTCTCTGGAGCTCCACCTGGGGAAGCAGCACATGTCATTCTGTTCTAGGATCTCCCAAACCATGCAGAAAGAAACCTATTTCTTCCACCCCACAGCCTCTAGCAACAATTCTTCTACTCTGTTTCAATAAGTTTGACCTTTTTTTTACTACGCAGTATTTGTCTTTTTCTGTCTGGCTTATTTCACTTAGTATAATGCCCTCCAGTTTCATCCACGTTGTAGCAAATTACAGGATTTACTTCTTTTTTAAGGATGAATAATATTCTATTATATAGAGAGATAATATATGTATCACATTTTCTTGATCTATTCATCCATTGACAGGCACTTAGCTTCTTCCATACCTTGTCTATTGTGAATAATGCTGCAGTCAACATGGAAGTACAGATAATGGTTCCATTTCCTTTTAATATATACCCAGAAGAGGGAAAGCTGGATCATATGGTAGTTCTATTTTTAATTTCTTGAGGAGCCTCCATACTGTTTTTCCATTAAGTAACTATAAGATCCCTCTATAGAAAAGTAGCAGCCCTCTTCACAGTAGATCAATTTGTTCATGTTTGTGAAGGACACTGAGAACAGGGTAAGGTGGGCTTTGACTCCTTGAAGCCACTTCGGCCTTCAGCATCAATGGCTAGTCCTCCATTTCTCAGAGGAGGGCCTGTCTCCTCACAGGCAGGAAAGCTCAAGGAGGACCATGCTCTTTGCAAACTGCAGAATACTGTGTATTGGCGATGCTGGGATCTGAGACTTTCCAGCCCAAACTAATGCCATTTCCCTCATACCTTCCCCTCTGGTCTGGCCGATGGGGGTCTAGGACCTAGACCCCCAGATTTCCTCTCCTGGAAGCAGGTACATATGCTCACTGGAAGCTGAGTCCTCTAGAAATTTCTGGTCCATCAGTATGGCCCTCAGGGAAGCTTCACCATCACCTACCTCCCAGCCTCCCCAAGAGCACCAAATCTGCCTTCATCTTCAGTCCATCCACTTCACCCTCCTCTATGTTGGCAAGCTGGTGAGTGCAGCAGGCAAGAGGCTGACCGTTTCATGGGCTCAACATCTCCATCCCTGGGGTAAGAAGGGTGCAGCAGGTGGTGCCTGGATGGGGGCTGGGGAAATAAGGGGATACAGGAAGTAAGGGGATACAGAAAGTAAGCATACAGAGAGGGGATGAAGATGAGAGGGTACCCTGTGAGGGAATCACTGCGACCTAAAATCATCCCTTGTTTCCCTGCCATCCCTAGGGTAAAGACCAAGCTTCATAATGTGAAACTCAGAGCTGTTCTGTATCTCAGTGCTCCCGGGCTCTCCGTGGTCACCTCTCACCAACACAGTACTTCTAGTAACAGTCTGTCTCAAACACTTGAGTCATACCTCTACTTCTCTGAATATGTTGTCCCATCCCTTCTGTCATTTGAACATGGAACTCTATGCAGGCAAGTCCTGATCTGGTGTTCAGCACCCGGAGCAGGGCCAGTCCCTAAGTCAGTGAGTGTAAGGAACTGAACTGCCTGTTTAGGCCAACATTGGGGCATGGGAGCTGGGTTTCTGGCAAGCTCTATTCAGGCTCTATGTAGAGCCAAGGTCCCTGACCCCCACCTTCGGCTTCCCTGTTCCCCAGGTCACTCACTTGGACATGCAGTTGGGTGGACATACCAATGACTATGCAGAATTTGGGGCCAACAACAAGCTAACCTGGCAGCATCTGTGCATGCAGCAGCTGGTGGAGCAGGTGGAGTAGACGAAGCAGATCCAGAAGGAGCAGGACTACTGGAGGGTGAGGGGCTCAGCTGGCCCAGTTGGGAGGAGGGATGTGTAACCTCCCAGGGAGTAAGTCTTCCACCTCTTGAGAGAGGGGAGAAATTCAGTCTAGCCAGGCACCTTCTCCCTTCTCCCTTACCACAGGCAAGAGGAGCTTCTGGCAGGCCAGCAAGAGCACCAATCAGTGGGTGCCATTGTGGTCCATTCTATGGACCTTAATCCTTGTGGCCATTGGCATCTGGCAGATACAGCACCTCAAGAGCTTCCTTAAAGCCAAGAAGCTTGTGTAGATGGGTCCAAGAGACCTAGCATCCACTCACTACCCTCTGCTGGTTGGTGGGAAATGGCCTGGCCTGGTCTATCTCTTGGCTTTCCCCACCGCTCCCAACCCCACAAGGTTTCCTTGCTATTTGGAGGGGAACAGAACTCATTTCTTGGCCAGCACTGGGGAGAGAATGGGTTTCCAGTTGGAGATGCTTGGATAAGAGAAGATGTAGACTCCTTTGTGATTCATCATGCTAAGCAGGAAGGGGTTAAACAGGATGGATGAACTATCCCAAGAAGGAGAAATAAGAGTGAAAATAAACTGCAGACTTTCTAACCTAAACGTTTATTGCCTCCTACTCTGCAATTCATTCTGGTGTTTTCTGTGTCTAACCAGATATTAACATGAAACCCTGCATGCATTGGTGGGGGACTGATTTCAAATTGGTTGGGGTGAAGAGATGCACCCCAGAAGCCTTCACAACATGTGGAGAGCTCTTTCCAGAAAAGGCCAATTTGGGCTCATATTTTGGATAACCTGAGTGCTTGTGATGATCTTATGCCTCTCTCTGAGTTCCAGTCAGGTTCATGTGCTATTCCATTCCAATCACCCTGACTTCTGGGTTTTTCCAGGAGATCACATGAGCATGTTGGTTTTCCTACTATTTTTCAGTCAATCTAGGTCTCTATGATGTCACTGGTTAAATTTTTTCAGGAGATGTTTGCTTTTATATGGTTCTAAGTCACTGTTTCCATCATATTCAGCATGCCCTGTAACTCAATCTTTACATGTGCACACAGTTGATAACCAGGCACCCATGCCCCCATTGCTTCTGCCTGATCTCACCCACATGTTACCAAGCCTTGTGCTGGTTGCCCTTTTGGAATATAATCATCTCTTATTTGAATTTGACATTTTATATTATAAGGAAATTCACTGGTTGGCATCTTCAACAAAATCAAGTCCAAATTGTCAAAGCCAAGGATGTCATTAAAGGGAGACTCCACATGAAGAGGGTGAGCCATGACATCCCTCACCTCTTGGCTCCTGAAATAGACTCACCTTCCCCTGGGATACTATTGAGGGATGACTGCAAACCTCGGGGATGCTGCTTATTTGTGGGTCTGGCTACAATTGGTCTCTGAAAGTATCAATGGGATTTAATTGAAGCTGGGTGGAATAGAGTGGTGGAAACCATGGGAAAGTAAACTCTGATCAGAGAATATGACCTTAGGGTCCATTTCCTTCACCTAAAGCTGAAATTGGGGTGCTCTACTCTTCACTACAGGGGAAACACAGTGACCCAGATAGGCACATTCTTGCCCACAGAGCGTGAGGTCTGACACCAAATGAGGCAGGAGGTTGAACAAGACATAAGGGTGATCATATTTCTGAGAAGGGCAGAAGCCAGGGGTGACATGACAGGAGTCCTAGCCTAATCTAGATGGTCAGAGAAAGCTGCTTTTTTAGAACTATGACTAATAATAGGAGTTAGCTGAAGGAAGACTATTCTGGCCAGAAGAAAGAGCACATAAAGAAGCCCTAAAGCAAGATGATTTTTCAGCAGAAACTTTGCAGGCCAGAAGGAAATGGCATGATGTATTCAAAGTGCTGAAAGGGAAAAGTCTGTAGCCAAGAATACTCTATCCAGCAAGGCTATCTTCAGAATAGGAGAGGTAAAGGGTTTCCCAGACAAACGAAAGTTAAAAGAATTCATGAACCAGCCCTACAAGAAATGTTAAGGGGGACTCTGTGAGTGGAAAACAAAAACCATAAGAGTAAGAAAAATAGGAAGCACAAAAACAGTGGAAGTAAGTGTATCTGTAAAAATCCACCAAGATGAGCACAGAATAAAAGAATGTAAAAAATGATAGCAAATATCTCAAACATGGAGGGAGTGGAGAGAAGTAAAGAATGGGTTCAAAAGTAAGTGATCAGCTTAATATAAACTGCTATATGCAGAAGATTGTATATATAAACTGAATGGTAACCACAAATTTAAAAAAAAAAAACAGTAATAGATATACAAAAAAATAAGGAGTAAGGAATCCAAGTATATCACCAAAGAAAACCAGCAAACCAGAAAAGAGAAAAAGAGAAGGATCACAGAAAAACTACAAAACAACCACAAAACAAGACACAAAACAAGTTACAAGATGGCAATAAATATATATATATCAACAATTACTTTGAATGTAAATAGACTAAATGCTCCAATCAAAAGACATAGGGTGACAAAGTAGATAAAAAAGCAAAACCCCTCTATATGCTTACTACAAGAGAATCATTTCAGATGTAAAGACACTTGCAGATCGAAAGTGAGGGGATAGAGAAACATTTATAATGCAAATGGATGTCAAAAGAAAGCTAGAGTAGCAATATTTTTATCAGACAAGAAAGACTTTAAAACAAAGTCTGAAAAAAAAATAAAACAAAGTCTGTAAGAAGAGATAAAGAAAGACACTGTATAATAATAAAGGTAATAATCCAACAAGAAGATATAACAATTGTAAATATATATACACCCAACATGAAAGCACTCAAATACATAAAACAGTTAATAACAAACATAGAGGAACTTATCCATAATAGTATAGGACTTTAACATCCCATCCAAACAGAAAATCAACAAGGAAAGAGTAGCTTTGAATGACACACTGGACTAGATGGATTTAACAGATATATTCAGAACATTCTATCCTAAAACAGCAGAATACACATTCTTTTCAAGTGCACATGGAACATTCTCCAAAATATATCACATATTAGGCCACAAACCAAGCCTCAACAAATTCAAAAAGACTGAAGTCATACCATGCATCCACCAAGCTATGAAACTAGAAATCAACCACAAGAAAAAAATCTGGGAAGACCACAAATACATGGAGGTTAACATGCTTCTAAACAATGAATGGGTCAACCAAGAAATCAAAGAACAAAAAGTACATGAAAACAAACAAAAACAAAACACAAGGGTACAAAACCTTTGGGATGCAGCAAAAGCAGTTCTAAGAGTGAAGTTTATAGCAATACAGGCTTACCACAAGAAGAAGAAATAT
Organism: Panthera uncia; assembly: GCF_023721935.1. Taxonomy (NCBI): domain Eukaryota; kingdom Metazoa; phylum Chordata; class Mammalia; order Carnivora; family Felidae; genus Panthera; species Panthera uncia. Next base: position 87,478,123 of record NW_026057577.1, read on the forward strand.
CTCAAATAAACAACCTAACTTTACACCTAAAGGATCTAGAAAAAGAATAACAAACAAAACCCCAAACCAGCAGAAGGAATGAAATAATAAAGATTAGAGCAGAAATAAATGATATAGAAACTAAAAACCAATAGATAAATGAAACCAGGAGTTTTTTCTTTGAAAAGATCAACCAAATTGATAAACCTATAGCCATACTCATTAAAGAGAGAGAGAGAGAAAGAGAGAGAAATGACTCAAATAAACAAAATCACAAATGAAAGAGGAAAAATAACAACAAACACCACAGAAATACAAGCAATCGTAAGAGAATATTATGAAAAACTATATGGCAACAAATTAGACAACCTTGAAGAAATGGATAAATTCCTAGAAACATATAACCTACCAAAACTGAAGCAGGAAGAAATAGAAAATTTGAACAGAAGGATTATCAGCAAGGAGATTGAATCAGTAATCAAAAAACTCACAAACAACAGTCCAGGACCAGATAGCTTCCCAGGTGAATTCTACCAAACAGTTATTTTTTAAGTTTTTATTTATTTATTTTGAGAAAGAGAGGGAGAGAGAGAAAGAGGAGAAAGCAGGGGAGGGACAAAGAGAGAGAAAGAATCCCAAGCAGGCTCCAGAGCTGTCAGCACAGACTCTATGGAGGGCTCAAACTCACAAACCATGAGATCATGACCTGAGCCAAAACAAAGAGTCAGACGCTTAACCAACTGAACCACCCAGGCACCCCTATCAAACATTTAAAGAAGAATTAATACCTACCCTATTCAAACTATTCCAAAAATAGAATAAGGAAAACTTCCAAATTAACTCTATGAGGCCAACATCACCCTGATACCAAAACCAGATAAAGACACCACACACACACACACACACACACACACACACACACACACACGAGAGAGAGAGAGAAAGAGAACTACAGGCCAATATCTCTGATGAACATAGATGCAAAAATCCTCAACAAAATACTAGCAAACAGAATCCAACAATACTCTAAAAAAATCATTCACCACATCAAGTGGGATTTATTCCCAGAAAGCAAGGGTGGTTCAATATTTGCAAATCAATCAACATGACATATCATATCAGTAAAAGAAAAGATAAAAACCATACGATCATTTCAATAAATGCAGAAAAAGGATTTAACAAAGTACAACCATTCATGATAAAAAAAAAAAAAAAACCCTCCACAGTGTAGCTTTAGAGGAAACATGCCTCAACATAAAAAAAGCCATATATGAAAAACCCACAGCTAACATCATACTCAGTGAGAAAAAACTGAGAGCTTTCCTCCTAAGGTCAGGAACAAGACAAGGTCTCACTACTATTATTCAACATAGTACAGTAAGTTCTAGGGACAGCAATTAGACAACAAAAAGAAATAAAAGGTATCCAAATTGGTAAGGAAGAAATAAAACTTTCACTGTTTGTAGATGACATGATATTATATATAGAAAACCCAAGGACTCCACCAAAAAACTAGAACTGATAAATGAATTCTCAGTAAAATCACAGGATACAAAATCAATGTGCAGAAACCTGTTGCATTTCTATACACTAATAATGAAGCAGCAGAGAGAGATTAAGAAAACAATTCCATTTACAATTGCATCAAAAATAAGATACCTAAGAATAAATCCAACTAAAGAGGTAAAAGACCTTTACTCCAAAAACTATAAAACAATGATGAAAGAAGCTAAAGACAACACAAAGAAATGAAAAGACACTGCGTGTTCATGAACTGAAAGAACATTGTTAAAATATCTATACTACACACTTAATGCAATCTCTATCAAAATACCAACAGCATTTTTCACAAAACTAGAACCAAAACATCCTAAAATTTTTATGGAATCACAAAAGACTCCAAATAGCCAAAGCAATTTTGAAAAAGAAAAGCAAAGCTGGAGGGGCATCTGGGTGGCTCAGTCAACTAGGCGTCCAACTCTTGATCTTGGCTCAGGTCATGATCTCGTGGTTCACGGGTTCAAGCCACACATTGGGCTCTGCACTGACAGTGCAGGACCTGCTTAGGATTCTGTCTCTCCTTCTCTCTGCCCCTCCCTTGCTAGTTTTCTCTCTCTCTCTCTCAAAATAAAAATAAATAAACTTTGAAAGAAAGAAAGAAAGAAAGAAAGAAAGAAAGAAAGAAAGAAAAGAAAAGAAAAGAAAAGCTGGAGATATCACAATTCCAGACTTCAAGTTATATTACAAAGCTGTAGTAATGAAAACAGTATGGTACTGACACAAAAATAGACATACAGATCAATAAAACAAAAGAACAGAATAGAAAACCCAGAAATGAACCCACAATTATACGGCCAATTAATCTTTGATGAGGCAAGAAAGAATATCCAATGGGAAAAAGACAGTCTCTTCAATAAATGATGTTGGGAAAACTGGTCAGCTACATGCAAAAGAATGAAACTAGAACACTTTCTTACACCATACACAAAGATAAATTCAAAATGGATTAAAGACCTGAACGTGAGACCTGACACCATTAAAATCCTAGAAGAGAGCACAGGCAGTAATGTCTCTGACATGGGACGTAGCAACACTTCTAGATATGTCTCCCAAAGCAAGGAAAATTAAAGCTAAAATAAACTATTGGGACTACATGACTTTTCCATCCTCACCACAGCCTCAGGATCTCCATGGTACCTTCTTCCCTACCCCAATACAATCCAGCACCTGTCCCTTCCCCACCCTGATCCAATCTCCTTCAGCTGCTCTCCACGTCAACCTCTCAACTGTGCCTCTGGATTCCCTGGTTCATGGGAAACAAATCTCTGCATTCTCAGCCTCTTCAATGCATTTCCCTCCACCCCTGCCTGAACCACAACATGGAACTCCTCTAATGCCCCTTCTTCCCTGTGTCTTCTCAAGCTAGGCTTTCCCATCCCCCAACATCCATGGATTCCTAGGCCTAGAGAGGGATGTGCATTCTCCCTGATCCCCAGAGGTAAAAGCCTCTTCCCTTTAAGACCCATAGCACATGGCTCCACCATCTTCCCACACTCCTACTGTGGCTCTTGCTTCCCCCCAACAAAGGGCATACACAGGGCCTGGACTCTGGGTTCCCTGATTTTCTGTCCTCATCAGGCTCTGCTTTAATCCTGGAGGACTCTACCGTTCACTCTCATATTAATCCTTCCCTAGGGGCATCTAGGTGGCTCAGTCAGTTAAGTGTCTGACTCTTGATCTTGGCTTAGGTCATGATCTTACGGTTCAGTTAGTGAAATTCAGCCCTGCATTGGGCTCTGCACTGACAGCACGAAGCCTGCTTGGGATTCCCTCTCTCTGTCCTCCCCATTTCCCTTCCCCCCACTCACACACATGTGCACATGCATTCTCTCTCTCAAAATTAAACATGAAAAAAATCCCTCCCTGATCACCCCTTCCCATCCTACACTTATCTTAATGCATCTAAATTCTGATTTCTGTGCTCACTTCGGCAGCATGTATACTAAAATTGGAACAATACAGAGAAGATTAGCATGGCCCCTGTGCAAGAATGACATGTAAATTCATGAAGCCTTCCAAATTTTATGCAGCTCTCCAGCAAACTGCCACCCTTTGTGGATTAACTTAGAGGAAACAATGTGAGTCAAAGCACAACGTGCAACACTGAATAATGAAATTGTGACATTTCATTAGAAAAACAAATAAATAAATAAATAATTCTGATTTCACACTCATATGCCCTTACTCACTTCCATGTTCCCAGATCCCAGCACAGGCCTAGGTCACCAGTAGACACTCTTATATTTCATGAATGAATGAATGAATGAATGACCACAGGGAGGAGCAAGGTAGAGAGGGATGGACACAGGTTTCTCCCACCATCTTGCTGCTCCAGCCAGAGTCCCTTCCATAGCTGGACTGTTAGCTGAATGTAGGGCCTATGCTACTTTCTCTTGTCATCAGCCACATAGGCAGCCTCACCAACTTCCACTACCCATCCAGCAGGAACTCCCAAATTCCACTCTGACCTGGGGTGAGATGGGAGGCTATGATCAGCCCAGGGCAGTAAAAGGCAGAATTATCTAGAGACTGGACCTTCCCCAGCCCATCCCCATGCCAGGCCCTGAGGAGCCTTGGCCCCACCCAGAACAGGGCAGAGAAGGCTTTAGTGCAAACAGGTGAGCTGCCCTACAGACAAGATTCTCCTTCTTTCCTATTACTAGATTTGTCACACTCAGTGACTCCAGTTTCAGCCACAGAGTCTGCTCTGAAGAAATGACTCCACCAGTCTAAACTGGGTACGTGATTACCAGTCTGAGGGCGAGCCTTGAACTAGGCATTCCTCCTTGCCCCATCCCTTGTGCCTGCAGGAAATCCTGGGGAAAGGACAAGGCACTTGGTGCTAAGGTGGCCTCTAAAGTTTAATAGGAAAAAGCAGATTATTTCCCCCCCTCTTCTGAGGTTGATGTACAATTCTGCCCTCACCTTAATCCCTGGGAAGCAACATGGGGCACAGAAGAGGGCTTACAGTGACATCAGCAACATAGTCCAACATAGTCCAGTACAATATCCCTCACTGATATCTATGACTAACCAACAACTTGACATCCATCCACAGATGAAAATGCCTTTATGGGAGCTGTGGGGTCCAGCACCACATGCCAGGAGACCCAAGAGGAGTCTCAAACACCCACGTGTCAAGTAACAGACCTCAGTCCCACCTGTAACCCTGAAATGGCCCATGAATCAGCTCTAGCCCCAGTCAGCCATGGTTCAAGAGACCTTGGAGAGCACTGTCTTAGACAATCACTCTTAGAGAAGAGAGCCTTTATAGAAGTCCAGGTTTCCAGAGAACTTCCAGCACATAGTTGCAGCAAAAAGTGTGTGTGTGTGTGCACATCAAAGAAGGTAAGAGGTATAATTTGACTTTGCCCACATCACCTGTCCCCCAAGCAGCACGGCTCAGGGCCAAGAAATCACCTTCTCAGCCCATGACTTCTCTAGCAGGGGGAAAGTGAGGGCATGCAAGTGAGCACCTGGCTTCCCAGGCTATGCAGAAATCTGGAAAACAGGCCTATTTCTCTGTTGCCCCATTCAGGGTACTGAGTTGTGTGCTGCATGACTGGGGCTGGGAGGAGCAAGTAGGACTCTTGGAGGGCATTAAAGGAACATGGATTCTATTAACTATATCATAAATTCTAATCAAAGGGCATAGAGTGGACTTGCCACCACATTTACACTGACAGGGGCTCGATTTCCTCAGGAAATCCCATCAGGGAGGCATCACCCTGGCTGTGGTACAACTTGGAAACATGTCCACACTGACAGCAGCTGGGTTTCCTCAGGACCCTCTGTGGGAAGAGAAGGAAGTGGCTGGGAATCAATGTACCAGAGTTATAATCCAAAACAAAGATTTTCCTTCAGAAAACATCATCAATAGCCACTACTAAAATGACCCTGATCTACTGGGCAGCCATGGAACTTGAGATGTTGTCTACCCCAGTTCATTAACAGTGAGCTCTGCATGTTTGTATATCTGAGAGCTGGTGTGTTTGAGGTTGGCTGGAGAGCTAAATCACCCTCATGAAAGAGACGGGACCCTGACCCCAGTCATCCTGCAGATGAAAGAGCTGATCAACATTACCAATGTCACTCTGTTTGATGCTTTCAGTGGCTTCCAGGCCCTTCTCCTCCAAGGTGTTTCCAAATTCCTTCAGCTTATCCAGGATGTGTCCCCAAGGTGTTGGAGAGATCTGGGGCTGCCCAGGCTAGGGCTGGTCCTTCCAAAACCATTGACAGAACCACCAGCAGGACTGGAGGCAATAAGATGAGCCTCATGGCAGTGCCAGAGGGGCACTCTGGATCAGTCGTAGGACAGCATGTGTGAGCCTGTACATTTTACAGCTACCTTCTTCCCAGAAGACTCTTCAGGTTGAACATATTGCACCTTTGTCTGGGAAGATAAAGGCATTAAATTACTGTCATGCTATTAGCAGGAGCAAGACTGCACTTATTCTTCTTGTGGCCAGACTCCTCCCATCCTTCCATTCCAAAGATGTCTTCTCCTGCATCCCCTGGGGTGAGATTTATGGCAGTTTACCCACATACTTTGGGTTGATTGAGGTTTGGGATATACCACTTGCCTAGTTCTGGTGATTCTGGGACAAAGACACTTCTGAAACTTGAGAAGGATGGAAATCAGCTTTCTTTTTTTATTGAATTATGTTTCACATAAAACATTATGTGGTTGAAGTACAAAACATGTTGATTTGATGCATATATGTATTGTAATATGATTATCATTGTGGTGATAGTTGGCACCTCTATCATGTCACATAATTGTTATTTTGTTTTTGTGGTGGGAACAACCAAAGTCTAATCTCTTATCATTTTGGGTGAATATAATGCAATTTTATTGTCTATATGCTATATGCTATGCGTTGGATTTCCAGGATTTATCTGACTACTGGTTGAAGATTTGGACCCTTAAACAAAATCTCTCCTGCTTCCCCATACCTCAGCCCATGGTAACCACTATTTTATTCTTGGTTTTTATAAGTTTGGCTCTTTCGGATTCCACACGTAGGTGATATTATACAGTATTTGTCTTTCATGGTCTGACTTATCTCACTTAGTATAATGCCTTCAAGTTCCATCCATGTTATCACAGAATGCAGGATTTCCTTCTGTCTCACGGCTGATTAATATTCCATTGTATCATGGCACCTGGGTGACTCAGTCGGCTGAGCATCCGACCCTTAGTTTTGGCTCAGGTCATGATGTCAAAGTCGTGGGATTAAGCCCCACATGGGTCTCTGTGCTGAGCGTGGAGTCTGCTTAAGATCTCTCTCTCTCTTTCTTTCCCTCTGCCCTCTACCCCCACTCACATTCTCTTCCTCTTTCTCTCTACCTCTCTCTCTCTCTCTACAATAAAATAAATAAATAAAAATTTAAAATATTCCATTGTATCTATATACCACAACTTCTTTGTCCATTTATCTGTTGATGGACACTTGGGTTGTTCCCATGTCTTGGCTATTATGAATGGTGCAGTAAGCATAGTAGTGTATTCTTAAAAAGGCATAGAATGGCTGGATGGATTAAAAAAAAAAAAAAACAAGATCTGACTATATCCTGCCTACAAGAGATTCACCTCAGCTTTAAGGACACACATAGGCTCAAGGTGAAGGAATAGAAAAAGATATTCCATGTAAGTGGAAACCAAAAGAGAACAAGATTAACTATGTTTATAGCAAACAAAATAGACTTAACCCAAAAACTGTAACAAGAGACAAAGAAGGTCATTATATAATGATAAAAAGATCAATTCCTCAGGAACATATAACAGTTGCAAATATATATGTACTCAACATCAGGGCACTTAAATATATTAGGCAAATGCCAACTGATCTGAAAGGAGAAATAGACACTACCCCACTTTCAACAAAAGGTAGCTTATTCAGACAGAAAATCAAGAAGGAAACGCTGGATTTGAACTATACTTTAGTACAAATGTACCTAACAAATACATATAGAACATACCATCCAACAGAAGCAGATGCACATCCTTCTCAAGCACATATGGAACATTCTTCATGATAGAGCATGGTAAGTCACAAACAAGTCTTAGCAAATTTAAGAATACTGAATTGTACCAAGTATCTTTTCCAACTACAATGGCATGAAGCTAGGAATCAGTAACAGGAAGAAACTGAGAAAATTCACAAATATGTGGAAAGGAAACAACATTCCTGAACAACCAATGGATCAAGAAGAAATCAAAAGTAAATAAAAAATAACTTGAAACAAATGAAAATGGAAACAAAATAACCAAAATGTATGGGATGCATTGAAACAAACTCAAAGAGATCACATCCAAATGTTGAAGCTTACATGCAAAACAATAGTAAAAATACACTAAAAAATTTATCTATGAATTGATATCAGTTGATACCAAGGAAGCACTGTTAACTTTGTTAAATATAACAATGGCATTACAGTTATTTTTTTTAAAGATCATATTTTTAAAAGATGTATATATATCAAAGTATTTAAAGGTGAAATGGCAAAAATATCTGAGATTGCCTTAAAACACAAAGAAAAAGTGACAAAGCAAATACAATACAATCTTGGTAATTATTCAGTCTAAAGAATGGGGATATGCAAGTCCACTGTTGAATTTCTGTACTTGCTTATGTTTGTAGATTTTCATAATAATTTAAAAGGAATAGGGGCGCCTGGGTGGCGCAGTCGGTTAAGCATCCGACTTCAGCCAGGTCACGATCTCGTGGTCCGTGAGTTCGAGCCCCGCGTCGGGCTCTGGGCTGATGGCTCGGAGCCTGGAGCCTGTTTCCGATTCTGTGTCTCCCTCTCTCTCTGCCCCTCCCCCGTTCATGCTTTGTCTCTCTCTGTCCCAAAAATAAATAAAAAACATTGAAAAAAAAATTTAAAAAAAAAATAAATAAAATAAAATAAAAGGAATAAATGGGTGGAAAAATTAGACCTGGTCAAACACAACTCTTTGACCCACCACCTACCCACTCTTTCCCAGTTCCAGGCAAGTTCCTAGACAGCTTTTTCCATCTGTGATACTTGGGAACAGAAAAGTCGACAGCAGGCAGCAACAAGCACCCGCACAGAGGGAACTACCAAGCTGGGCCTCCCACCTCTCTGTCTGTAGCTCTTCCCATGCTCCTGCTTGGCCTCCATCAGCCCCCAAAGCCTTTCATCAATGGATAGTCAAGTCACCCCACCTTCTCTGGAGCCTCATCCCTTCCCTGTCCTACCTGAGGCTTCCTCAGGATGTCAGTAGTCAAACCCTTCCCTGCAGAGGCTGTTGAGTAGGGCACCAGCTACAGACAGCAAGAGGGCTAAGGGCTCAGCACCAGCACACACTTACTTAATCTCACCTGTGCCTCCCTGGCTTGCCAGGCACTGGGAAAGGACAATTTGTCCAAATGGGAGGATGCCTGCCCTCTACTGGCCACCAGTCACTCAGGCCTCCAGCTACCTCCCCTAATCTAAGCAGAAAAAAGAACAGAAAGCAGGCCCAGGAGGACTTGGCCTGGTGGTTGAGGGCTACAGAGAAAGGAAGGAGGAGGAAGGAAGTGCCCTGTGGAACTGGCAGACGGAGAAAGACTTCCAGGTGGGGGCAGGGACATGATGACAGCAGAGGAGAGCAGAGACTGTTTCTCTGCCTGCCTGCCTTCCAGTCTTGTGTTTATTCTTAAAACAGACCTAGAGCTGATCAAGGGCATGACTCTAACTTTGACAATGGGACACAGATGAGTAAGACCCTCTTTTAGGAGAGGAGCTTCCAGTGGGTGGGAAAGACACTCGCATAAACAGAACTATGCCCAGAGATCAGGGCCATATGGGCCTGGGGGCAAATGATGTGCTGCGGGCATCCAGGGGAAGCGCAGGGATAACCCTTCACAGTAGAGTAGGCTCTGGAAATCTCCCGTACCTACAGCAGAAGCCAAGAGCCACAGATCCAGAGCTTCCAGGGTAGTGATGAGAAATATCCTCATGATATACACTCATGGGAGGGTACTGAGCCCAAACTGAGAATTTCAAAGGGACATCAGGGCAAAATTGCAGGGAGGAGGCTGCAACATCGAGACACTCCAATCTCAGCTTAGGCTGTTTTAGACACCTGAGTAAATTTGAAAATCTAATTGGCTTTATTCAACAATTCATGAATAGGACAGCATCCCATCTAGCAGTCAGAAAGGAATTCTAGGGAGCTACACAAAAATGGAAGGCTTTTACAGGCAGAAGCTTTTACAGGCTTTTACAGGCTTAGGCAAGGGACACTGGGGGGTCAACAAGGGAGGGAGCCAGGTTTTAGTTAGGCCAGGGAAGACTGTGAAGACTGCCCTTAGGATAGCAGTAGCCTGTAGGGAGAGGTGGAGAACACCAAGCACAGTGGAGACAGGCCAGATGACCTGGCGAACTGGCTTTAGAGGATCAGTTGGAAAACACCAAGGCTGAGAGCCCTGGGTGATCATGACTTCAAGGATTATGAGCCTCCAGTAGCCTCATAAAGAAGTCTGGACCCTTCCAGGTCATAATGCTCCAGAGAGGCCCAAATCACAGGCAAGTGGACAGAGACCCTGCAAGGGCCCAACACAGCACCAGGTGAAAGAGGCCCAGTTACCCTCTAAGGACCCAGTCCTGTTGGAAATCTCCATTTCCCCAGAGAGATCCAACCTGGACAGGTTTGTGATATGATTTGAGAAGACGAGGCAGAGAGAAAACCCCAATGTTGATTTCAAATGGGAGCAACAGTTAGCCAAGTATTTTACACCAATTGTTCTTTTATATAAAGTGGTTTTTCTGCCTTCCTATAAGGCAACTATTTGCTACCACATTATGGAGATGGCTGGATTTTCTCCACATTCAGAAGCAATGTTTGGCATAGTTTGACTTAAAATATGAACTATATAATACACTTGAAATTTAGTTTTATTTTATTTTATTTTATTTTATTAATTCTACAATGCCTTTATTTATTTTTTTTATTTATTTTTTAATATATGAAATTTACTGTCAAATTGGTTTCCATACAACACCCAGTGCTCATCCCAAAAGGTGCCCTCCTCAATACCCATCACCCACCCTCCCCTCCCTCCCACCCCCCCCATCAACCCTTAGTTTGTTCTCAGTTTTTAACAGTCTCCTATGCTTTGGCTCTCTCCCACTCTAACTTCTTTTTTTTTTTTTTTTTTGTTTCCTTCCCCTCCCCCATGGGTTTCTGTTACGTTTCTCAGGATCCACATAAGAGTGAAACCATATGGTATCTGTCTTTCTCTGTATGGCTTATTTCACTTAGCATCACACTCTCCAGTTCCATCCACGTTGCTACAAAAGGCCATATTTCATTTTTTCTCATTGCCACGTAGTATTCCATTGTGTATATAAACCACAATTTCTTTATCTATTCATCAGTTGATGGACATTTAGGCTCTTTCCATAATTTGGCTATTGTTGAGAGTGCTGCTATAAACATTGGGATACAAGTGCCCCTATGCATCAGTACTCCTGTATCCCTTGGATAAATTCCTAGCAGTGCTATTGCTGGGTCATAGGGTAGGTCTATTTTTAATTTTCTGAGGAACCTCCACACTGCTTTCCAGAGCGGCTGCACCAATTTGCATTCCCACCAACAGTGCAAGAGTGAAATTTAGTTTTAAAGGCATTGGAGCATTTCATATATTTTTACTATAATAAACTGAAGTATGTATGGGAGAGTATGTACTCCTGTACAGATTTTGAGCTAAATTCAGAAATTTACATGTATTTATTTTTTTAAGTTTATTTATTTATTTTGAGAGAAAGCATGCACACAAGCTGGGGAAGGGCAGAGAGCAAGGGAGAGAGAGAATCCCAAGCAGGCTCTGTGCTGTGCTGAGCACAACATGGGGCTCAATCCCACAACCATGAGTTCATGACCTGAGCTGCAATCAAAAGTCGGACATTCAACCAAGTCAGCCAGGCATCCAAGAAATTTACATGTATTTAATTTTGCCTTCATTTTATAATCAGGGACGGATTGGAAGGTCCAAATTTTCATTACTTCTTCTTAAGTGTTTGCTCTTGGGAGTTCTCGCATCAGAAGAACATATGAGAAAAGACTCCTCATAATTTCCTTTCTGCCTCATCCCCAAACCCACCAAAAGCAGCAAAGCAAATAAGAAACAGCAACTCCCTATCTTTGATTAAGTGGAGTTAGAGGGAAAACCTATAACTCCAAACTCCAAAATAAATTAGAAAGACTGATAAGGGCAGAGAACACCAGGCCATCCAGGGAGACCTTCAAGGTAGGGGCAGCACAGGACAAACCCATACAGGTCGATGGCCCACCTAGGAGCAGGGGCAGGGGTGGGGGAACAACAAAACAATCACATTTGATACAGTAGAGTGGAAGGAGACCCGGTGCTCAGAGAGATAAGAGACCACATACAGCAGCAAACCACTACATTGGCTAACATGGGGAACAGAAAAGGGGTCTGGGGGAAGTAACAGCCCCAAAGCTGCAGCTCTTGATCAGCTCAGCAAAAAAGAGGTTGGCAGCCTTAGGCACAAGTACCTGTCTTCCCCATGAGACAGTACAAATACCTTGGCTTCTCCCCAACCCCATCCTTGTGAAAACAGCTAATCCAAGAAGAATTTGACCACAAAATGAATAGGTAAAGAATCTCCGGGCTGGGGGGGGGGGGGGGGGGGGGG
>NW_026057577.1:87490432-87508854 GCF_023721935.1 Panthera uncia
GGGGGGGGGGGGGGGGGGGGGGGGGGGGGGGGGGGGGGGAAGAACATGGTGGCAGGGACGTAGACAGAGGATAAATAAAGGAGCAAGTGAAGAACATCTCTCCAAAATATTTTAGTGTAGAGGGAAGGAGTCAAGATGGTGGAACAGTACAGAAGTTTTTTGTGTGTCTCCCATCAATGAAATACAGCCATACCATACACTAAACCATCCTGCACACCTAGAAAACGATCTAAGAATTAACAACAATCTGCACAACCTGAACCACAGAATTCAGCAGGTATGTAGCATGGAGAGGTGAACTTGGGGAGAGAGAAGGCACAGAGGGTGGGGAGCCGCTTTTGCATGCAGAGAGAGGATGGAGACTGGGGGAGAATATGGGAAAAGCACCCATCCCCAAAAGCTGCTGGAGAGAAAGTGGAAAATTGAAAACAGCCACAGGGACTGAACTAAAAAGGCAGAAAGGACAAAGGAGAAAGGAGAGGGTTTAAATTCCATTAAGACTGTAATCAGGGGGAACGCAGAGTCTGAAACTTCGCAGCTCGATACCTGGAGGTGCTCTGGTGGAAAGGGCGAATCCTCAGGAGCAGAGTGGGGTCCGGGAGGTTCTTGGGCCACACGGGGAGAAGCGGTTCCACTGCTGGAAGGACATTTGGTAGAGGCTGTGAGGCCACCTGGGCCCAGCAGACCCCAGAGAACAGCCACATTCATTGGTGCTGGAACAAGATCGTTGGGGGTTAAGCCTGGTGCCAGATGTGTGTTGTGATTTTCCATAATCCCTGAGGTGCTGCTGCTACACTATCTCGCGAACTTTTTCTGGGGTGGGCTGGCACCTGGCTGCAGTCTCTGGGCATCAGCAGCATCACGGTCCCACAAGTGTTCCTGAGTGCGGCAGGCACCGGGCCATTGCTCAGTGAGATCCTCCGCAGCGGGCAGAGCAGGTCAAAGCCGCAGTGCCTCAGAAATGGGGCGCCGGGGAAGTCAGCCACATCTGAGACAAAACTCAGGAGGGAGGTGCTGCCTGGGGCTTGGTCACAGACAGTGTGGAAGCAGGGAGTGGACAGAAGCCGAAGATGGACGGGTGCATGATTGCTGATCAGGGAGAACAGAGTTCTGAAACTAGAGACTGGGTAGCTGGGTGACACCATTTTCACCACTGCCACGCATGTGCATATGCACCTACAAGCACCACAATTCACCCCAGCAGGCTAGCAGTGCCATCTAGTGGAGAACAGAGCCATTACACTAAGCCCCGCCCAACTAGGCCAACCTCGCTCTTCAAGAACACAAGTCTCACCGCCTGCTTAGTTTATGGACTATGAAGCACTTTATAGTTTGACTTCTAGGGGAAAACAAAGTAATTTCAGTTGTATTTCAGTCTGTTAGCTGGTCCAACTATTCAATTTTCTTTCTTTCTTTCTTCTTTTTCTCTTTTTCGTTTCTTTTTCTTGAATACAGAAAGAGAAAAAATTCAATTAATTTTCAATTTTTATTAAAAATATTTTTCTTTAATGTTTTTTTACCATATGTTTTACTTTTGTATAAATTTTTTAAAATTCTATTTTACTTCCATCATTTCATTTTAGTCTACTTCAGTGTATTCATTTTTTCAAATTTTCAAACGATTTCCTTTTTTTTTCTTTTTTCCTCCTTTTTTCTCTAATCTATCAAGCCACTTTCAACACCCAGACCAAAACACACCTAGGATCTAGCATCATTTATTTTATTTTGTGTGTTTGTTTTTAATTTTTTAATTTTAATATATTTTTTAAAAATTTTAATTTTTTATACCTCATTTATTCCTTTTCTCCATTCAAAATGACAAAACAAAGGAATTCACCCCAAAAGAAAGAGCAGGAAGAAATAACAGCCAGGGACTTAACCAACACAGATACAAGCAAGATGTCTGAACCAGAATTTAGAATCACAATAATAAGAATACTAGCTGGAGTCGAAAATAGATTAGAATTCCTTTCTGCAGAGATGAAAGAAGTAAAAACTAGTCAGAATTAAATAAAAAATGCTATAACTGAGCTGCAATCTCGAATGGATGCCACGGTGGCAAGGATGGAGGAGGCAGAACAGAGAATCAGTGATATAGAGGACAAACTTATGGAGAATAATGAAGCAGAAAAAAAGAGGGAGATTAAGGCAAGAGAGCATGATTTAAGAATTAGAGAAATCAGTGACTCATTAAAAAGGAACAACATCAGAACCATAGGGGGTCCCAGAAGAGAGAGGAAGAGAGAGAAATAGGGGTAGAAGGGTTATGTGAGCAAATCATAGTGGAAAACTTTCCTAACCTGGGGAAAGACACAGACATCAAAATCCAGGAAGCACAGAGGACTCCCATTAGATTCAACAAAAACCAACCATCAACAGGCATGTCATAGTCAAATTCACAAAATACTCAGGCAAGGAGAGAATCATGAAAGCAGCAAGGGAAAAAAGTTCTTAACCTACAAGGGAAGACAGATCAAGTTTGCAGCAGACCTAGCCACAGAAACTTGGCAGGCCAGAAAGGAGTGGCAGGATATATTCAATGTGCTGAATCAGAAAAATATGCAGCCAAGAATTCTTTATCCAGCAAGGCTGTCATTCAAAATAGAAGGAGAGATAAAAAGTTTTCCCAGCAAACAAAAATTAAAGGAGTTTGTGACCACTAAACCAGCCCTGCAAGAAATTTTAAGGGGGACTCTCCGAGGGGAGAAAAAGATAGATAGATAGATAGATAGATAGATAGATAGATAGATACCAAAGCAACAAAGATTAGAAAGACCAGAGAATACCACCAGAAACTCCAACTCTACAAGCAACATAATGGCAATAAATTCATATCTTTCAGTACTCACTCTAAACGTCAATGGACTCAGTGCTCCAATAAAAAGACATAGGGTAACAGAATGGATAAGAAAACAAGATCCATCTATATGCTGTTTATAAGAGACCCACTGGAGACCTAAAGACACCTTCAGATTGAAAGTAAGGGGATGGAGAACCATCTATCATGCTAATGGTCAACAAAAGAAAGCCGGAGTAGCCATATTTATATCAAACTTTCTAGACTTTAAAATAAAGCCTGTATCAAGAGATGAAGAAGGGGTCTATCCACCAAGAAGACCTAACAATTGTAAATATTTATGCACCAAATGTGGAAGAACCCAAATATATAAGTCAACTAATCACAAACATAAAGAAGCTCATTGACAGTAATACCATAATAGTAGGAGATTTCAACACCCCACTCACAGCAATGGACAGATTATCTGATCAAAAAATCAACAGGAAAAAATGGCTTTGAATGACACACTAGGCCAGATGGTCTTAACAAATATACTCAGAACATTTCATCCTAAAACAGCAGAATATACATTCTTCTCCAGTGCACATGGAACATTCTCCAGAATACACCACACATTGGGACACAAATAAGCCCTCAACAAGTACAAAAAGATAGAGATCATATCATGCATATTTTCAGACCACAACTCTATGAAACTAGAAATCAACAAGAAAAAAATTGGAAAGGTAACAAATACTTGGGAGACTAAAGAGCGTCCTACTAAAGAATGAATGGGCCAACAAAGAAGTTAAAGAGAAAATTAAAAAGTATATGGAAGCTAATAAAAATGATAACACCACAACCCAAAACCTCTGGGACACAGCAAAGGCAGTCATAAGAGGAAAGTATATAGCAATCCAGGCCTTCCTAAAGAAGGAAGAAGGATCTCAGATACACAACCTAACCTTATGCCTTAAAGAGCTGGAAAAAGAAAAGCAAATAAAACCCAAAACCAGCAGAAGACAGGAAATAACAAAGATTAGAGCAGAAATTAATGCTATTGAAACAAACAAACAAAAAACAGTAGAACAGATCAATGAAACCAGAAGCTGATTCTTTGAAAGAATTAACAAAATTGATAAACCACTACCCAGTTTGATCAAAAAGAAAAAGGAAAGGACCCAAATAAATAAAATCAAGAATGAAAGAGGAGAGATCACAACCAACATAGCAGAAATAAAAACAATAATAAGAGAATATTATGAGCAATTATATGCCAATAAAATGGGCAATCTGGAAGAAATGGACACATTCCTAGAAACATATACATTACCAAAACTGAAACAGGAAGAAATAGAAAATTTGAACAGACCTATAACCAGTAAAGAAATTGAATTAGTAATCATAAATCTCCCAAAAAACAAGAGTCCAGGGCCAGATGGCTTTCCAGGGGAATTCTACCAAACATTTAAGGAAGAGTTAACACCTATTCTCTTAAAGGTGTTCCAAAAAACAGAAATGGAGGAAAAGTTCCAAACTATTTCTATGAGGCCAGAATTACCTTGATTCCAAAACCAACAGAGACCCCACTAAAAAGGTGAACTATAGACCAATTTCCCTGATGAACATGGATGCAAAAATCTTCAACAAGATATTAGCCAACTGAATCCAACAATACATTGAAAAAATTATTCACCACGACCAAGTGGGATTTATATCTGGGATGCAGGACTGGTTCAATATCCACAAAACAATTAATGTGATTCATCACATCAATAAAAGAAAGGACAAGAACCATATGATCCTCTCAGTAGATGCAGAGAAGGCATTTGACAAAATACAGCATTCTTTCTTGATAAAAACCCTCAAGAAAGTAGGGATAGAAGGATCATACCTCGAGATCATAAAAGCCATATATGAAAGACCCAATGCTAATATTATCCTCAATGGGGAAAAACTGAGAACTTTCCCCCTAAGATCAGGAACAAGACAGGGATGTCCAGTCTCGCCACTGTTATTCAACATAGTATTGGAAGTCTTAGCCTCTGCAATCAATCAGACAACACAAAGAAATAAAAGACATCTAAATTGGCCAGGAGGAGGTCAAACTTTCACTCTTCGCAGATGACATGATACTCTATATGGAAAGCCCTAAAGATTCCACAAAAAAACTTCTAGAACTGATTCATGAATTCAGCAAAGTGGCAGGATATAAAATCCATGCACAGAAATCAGTTGCATTCCTACTCACCAACAATAAAGCAACAGAAAGAGAAATCAAGGAATCGATCCCATTTACAATTGCACCAAAAAACATAAAATACCTAGGAATAAATCTAACCAAAGAGGTGAAAAATCTATACACTGAAAATTATAGAAAGCTTATGAAAGAAATTAAAGAAGACACAAAAAAATGGAAAAATATTCCATGCTCCTGGATGGCAAAAACAAATATTGTTACAATGTCCATACTACCCAAAGCAATCTACATATTCAATGCAATCCCTATCAAAATAACACCATCATTCTTCACAGAGCTAGAACAAAGAATCCTAAGATTTGTATGGAACTAGAAAAGACCCCAAATAGCCAAAGCGATCTTGAAAAAGAAAACCAAAACAGGAGGCATCACAATCCTGGACTTCAAGCTATACTACAAAGCTGTAATCATCAAGACAGTATGGTACTGGCACAAGAACAGACACTCAGATCAATGGAACAGAATAGAGAACCCAGAAATGGATCCACAAACATATGGCCAACTAATCTTTGACAAAGCAGGAAAGAATATCCAATGGAATAAAGACAGTCTCTTCAGCAAGTGGTGCTGGGAAAACTGGACAGCAACATGCAGAAGAATGAACCTGGACCACCTTCTTACACCATAAACAGAAATAAACTCAAAATGGATGAAAGACCTCAATGTAAGACAGGAAGCCATCAAAATCCTCGAGGAGAAAGCAGGCAAAAACCTCTCTGATCCTGGACAGAGCAAATTCTTACTCAACACGTCTCCAGAGGCAAGGGAAACAAAAGCAAAAATGAACTACTGGGACCTCATCAAAATAAAAACTTCTGCACAGTGAAGGAAACAATCAGCAAAACTAAAATGCAACCGACAGAATGGGAGAATATATTGCAAACGACATATCAGATAAAGGGTTGGTATCCAAAATCTATAAAGAACTTATCAAACTCAACACCCAAACAACAAATAATCCAGTGAAGAAATGGGCAAAAGACATGAATAGACACTTCTCCAAAGACATCCAGATGGCCAAGTGACACATGAAAAAATGCTCAACATCACTCGACATCAGAGAAATACAAATCAAAACCACAATGAGATACCACCTCACACCAGTAAGAATGGCTAACATTAACAACTCAGGCAACAACAGATGTAGGTGAGGCTGCGGAGAGAGAGGATCTCTTTTGCATTGTTGGTGGCAATGCAAGCTGGGGCAGCCACTCTGGAAAACAGTATGGAGGTTCCTCAAAAAAATTAAGAATAGAACTACCTTATGACCCACCAATTGCACTACTAGGTATTTATCCACGGGATACAGGTATGCTGTTTCGAAGGGACGTATGCACCCCAATGTTTATAGCAGCACTATCAACAACAGCCAAAGTATGGAAAGAGCCTAATGTCCATCGATGAATGAATGGATAAAGAAGATGTGGTATATATATACAATGGAGTATTACTCAGCAATCAAAAAGAATGAAATCTTGCCATTTGCAACTATGTGGATGGAACTGGAAGGTATTATGCTAAGTGAAATTAGTCAGAGAAAGACAAAAATCATATAACTTTACTCATATGAGGACTTTAAGAGACAAAACAGATGAACATAAGGGAAACAAAAATACAAACAGGGAGGGGGACAAAGTATAAGAGACTCTTAAATATGGAGAACAAACAGAGGGTTACTGGAGAGGTTGTGGGAGGGGGGATGGACTAAATGGGTAAGGGGCATTAAGGAATCTACTCCTGAAATCATTGTTGCACTATATGCTAACTAGCTTGGATATAAATTAAAAAATAAATTTAAAAAATTATCTATAGGGGTGCCTGCATGGCTCAGTTGGTTGAGCATCCAACTCTTGATTTTGGCTCAGGTCATGATCTCACAGTTCATGGGTTCAAGCCCTGTGCTGTCAGTGCAGAGCCTGCTTGGGATTCTCTCCCTCCCTCTCTCTCTGACCTGCTCTCTCTCTCTCTCCCTCCCTCTCTAAAAATAAATAAACATTTTAAAAAGAAGAAGAGGAAGAAAGAAAATGCCCCCTCCATAACCCAAGCTCTGTGAAAAGCTACCTTGGATGTGGAAATCCTCAGCCCTGGAGGACCAGGCTAGAAGCATAGGACATTTCTAACACAAGGTGCTCTCCAAGAAGATTTCTGAAGGGAGGGTGTCATCCTTGTAACTAACTGCAAAGACTTATCTACAGAAAAGAATGTAGCCACATTAGCTTCCTCTCATCTCCCCAAGGGATGTACCACCTCTTGGATAGAAAATGAGAGTGGGCTTTGGAACAGAGGAAAAGAAGTGCCTCAAATTCAAGGCCACCAGTGTGGTCCAGACCAAATCAGAGTCTCTGGAGGCTCTAACAGAGAACTGCTTCCTTCTTCAAGGAGATGGCCAAGGTGAGCCAGATTCCTGGACCCACTGCTCTCTTCCTCCCAGAGCCGCTGATATACAGAAGCGATAACAGTCTGTGCGATGGTGGCAGAGACCCAGCTTCCTAAGGGCCTAAGGGCATTCCAGCTACACCAGAACAGACTTCCCCACACCATACAGTGGGGTTCTGGAAGCAGTAACATCCAGAGAAATCAACGTGCTTCTGGAGATTCTTCAAGCTTTCCAGGGTCCTATCCTGTAAACACCTTCACCCAGGATGACCAGGGCAACAAAGTTGTGGACCCACCATGGGAAGGAAGACATTCTTGGAATGGTAAGTAGGGCCCCAACCCAGTTAACAGGAACATTAAAAGACATGCAATGTGTTGGGGGTTTTTTTTGAATGGGGAGGAATCTAAGCTATTCCTATCACCATGATGTCATCCATTTAATAGATCAGCATGACACCATGTGGGTGAAGGTTGCTGTGCACTAAGTTGTTGCCCAGAGACTGGATATATCTTATGGCATCATGAGGTTATGTGTGCACTCCATCTCCTAAAGTTCATTCACTCATTGTTGCTCACAGGTGTTCAAGGCTCACTTGCTACAATGATGTGCCTCTTTCTCCTGACCCTGAAGATGCACTTTCCTTTGTCTCAAGCTGAACAATGTATCTACATTTCGTATAATACTTTGTGTTTGGAGTGGGGGACCTCTTCTTTTCTCCTCCATCTTGGTAATCCAAGGATGCATGAAACAGCAGCCCTGTGGCAGCCAGCTTCCAAGATGACCCCTAATGGTTCTTCCTTACTGGTATTCATGGTCCTGTGTAGTCCCTTCTCACAATGAACAGTATTGATCTGTGCAACCAATAGGATGCTGCAGAAATGAGAACATGTGACTTCCAAGGCTGGGTCATAAAGGCATTGCATTTCGGCCTTGCTATCACTTGGATCACTTACTTGAGGGAAACCAGCCACCAAGTCAGGAGGACATTCCACTAGCCTTGTGGAGAGGCCCACATGGTGAGGAACCAAAGCTCCTTCCAATAGCCATGTGATGAGCTATCTTGGCTCCATCCTGGGAGAAGATCCTCCAGCCCCATCAAAGCCTTCATATGATGTGGCCCTGAGTGACATCTTGACTACACCTCATGATAGACCCTGGGCCAGAACACCCAGATAAGCTGCTCCAAATTCCTGACCCACAGAGAAATGATGTGAGATAATGTCTATATTTGTTTTAAGCTACTAAGTTTTAGTGTAATTTGTTACTAAAACAGTCCCTCTTGCCAATTAACTACTCTGAAGAAGCCACCTTCTTACAGGCCAACTTTTAACTGGTGTTATTATTTTTAAATTCTCTGCAGACACACCCCTTATTGCCTGCATCCTGAATAGAAGTTTTCATCACATACCCAATGTGTGGCTACACGGAAGCCACCCTGAATTAACTACTTGTCAAGAAGCCAATGTAATGGGCATTGTGGATATGAGCAATGTAGGATCCCTACTCCCCACAGACTCAGGTCCCTGGGTGTGGGCTCCAAGCCCATTGGAGCTCACATCTCTTGCAGACTACTAGTCCTCTCATCTACTGGCCCCACTTGAAGCCAAGAAATAATAGTGGGACTGGGGAGTGTGAGAGTGGGCTGCCCCCTGAAGACTCCCCATCCATACTCTGCCCTAATCTGAATGATTTCCTACCACAACTATGTATTCTCAGGAGTGCAGATGAGACTCTTCCTCATTTCCGGTGAGGTAGAAGAATTCTTCTTATTACTTCAGTTTGACTATTTCTGTCTGCAGAGAATTTAAAAACCGAACACTGGTCAAAAGTGCAGACATGGAATGCCACTTAGGAAAAATTACTAAAACCTGGAGTTACAACATTATCATACTATTAGAAAATTCTCTCTAGAGCAGTGGGTGGCAGGGGGCTGGAGGGACAAACTTAAGAGTCAGAATGCACTGCAGTGGAGCTATTTTTGGCCAACATAATGGTGATGACTTCATTGTTGTTTCCATGATAAATCACTGTTTAGCTGACTTCTGACAGGGCAGGCTATATTAGTTATCACAATATTTCAGAATGCTCTGGCCTTTAACTCTCTCTTGGCCAAGATCTTGTTAGGACACTTTTGTTTACAAACATCTTACTATATGTGCCAGGCTCTGTGCTGAAGGGAGCAGAATATGCCACCCCAAAAATATGCCTCTTTGGCATAAGGATTATTGAGCTATAGTCCCTTGAAAAACAGCAGGTACAAGAAAGGAACTCTGACCTCCCTTTTACTTCCTGAAAGCAGGAGATAAAACTCCCATGTGAAAGATGGTCTGCCTATACCAGGAGTAGAGAAATGTTATTATCACCAGAAACAGGGAACTGAGGCCAAGAGAAATCTGTACAAATAGATTTTGTTAAAATAATTCTTATCTTTAGTCTTGCCATTTTAGTTACTTTTCCACAATTGCCTCTCTTTGTTCAACCTACTATATAAACACTTAGGCCTGGCCACCTCTGTGGGTCTTCAATTTCCTGTGGTGGTTCCCATGCACATGTGAAAATCTATATACTTTCTCCTATTAATCTGTCCCATGTCAATTTAGTTCTCTGGCTCAGCTGGAGACCCTAAGAGGATGGAGGTAGTTTTGCCTCCCTAGCGTACTAAGGTCTTGGTTTATATGTCACAATCCCATGGGACACTACTTTTATCCCCATTCTCTATATGATAAGACTGAGTCACAGAGAAATCAAGGCCTTTCCTGAGGTCACATAGCCATTAAGTGGTCGAGCTTGGACTGAAATCTAAATGTTTGAGTCCCAAGCCTACAACGTACAGAGGAGTGAGTCACAGATGGCTTCAAAGAAAAAGACACCCTTGGACTGGCTGTTGAATGGTCAGTATAAGTTTATCAGACCCAGGAGGAGTAAAGGAGAGAATATAGTGTTTGAGCACAACAAGGTTGTAAGATGGGGTTGAAAGGTTGAAACCCAGGGTTCAAGGAAAACAGTGCTGAGGATAGAGGCTGCTACAAGCAAAGGCCAGCTCATGAGGGCCCTTAAATACCAGGCTTGGGGACTTGCAATTTACCCTGGGTGGCGGGGGGGCGGGGCCTCCTGGGTGGTCCTAAGCTGGGGAGACATAGTCACACTTGGTATTTCAAGACAATCTGGGGACAGCATGGAGGCTGAATTGGAACAGCAGTTCTCAGCATGGGTGTGGATCAGAATCATCCAGGCTGCTTGTAAAACACACCTGGAACCCACACTCAAAAACTGTGATTCAACAGGGCTGGAAAGAGGCCCAGGGATCTGCATTTTAACATTTTCCAAGGGATTCTGATGTGAATCATCACTTGAAGAAACACCAGTAATCCAGAGGGAGAGAAGCAACAAGGAGGCTAATTATGAGGTTGTTGCCAGAGACAAATGATGAGTCCTGGACTCCGAACAGTGGTAAGAAAAATGAAAACAGCCTTACTGCTATGGCAGGATAATGTTTTTATAATGTGACCCTTTGTTTTTCTTTTTTCTGGTAATTCATCCCCCAGCTCCTTTCAAATAGCTAGTCCATGATGTGATCATTGCCCCTCGGGAGTGGGATGTGACAGGACAGAAACAAATCTTTCTGGTATGATGTATTGGACATGTTCCAAATAATACAGGAGTTGGGGGTGGGGGTGACAGTTTTAGATGAAGCAAGACTGGCCATGAGTTAATAACTGTGGAAGCTGAATGATGACTGCAAGGGATTCATTATAGAAATCTGTCTACATTTTTTTTAGTTTTATTTGAAAATTTTCAAGTATTACTGGATTTGGTTTCAAAAAGGACTTAGGGACAAGGAGAGAAATCTCAGACCTAGCTGATTTCTGCGAAATTCATGAGTAAGAGGAGGTGGGGAGAATTGGCCCAGGAGAAGAGGCTCTGCCTATAGGATACTTCTGTGCCTGAGGGAGAAAAGAACTCATCTGATTTATGTATTTGGGAAGAATACAGTGCATGTTCTGCTCAGCTCTGCTTTTCTTCCTCTTATGATCTGCCACATCCACTGCCCCTTCAGGGACTCTCGGCGGGAGGCCCACCCAGTCGAGCACTGCCATGACTGGAGGACAGGAAGGTGTCTGCCTAGCTCAGGGTTTCAGTTACCCACACCGAGAAAATGCTCCACCTTGGTCTTTGTCAGCAATTAGGCAATGTCCTGGCCTTCACCCACCTCTCCTTTGCTTCATTTTTTAGTATGTTTAGAACCCTAGTCAGGAAGACAGTGCCATCTACTGAGGGTCCTCCAGAGACCCCAAAACGAGGGCTTCTGAGGTCTGGAGAAAAGGGAGTGCAAAAGAGGAGGATGGAGGGAAGTGATGAGAGTACACAGGGGCTGGAGTACAGGGCAGAAAACCCAGGGGCAGAGAGGAACATTGCCCTGGGAAGCAGCAACACCTATCACAGAGATGGCTCCGAGGCACATCTAGGCAAAAAAGTACCTAGCTAGTCCCACAGGCAAGAGTGGCCTGCAGCTGGAAGACAGCTGGGGTCTCTAGCAGATGAGTGAGTGAGAACAGGCAGGTCTCAGCAGCAACCAGCAGCACCAATGACATCTCCATGAATGTCTATGTAGACAGATGACATTGAGAACTAGATCCCCAACACACACACACACACACACACACACACACACACACACTAGATAAGGCTCCAGGGCCCCAAAACAACCTCCAGGGAAGGGGTAAAACCCTCAATTAGCTGAGATTAAGTTTCTGCCACTCCAACAGAATGGGAGTTCAAAATAGAAATTAAGTTGAGTTAAAAGAAAACTTTAATTATATTTCTTGCACAGGTGAATTTATGGACAGATTCCTCCTTGCTGGAGTAGATATTTTGAAGGCAGAATCAACAAGACTTGGAAGTCAGATGGATGATGGGGTGGTGAGGAGGAGAAAGTCTCTCCTCCATTTAAGAGATTTATTTCCCGAACACCCCAGGCTAGTTCAGGTTCTTCAATACTGTCTGCAAAGTTCTCCTGTCTCCCCGCAATGGTCTCCTCTCATGGCCCTGTAACATAGGTTCAATTGTTCTTACCCACTCAATTAATGATTAGGAACAATAACCAATTGCTCTATAAAGCAACCTACTTAAAGACATTTTCTATTTACTACCTAGAAAAAAACATGTTAGAATTGTACCATTCAGACTGTACTAGAGTCACTGTAACAGTGGGGCTTGTAGGGGTGCCTGGGTGGCTCAGTCGGTTAAACAGCCGACTTCAGCTCAGGTCATGACCTCGCGGTCCGTGAGTTCAAGCCCCGCGTTGGGCTCTGTGCTGATAGCTCAGAGCCTGGAGCTTGTTTCAGATTCTGTGTCTCCCTCTCTCTGACCCTCCCCTGTTCATGCTCTGTCTCTCCCTGTCTCAAAAATAAATAAAATGTTAAAAAAAAAAAAAAAAAAACAGTGGGGCTTGTAGGGCTTGAGAAAGGTTAGAGCAACACACTTCCCCTTCCAGAGCACCTCATCTAGACACCCTTTTTCATTCTTCCCTTGTGCCTAGACCCCACCACCCTCATAGAAGGTCCAAATCTCACCCTGGGTTTCAAGACCTTTCACACTGGACCCTAGCTCTCATCCTCTCCAACCTTATTTCTTCTCCTCTAACCCCCATCTCCCTCTTGGGGGAAGTGGGGAGCCAGCCTCAGGCCCTCCTGCCCAAAGGTGCAAGCCCATTCTCAAGTTTAGAGGGAGTTGGATTGAAGGAGAGGGCAGGAAAATTGGCTACCTCCATCAAAAACTGCTAAGAGGGGCGCCTGGGTGGCGCAGTCGGTTAAGCGTCCGACTTCAGCCAGGTCACGATCTCACAGTCCGTGAGTTCGAGCCCCGCGTCAGGCTCTGGGCTGATGGCTCGGAGCCTGGAGCCTGTTTCCGATTCTGTGTCTCCCTCTCTCTCTGACCCTCCCCCGTTCATGCTCTGCCTCTCTCTGTCCCAAAAATAAATAAAAAAACGTTGAAAAAAAAAATTAAAAAAAAAAAAAAAGTGCTAAGAAAGTCCTTAGTTAGCCTGAGGTACAACTACAGGACTCAAGGGGAGGAAGGGGCCCTGATCCGCTTTCCTCTGGTAGAATCACTTCTTCCCAGAAGCTGGCCAGGATGAGGGTGGTGTGCTGGGTGAGGCTCAGTAACTGCATTGGGGCTGGATGAAGCTGAAGCTGGCTTCCCATCTGTGGAAGGCCCACTGATGCCCAACATCACCTGTGCAGATGGAAACAATGCCAAGGTGGTAATCCACTTTGCACTGCCCTTAGAATTTCCCCTGTCCCCCTCTCCACTCAAGCACTTAGTTAGTTCTGTACCCACCACATTGGGTGGGAAAGAAAGTAAGTCAAAGTAAAACTGGCAAACTATCCTGGATTTTGTATTCCATGCCCAAGCCCTTACAGACCTAAGTGATGAAGCCAGTGGTCTTCAAACTTTTGACTGTTTGAAAGCAGTTTGAAAAATTACACACGCTCTTGCATGGGACCTGCAAAATAAATTGTAACACCCAGCACAAAATGAAAACATAGGTTCCTTACTCAAATCTTATTAAGAATTTCAAGAGGATTGGGGTGTCTGGGTGGTTCAGTTGGTTAAGCGTCTGACTTCAGCCCAGGTCATGATCTCGTGGTTCATGGGTTTGAGCCCTGCATCAGGCTCTTGTGCTGACAGCTCAGAGCCTGGAGCCTGCTTCGGATTATGTGTCTCCCTCTCTCTCTACCCCTCCCCCACTCATGGCTCTGTCTGTCTCTCAAAAATGAATAATCATTAAAAAGAAAAAAAGATGTTCAAGGGAATTAAAGAGTATACTTATCATGATGAGCACTGAGTAATGTACAGAATTGTTGAGTCACTATATTGTACACTGAAACTAATATAACACTGTATGTTAACTATACTGGAATTAAAAATCTTCATTTTTAAAAAATTTTAAGAAGACAAAGGCAAGGCATTAAGCCAAGCTCACAGCCCTTCTCAAGGTGGTGCCCTGAGTGGCTACACAGGCTGTGCATCTAGGAAGCTAGTCCTGCTTTCATACACTTTTGAGTTAGCATGTAAAAATATACATATAAATACACAGTTGCAGAAGATGTAGCTCCAGTATACTGTATACTTGATTTAAAAATATTTTCTTCCAAAATGGGCAAAAGACATGAATAGACACTTCTCCAAAGAAGACATCCAGGTGGCCAACAGACACATGAAATGATGCTCAACGTCACTCATCATCAAGCAAATACAAATCAAAGCCACACTGAGATACCACTTCATGCCAGTCAGAGTGGCTACAATGAACAAATCAGGACTATAGATGCTGGCGGGGATATGAGGAAACGGGAACCCTCTTACACTGATGGTGGGAATGCAAACTGGTGCAGCCGATGTGGAAGACATAAAAGACCTACCTTATGACCCAGGAATAGCACTGCTAGGAATTTACCCAAGGGATACAAGAGTGCTGATGCATAGGGGCACTTGTACCCCAATGTTTATAGCAGCACTCTCAACAACAGCCAAATTATGCAAAGAGCCTAAATGTCCATCAACTGTTGAATGGATAAAGATGTGGTTTATATATACAATAGAATGCTACCTGGCAATGAGAAAGAATGAAATCTGGCCATTTGCAGCAACATGGATGGAACTGGAGGGTATTATGCTAAGTGAAATAAGTCAGTCAGAGAAAGACAGATACCATACGTTTTCACTCATGTGGATCTTGAGAAACTTAACAGAAGACCATGGGGAAGGGGAAGAGGGGAAAAAAAGTTACAGAGAGGGAGGGAGACAAACCATAAGAGACTCTTAAATACAGAGAACAAACTGAGGGTTGATGGGGGTTGGGGGAGAGGGGAAAGTGGGTGATGGGCATTGAGGAGGGCACTTGTTGGGATAAGCACTGGGTGTTGTATGGAAACCAATTTGACAATAACTTTCATATTAAAAATAAATAAATAACATAACATAATATAACATGACATAAAAAAAATATTTTCTTCCAGTTCTCAGAGCAGCAAAAAAGTTAATTTAATTTTTTTTTTTTTAATTTTTTTTCAATGTTTTTTATTTATTTTTGGGACAGAGAGAGACAGAGCATGAACGGGGGAGGGGCAGAGAGAGAGGGAGACACAGAATCCGAAACAGGCTCCAGGCTCCGAGCCATCAGCCCAGAGCCCGACGCGGGGCTCGAACTCACGGACTGCGAGATCGTGACCTGGCTGAAGTCGGACGCTTAACCGACTGCGCCACCCAGGCGCCCCAAAAAGTTAATTTAAATTTTTTTTTAACGTTTATTTAATTTTGAGACAGGGAGAGACAGCATGAATGGGGGAGGGTCAGAGAGAGAGGGAGACACAGAATCTGAAACAGGCTCCAGGCTCTGAGCTGTCAGCACAGAGCCTGACGTGGGGCTCGAACTCACGGACTGTGAGATCATGACCTGAGCCGACGTCGGATGCTTAACCGACTGAGCCACCCAGGCACCTGGTAAAAAGTTAATTTAATGTATGAGAAATGTTTGTCCTGACAGTTCATCTCTGTTGAATGGATAAACAAACTGGTACTTCCACTCAGTGGACTACCACTCAGCAGTAAGAATGGATGGGCTATGGTTACATACCACAACATAGATGAGTCACAAAGTAATTATGCTGAGGAAGAGAACTCAGGCAAAACAATTCATACTATATGAAATGCAAAATTATCCATAGAAACAGAAAGCAGATCAGCGGTTGCCTGGGAAGAGGGGATGGATTAGAATCAGGTGGAGCCATATGGCTAACATCTCACCAAGGGAACGTGAAGTGAAAATGATGTATAGTCATTTCTGGGTATTGCTAATAAAAACATCCCATGCAACCCTCACTCTGTCTTCTTCCCCATCCTCTAGTTGAATGGAGAGAACCTGGATGAAGGGACAGCCACAAGATAGGAGGAGACTGGATTCCTGAATAAGTGCATGAAGCAAATCCCCTTTGACTGGCATTGGACTATAACACGAAAAATAACTAAACTATTATGGTGTTAAACCCCTAACACGTTGGGATTGTTGGTCACAGCCAGAGGCCAACCCTAACTAACACACAATCCAACGCAATCTCTACCAGAAGATAGCTAGCCAGTCTTCTCAAAGTAAGGTTCCACCCCAGGGGCTTAGGCTGGTTTCTTGACTGGCAGACTCAGCACTGATAGCGGCGAGGCTAGCTATGGGAGGGAGCAGTCCATGTTGCTGGGCCAATTTTGTCATAAACCCACTGAGAAAATCCCAAAATGGCTAGGAAGGGGGACTGCCTGATAGTCACAGAAGGTGTCATACTGCCCACCGGGTAAAAGAGGTTCTTCCATAGTGAGGCCCTTTTGGTGAATGTCCACCTGAGACACAAATCACTTAATGCTCTGAAGCCACTCTGGGTAGTTCATGCACATTTGTCTTGCTCAAAACTTACTATCACTAACCTTCAGTCTGTTTCCATTCAAGTTTCTGACCAATAGACTAAACCATTATCCAATGCCCAGAAATCAGTGTGTCTGTACTTCAGGGCTTCCGGGCACATTTCCCTTTTCTAGGTCCCTTAGGCTCTCTTGGAGGAAGTCTGGGTGAAGCCAGCACACTGTGCAGAGCCATCTATAAAGTGGGCTTTAGATTTTTCTTCCTCAGTCAACTTATATCGTAAACAATTCCCCATGAGACCATGAATATCAGTAACAGGAGAGGAATGTAAACAACTTGCTCAGACAACCTACTGCACTTGTGCCTTTAGGGCTTGCTTGGACCCAGGCCATATATGCCACTCCTCTTGGTAATAGAGTACTGCTGGCCACCCCTGACTTTATGGCTGGGTAGATCAGATAACATGGTACCTTAGGTCACCTGGTAACCTGGTATGCCACGGTCAGACAACCAGTTTCACCAGACTCCTGGAGCAAGTCAGGAGCATCTCAAAAGGAGATGCTACTTGCCAAAGGAGGGCATAACTTTGTTCCAAAATTCAATGCCTGAATATAAAGACCAAAGGCAGAACTACTTACTCTGCAACCTGATCCAGTAAAACCTTCTCTCTTCGTATGGTCCCCTCTAAAGTTGACAGCTTTCAAGTGACCCAGTAATAAGTAAAATAATATACCTAAATACAGTATATTTTGCCACACAAGTCTAAAGAAGCCCACCAAGTATTGTACCTCTTTTATTAGTGATAGGGAGTATGATGTACAGCAACTTGTCCTTAATTTTATAGGGAATATCTCAACACACCCTAGACCCCTGGATAGTGCACTGACTGGACAGACCACTGTATATTTGTGAGATTTATTATCTGCCTTCTAGCACACACATCATGCTTACCAAGTCATCCAGGGTATCTCCTACCTCCTGTTCTCAAGGCCCATCAAAATGATGTCATCAGTGTCACAGTAGATTACCCTGATAGCCAATGGAATGGTGATTTGGTCAAAAATTCCTGTAAAGTAAGTGTGTTCAGAACGTGACATATTCCTGAAGCAAAACAGTAAAGGTTTACTGCTGCCCCTGCCAGAGGAACACAAACTATTCCTGAGGTTTGGTATAGAAGAAAAAGCACTTACTAGACCTACAGTTGTCTATTAGAGGCCAACAACTGCACCCACATGATCCAAGAATGACCACTCTGAAAAAGTGCCTGCAATTGGAGTCCTTACCAGAATAAGTTTGCCATAATGCTCCGTCATTCTTCAAGACAACCTATCTTTGGGGCGCCTGGGTGGCTCAGTCGGTTAAGCGGCCGACTTCGGCTCAGGTCATGATCTTGCGGTCCGTGATTTCAAGCCCCGCGTCGGGCTCTGTGCTGACAGCTCAGAGCCTGGAGCCTGTTTCGGATTCTGTGTCTCCCTCTCTCTGACCCTCCCCTGTTCATGCTCTGTCTCTCCCTGTCTCAAAAATAAATAAAACGTTAAAAAAAAAAAATTAAAAAAAAAAAAACCTAAATGCAATTAATAAAGGTATAGTAGCTTCC
>NW_026057577.1:87509254-87732114 GCF_023721935.1 Panthera uncia
AAAAAAAAAAAAAAAAAAAAGCTGAACTCATAACAGAAAGTAGGATAGTGGTTACCAGAGGCCGGGGTGTGCAGAAAAAAAAAATTTTTTTTTTTAAGGTGGAATGGTGGTTTCCAGGGGCTGCTGTGGGAGGGGAGAATAAGGAGTAATTATTTAACAAGTATGGAGTTTCAGTTTTGCAAGATGAAAAGAGTTCTGGAGATGGATGGTGGTAATGGTTGCATACAATATGAATGTACTTAATACCACTGAACTATATGCTTAAAAATGGCTAAGATTAGGGGGTGTCTGGGTGGCTCAGTTGGTTAAGTGTCCGACTTCAGTTCAGGTCATGATCTCACCATCAGTGAGTTTGAGCCCTGTGTCTGGCACTGTGCTGACAGCTCAGAGCCTGTGGCATGCCTCAGATTCTATGTCTCCCTCTCTCTGCCCCTCCCCTTCTCACTCTCTCTCTCTCTCAAAAATAAAATAAAACACTTAAAAAAATTTTTTAATGGCTAAGATCGTTAAGTTTTATGTTGGGCATATTTTGCCACAATAAAAATAAATAAATGGGGGGAAAAATAGTATCTAGCTTCTATTCTGTCCAAACTAAGAGGTCAATGTTGATGTAGTGGGAATCACCCTGAAATCCTTCAAATCTTTGATGATGGCACTAATCCCCATAATGAGATGAAGTATTTTTCTTTTTTCTTTTTCATTTTTTAGAGACAGAGAGTGAGGGAGAAGGGCAGAAGGAGAGAAAAAGAAAATCCCAAGCAGGCTCCACGTTCAGCGCAGAGCATGAGGCAGGGGCTTGATCCAGACCCTGGGACTGTGACCTGAGCAGAAATCAAGAGTCAGACGCTCAAATGACTGAGCCACCTGGCCACCTAAGATGAAGTATTTTTCGTTTAGGTTCCTGGCACTTAAGGAAAGCTCCAAGGCCATGTAGCACTGCTTCTCAAAATAGCCCTTGCTCCCATTAATTAGGCTAATGTCATTATTCCGTCTTCTTAGTGATACCAAGAGCAACTCTACATATAACCACTACATAATTGCAGGGTACCACTGGCCCTGGCATGAGAAAGATTGCACTCAAAACTTTTTCTACAAATGTGCACCATGTGCATATCTCATATATTCAAAAAAGTAGGGAAAACTCATTTTAACAATTAAATACATAATTATTACATTTTTAAATGCTCCTTTGTGTACCACTCAAAATCCTCTCCTGCACACAACTTTTGGGAAAACACTGACCTAGTATGTGCCCCAGTCATTTTCATCTCATCACACTGGTTGTAACTGTGTATTTAACTATCCACTTTCCCCACCAGACTGGGGACAGGAGTGGGATCTGAACTCTGCTGTCCCAAGCAATGAACGCTGGACTCCTAGTTGACAATACGTTACAAACAAAAGACCCAGACCATTCCCTCGTCCCTTTCACCTCAAACTATCCACGAGCCCATGAGTTCCGGCTGGCTGATGTTGAGCAGCCACTTCGCCTTTTTTGGCCTCGATTTTTCTCCGCTGCAAAATGGGAACGACCATACCCGCCTCCTCGTGTGAGGAGCGACTCTGCAAGGAGTCAGATGGTGGGTGTGAAAGTACTCTAGAAAATAATTAATTCACTCATCCATTTAGCAGGCAGTTATTACAGGCCCGGGGCGGTACAGCACGGTTACCACAGCAACCACCCTTCCCTGGCACAGGTCGCATCCCGGGAGTCCACCAGTTTCTCACTCTTACAGAACTTCAGGTGGTGACCTTATTCAAAATGGCGCAGGCAGCCTCGGGGGCTAGTGCGGCGGCGCGGCCGCCGCGCCCTATGACCTGCTGGCAGCAGCAGAGGGGGGAGCCGGGCGCCGCCATATTGGCTGTTGTCCTGCGAGGGGAGCGGCGGCGGCGGCGGCGGCGACGACGCGTGTGGAGCGAGGGATCGGCGCGAGCAGCGGCATGACTCGGAGGCGGAGCAGGCCGAGCGGCGGCGCGGGTCGGCGCGAGCGGGTGCGAGCCGCGGGGCAACAGAAGCCCCAGGCTCCCGAACCCCCGCCGCCGCCGAGCCTGGAAGCTGGAGCGGGTGCAGGGCCCCCGGAGGCGCCCGCGGAGCCGGACCGCCACGGCCCCAGGGAGGAGGACGAGCCCAAGTTGGCTCCCGGACCACAGGTAGGAGCGAGCGAGGCGAGTCCGGCCGCTCCGGCACTTTCACTTCCCGGGAGCGGGGCCGGGGTGAGCTTGGGGATGAACCATCTTCCACCGGCTGGGGCTGAGGCTTTCTCCCCCGAGGCGGGAGTGGAGGCTGGACCCTTCTCTCCAAGCCGAAGCATGGCCCGTCCTGTCCTGTGACCAGGCTGCCTGCCCTCTCCCGCCGCCTCCGGGCTGGAGCAGGGGCTAGACTTTGTGGTCGCATACCCACCCACACTGGGACTGGGCTCTGATCCTGAGGCCACAGCCCAGCTCTCTGCCCTTCTCCCCCTGGGCCCACCTGCTCCACCACCTACCCACAGAGCAGCCTGGGGCGCTGTGGCCTGGAAGGCTACAGCCTCTTCCCTCTCCCCCCACCCTGGGAACGGCCCCACCCTTTCCCTTCACTGCCTGCAGCCACTGCCCCCTCAGCAGCTGTGTGCCCCCAGCGTATGTCTCCTGTGGCCTCCCTCCTCTCCCTGCCCAACATAGCAGTTGGAGCAGACTGTCAGGCAGCCCCAAAGACTATTTAGTGGGGCTCCTGCACTGAAGTGAAAACCTAGCAAAGCCTTCCCTTTCTTCCCTCTATACCCCTGACCCACAAGGTGGCCCATCTCAACCCTCAGATCCCTGGGTTTGGTGAATCCTGCTGAGAGTGAGCAGTAGTAGCAGGATTCCGCAAAGCCTCCAGCTTGCCACCTGGAAGAAGGTCACTTTCTTTTGAGCAAAGGAGATAATGGGAGGTACCCTGCCAGTGTTCACTGAGAGCCCTGGGTGACATGAGCCTCAGTTGCTCCGGGAGGGTTGTGGCACATGGGGCTGGGTGGCTCGCCCTAAGCTTGCTCTGACAAAAGAGTTTTGAGTTGGTCTTTTGGCTGAGCCTGCCAAGGAAGGCAGGCTCCTGCAGGAGTCTTGGAGGGTCGGATGCAGCGCCGGATGAGGATGAGGCGTGGCGGAAGATGCGTTTGGCTCTGCAGACACTGCATCGGGCAGCAGGGGACTCTGGGAGGCTGGTGCAGCCAGAAGGCATGGCTCTTGACAGCCTTCTAGTAGAATCTCTGGAATTGTGCATGTGAGTGGGGATGTCATTTGGGGTACCATTGCCAGAAAGCCT
Source organism: Panthera uncia (assembly GCF_023721935.1). Lineage (NCBI taxonomy): Eukaryota > Metazoa > Chordata > Mammalia > Carnivora > Felidae > Panthera > Panthera uncia. The sequence goes on from NW_026057577.1 coordinate 87,512,538, forward strand.
TCCCTAACTTTCCTAGTTGCGTGAGGTGCCCCCTTTGTGCCCACAGCCCCCTGTGCTTCCCTTTGGTAGCACTCCCCATTCTTCAGTGAGACATTCTGTTGATGTATCTGTTCCCTGCACTGCACTGTGAACTCCGCAGGGGCACAGACTATGTCATCTATCTCTGATTCTCCATGCCTAGCCCTGGGCCTTGCTGACACTGAGTAGAAATAACTAGGTGAATGAGAGAGAGAATGAATCCGTTGAGAACCTGTGCTTATTGTAACCTAGTTTTGATGCTGGTCTCCTTTGTGTTTCAGATCACAGTAAGATTTTTAATTAATGAAAATGTCACCACTTATTGAGTGTCAGAAGCCCCACCTTCACCCCACCCCCTCCCCTGGGCTGAGACTGGTTCCAAAGGATGCAACTCCCCAGGTTGGACCCCACCCTTGCCTGGTCTGACTTTAGACCCTGAACCTGCTTCCCCCCTCTAGCTTTCCTCTTTCGCTTCTCTGGGCCACCCTGGGAGTCCAACAAAAGGAGAGAGTTGGGATAGGGAGAGCCAGGGGAGCTGTTGTTTTCTCTCTTTCCCATTCAGACCAGCAATACTTTAGGGTCGCCTGCCACTTAGGTTATAGTATTCATGGCCAAAATTTTGGATAATGGCTTAATCATTTAATTTTTATTTAGGACGTAGCTTTCCTAAGAGCTATAATCATCATTATCTACTCCACTGCCTGACCTGCAAATTCATTAATTTATTCATGCCAGACACTCTACATACCATACTTCTAATCTTCCCACCACTCCTGTTCTTTCCTCAGCATTTAGTACAAATGTGATGAGTTAACTATTGGTTTAATTATTGGTCTACTTTTGCTACATAAACTCTGAGAGTGCAGGAACCACGTCAGTTACCATTGTACCCCTATGCCTGGTAATTAACAAATATTAATGAACTGAAGGATATAAATACGATTACACTATTTTTCAGATGAAGAAACAAATGCTCATATGACATATGCCCAAATAACTCCCACTATAGGTCACAGGTGCCTCCTGGCCCCCAAAAAAGGACACTCTTGTGTACTATGTGGGATTTACAAGGCATTTTTTTTTTTATTATAGCCACAAAGAGGTAAAACAAACTGACAAACTCTTTTCTGATTGTACCCCACTTTTTTGCTGGGGAGGGGGTTTCTGAATGCCAGAAGCAGACTTTTGTGCCCTGGTGAGAAGCACCTGCTGAAAGGGTTGGAGTCATTGTTCTGCCCCCTAGCGTGCCTGTGGTGAGGATCTCTGTCTCCCACTGCCACTTAAAACTCTGTGTACACAGAGTGGGTCAGCAAGGTGAAACTCACTGTCGCATGCCAAAGACAGCAAATAGGACCACTTCCAATCCACAGATAGGTTCTAATGTCCCAGGTCACATATTGCTTTGGTTTTGTTTTAAGCCAATTTCTTAAAAGCCAAAAGATTCCTACAAACTGGATTTGTGCCATGTCTTAAAACTCTAAAAATCTGGTGCCACTGAGCCCAATTTCTGCAAGGCAATAATATGAAGTTTTGAGTAGTGTCTGCCCCTGATATGAAGGACACCCTGATCTGTGCCAGGCCCTGGGCTAGCTGGGAATGCAGAAGTAATTCAGACATGGTCCCTGCCCACAAAGGGCTCGTGGTTCAGAGAACATGTATATAGTAATCACAGGTAGGCTGGAAGAGCCATAATTACTCTGAATTCAGGTTCAAAGGCCACTCTGGTTCCATCCAGACCCTTTCGCTCACTTTGGTTACTTGTACACATTTAATTTTTTTTAAGTTTATCTACTTATTTTTGAGAGAGAAAGAGAGGGAGAGCATGCGCATGCACAAGCTAGGGAAGGGCAGAGAGAGAGAGGGAGACAGAATCTGAAGCAGCCTCCAGGCTCTGAGTGTCAGCACAGAGCCTAACACAGGGCTCGAACCCACGAATGGTGAGATCATGACCTGAGCCTAAGTTCGATGCTCAACCGACTGAGCCATCCAGGCACCCTGCATTACTTGTGCACATTTAAATGTGGGACCTTGAGCTAGCTTATTGGGGATCCCAAAAGTCCTTATTTAGAATTGTTTCAGGTCACTAAACTTTATTGATCTGTTCACTAACAATCCAAATCCTCATTCACTAAACTAAAACTGTTACTACCTTATTAGCAAAGAACAAGAAAACCTTACAAAGCAGCTGAATAAGGCAATAGTGAGAAAGTGTTTTGTGTTCCAGACTTGGGGTGAACTCCAAGGTCAGTCTCTTTCTAGCTTTGTGTTCCTGGGCATGTTTTTTCCCCTCCCTAAGCCTCATCAGCAACATCACAAGAAAATGTGGAGCAACCACCTAGCACCTAGTACATCAAGGCTAGAGCAGGAGTTGGAGATAGTGGGAACTGTGCCATCCAAAGCCTGCCAGCTCTGCTTCTGTCTTTCCATCTCTCTTGGACCACTCAGCCTGCAGTCCAGGGGCACACTCAGTAAACCCTCAGGAGACTTGCCAGACTGTAAACCAGCAGTTGGTGCTGGTTGAGCTCATCTTGTGTTTCCCATCTCTCACCTCTACGGCACCTGCTGAGACCTGCCTGGCCCAGTTTAAAGAGACTCTAGAGACCTGGTTCCCCACTGCTCAGAGTTAAACCTGCTCCCTCAAGAGACTGGAGCACAGGATTAGTCAGTATCTTTATTGAAACCATCTCATTATGTTTGATCCACTGAGCAAGCATTATGACCTCTGTGCTAGGGCTTTCATTTTGGGCACAAAGATAAATAAGATAGTCCCTATACCCAGGAATCTCCCCCCTTAAAATCATTGCCCACCCAGCCTGGCCACTTTCACTGCAAGTAGTAGGAAACGATACAAGAAGGGGTGGATCCCTGCCACCTCTGGTTCTTTGTAAGCCAGTAGAGATTCACTATGTAGAAATGTTAAAGGGCCTTTGAAGATGAAGACTTAGCTGCTGAGATTTTTTTTAATTTTTAATTTCCTTAAAATATCCCCAGAGCTATAATCTTAATATCTAATATCAGATAAACTATTAAGATCCTAATGACTTTATATACTGAACCTAGAAGTTTTAAGAGCAGGGGCTATATTTAACTCATTTGTGGGGTATTTAGTGTGCACGGTCCTTATGTGCTCAATAAGTGGCTGTTAAACCAAATGAAAATAAAAGAAGTAAAAGTTAGATTTCTTCCACTTTGTGCTTACCAGCTTCTACTGCTGGGCCAGGCTGGCAGTCATTCATTCATTTAGACATCACACCCAGTCTCCCTCTCACCTGATCTGGTGTTCATTTATTCTGCAAATACTAATGGACACCTGATCTGTGTACCAGACCCTAGGCTAGCTGAGGATACAGAAGTGAATCAGTCCCTGCCCGCCTGTATGTATTAATTGTAGTTAGGCTAGAAGAGCATCACTTCCTCTGAGTTACGGTTCAAATCCTAGATCCTAGTACGCAGCCTTTCAAAGAGTTTTAGCCCTGTTAGCATGTTTTCTCACATGTATGACAGTGATGCCAGAGTCACATTAGGGCAGCAAGTGCTGCATGTCAAGCACTTAGCACAAGTGGTAGCTATGATTATTATAGATATTTGGTGCTGAAGATGCACAAATATGATAACCAATAGAAGATTTCTCAGAGCTGATGCTTCAAGGTTGAGTAGAAGTTCCTTTAGAGAAGGTGAGAGAAAGTGTCTAAACAAAGAAAGCAATGTAGAGACCCAGAGGCGAGAATTGCCCAATTCAGGCAGAGTAGCATGAGATCAGGCTGGAGAGGTTAGCAGGGTTCTAGAAAACCACAGCAAGAAGTTTGGGCTTTATCCTGCAGGCAGTGAGGAATCAATGAAAGCTTTTAAATAGGAAAATAAACATGTTCTTGGGTAAGTTCTCTGATAGCATGAGAGGACTTAATTCTCAGTGGAAGAGGTAGCTGTGATTGCTTGATTCCACCTCTTCCTCATCCTAGCCTAACTAATCATCAGATCCTCCGTGTTTTGCTGGATTCTGTCCCAGACCTACAGAATTAGAGTCTCTAGGTCCAGAGCCCAGGAATCTTGTTGTTAAACTGCCCCAGGTGATTCTGGTATGTGGCTGGGTCTGCTAACTGCTCAGTTGAGGGTGGTATGAGGAGCTTTGTGGAAGCCTAGGATATTCTTCAAAGAATAGGGCTTCCGGAGAGGGGAGCTTTTCCATAAGCAGGAATAGAAACAGCCTTAGTTTTAAAAACAAAAAACAGGCTTTCCCCAGTTTTCCAGTTGTTGCCCCATTAATGTTATTCTCCAACTGCTGATCTTCCCTTGTGTATCCAAACTCTTACCCATGCCCATTACATGCTGTCATCTCTGCTGAATGATCAGGATGCAGTGAGTCATGGGACACAGGTCCTGCCCTCAGTGTTCTCAGTGTTGTGGAGAAGACAGATCTCAAAAACTGGGACACGTACGATAAGCTCTATTCAAGAGGTATGTAAGAAAGCATTAGGGCATCCCAGAGCAAAGCAGTTAATTCTGCCTGTGGACTTAGAAGGAAGTAACACCCTAACTGTGCCTAAAAAAGAAGAGGCAGAGGGGAACAACATCAGTGAGGGTGTGGTGCTTTATATATTTGGGGAAAGAATGGATATTGGGGAAAGGAGTGGTTAATGGTTTTTCCTGGCAGGATGTGCAGAACAGAAAAGGACTAAGGAGAGAAGGTCTTGTGTCCCAGGAAGGGCCCTTTGTTTACACCCTTTGGTTCTGTGCCCTTGCTCCCACACTCATCCTTCAACCTGTAGGTGGATGAACATGCTGCAGTCCTAGGCCATCTCCTTATAGTCCCTCCTCAAGGCTCTCAGCTCTCCAGCAACTTTTGTGGTTCTCTCTCCATTCTGAAATGAATAGGTTCTTCATCTACTCTGAAAAGTGATATAGGGAAACTAGATAGTAAGAAGGACCCTGAAACATGGAAGGGTCTTATTAGGAAGTTGTAGCCAGAGATCGTGGATGGGGGGGTTCAAAGGGGCCTTGAAGGTCACCTGTCTAGTCCTCTGTCCTGTGCTTCAAGTAATAACTTTGGATTGGGCAAGTCTCACTTAGTAAGTTTCCCTGTCATTTCTTCCAGGACAGAAGAGGAAAGAAACTAACGGGTATTGAGCACCTACTGTGTGCCAGGCCCAGGCCAGGTACTTTACATAATTTATTTCCTTCTGTCCTCACAACTCTGTGAAGTATGGTTTTATTCTCATTTCATAAATGAGGAAATTGAGGCTCAAAGAAATTGAGTAATTAAGATAATACTGAAATGGCAGAACTGGGTTTTGAACTCACATCAGTCTATCTCCAAAGTTCATACTCTTCCACCCATGAGAAATCCATGCTCGGGTGACAGAGTAGGTTATATGATTTGCCTGAAGTTCTAAGTTATTAAGCAACAGTTTAGGCCTTCTTGTGGCTGACCGCACCCAGAAAGCAGGTTCAACAGATGAGCTAGCCTTGGGCAGGTGGAAGGCCACTGGGGTCAGAGAGACTCGTTACCCTATCCTTGGCTGAGCTTGTACAACCAGAGAAGATTCTCCACAAACTGGCTGATATGAAATAGCTGTTCATCCAGGAAGGAACTGAGACAGCAGACTGAGTGGGAGTTTGGGTGAAAGCTCTAGGGCACTGAGGTGCACTTATATCACCTCGTTAAGAATTAAATGTAGCTCTGATTGCCAGCCTCAGAATGGTCTGAGATTCTTCACACTGATGCCCTCTCATCAGTAGCCCAGAGTCACAAAGATAGGCCTTTTAGCATAGCATATCCAGGAAGTGGCTAGTTCAGCTTGTCTTTAGACTCTGTCCTTTGTATAGAGCAACTAAAATGTGAGCCAGGTGGGCTTTTAAGCATTTATTCATTTATTCAGTGAATGCCTGCTATGTGTCAGGTCCAAGCCAAGCCTGGGTTCCCGGGCACACTTAAATGACCAAGATGCACTCCCTGCCCCCAAAGAGTCCTCATTCCACCAGGGGTTTGAGACAGACAGAATATGTCTATGGTGTAGTGTGATAGGTACTATAGTAAAAGAATTAGTTCTACTCAGCCTGGTCCAGCAAAAGCTTGACCTTTGACCAAGATCTTAGGGCATGAGTACAAATTTGCTGGGGAGTGGAACTGAGATGCTGAGGTTTCCAGGGCACAGTGTATTTGCTGGAGGAGCAGTACGAATAGAACCTAAGATTCTCAGATGTTAAGCTTGGAAATGAAGCATGGAGAGGTCAGCTGGGGCCAAGTCATGAAACACGGGGGCCAGAAAGTGCTGCAGTAGTGAACTCAACCAGAAAGCCAGGAGATTAAAGAGAGACCAAGGTGGGAAAAGGAGCTAAAAGAAGGAGATACTCAAATTGGATAGGTACATGAGAAGGCACATAATAAGCTTACATGAAGCAGAGAAGCCCAGTGCCCAGGTTGGTTGGTTGGTTGGTTGTTTTAATTTGTATATTATTTTGTTACATTAATTTTAATTGCGTGTTATTTTAATTTGTGTCCCTGCCTGATTCTCCAAAATGAATATGAGGCATCTGGGAGTTTGGGAGTATTGATGTCCCCATGCATGAACCTGCCTGGTTTAAGCATGTGTTCTTAAGGCAGAAATTCTATGTTATTCGATGTTTCCCAGTACCTAGCACAATGAGAATGGGCTCTGAGCATGTTCACTGAAGGAGGAAATGAGTGGGTGAATGGAAGAGTAAGTGGCAGTAACCGAGCTGGTGACTTTTGGTAGGCTGGGTATTAATAATTTTCTCTGCTTCTGGAAGGGAATTTTAGCTGCTACTGTTGTCTTCTGCCTTAGTGACAGGGAGGCTCTTGGAGTTGGGTGCCTTGAGAGTTGAATGCTCTAATGGGCCATTTCAGAATAGAATTTGGAAGCTATTGCAGGACCACTGGTTAAATAGAGCATATGTCTTGGGGGAATCCTCTACAAACATACACAAACTCTTGGGATTAAAAGGAATCCATGAGAGAAATGAGAACAGGTTTAGTGCTGGCTGTTAGATCCAGCCTCAGAGCAGACCTTGATAGCTGCCTCGCCTGGTGACCTGGGTTATTCTCCAGCAATTCCCAAATTGTGGACAGAAAGATGAGGTGGGAAATTTATGCCCCAAAAGAGCTATCCAGATATGCCATGAACTGTATCATTGTTAATAATCGCTATTGCTTACTGTGCACCCACTGGGTTACAGGCACCATACCATTAGAGACTTTACATTAGCAGTTTTCAAAGTGTTTGGTCTTAGGGACCTTTTATACTCCTAAAAATTATTGAGGACCCAAAAGAGCTTTCTTTTGTTGGTTTTATCTGTTCATATTTACCAAAATAAGTATTAAAGCTGAGAAAGTTTAAAAACATTTAGTTACTAAATCATTTAAGAATATCAATATTAAACCTGTCATGTTAACATACATAATTTTTTAATGGAAAATACATTTTCCAAAAAAATAATAGAAGACTGGTCTCATTTTCATTTTCACAAATTTGTTTGTCTGGCTTAATAGAAAGAAGCTGGATGCTCATATGTGTTTCTGTATTCTGTCTGCTGCAGTACATTTTTTTGAAGTATATTTTAAAAATCCAGCCTCAAACAGATGTTGTTGGAAAAGGAAGGAGTATTTAAAAAAAATTTTTTTAATCTTTATTTATTTCTGAGAGAGAGAAAGACAGAGCATGAGCAGGGGAGGGGCAGAGAGAGAGGGAGACACAGAATCTGAAGCAGGCTGCAGGCTCTGAGCTGTCAGCACAGAGCCTGATGCGGCGCTCGGACTTATCAACTAGGAGATCATGACCTGAGCTGAAGTCAGATACCCAGCCAACTGAGCCACCCAGGCGCCTCTAGGAAGGAGTATTTTAAAAGCCTTTCCAGGTGATTGTTGATAATTCTTTGCAGTGTGGAATCTGAGACCATTTTAATGAAGTCTTTGCACTCATTACATTAAAATCTGTTGGTTTATCTAGCACTTTGAATGGATTTTTTTTAACAATGCATGATTCTGAAACATCATGCTTTGCTCATTTGGAAAATAGGTTCACTGAGTTATGCAGCTCTTCCAAATGTTTTCCCATTTCATTTTACAGTATCAAAAAATAACATTTGTCACTATAACCACCATTTACACCAGAAAAGTCTAAGGATTGGGAAGCTTTTGATTTCATGATGGTGGATACAAAATTCTAATTTCCAAATTTCCAAAATTCTGAATTTTGCCTGAAAGCTTGAATTTTGTCATTGGCCACAAGTAAAAAGTTGTTTTCCTGGAAGTGATGGGTTCATTTTGTTCATTTTTTGAGAAAATGTCTGGCATTTTTCAAGTCTGAGTAACCAGAGTTTGTCAGTCATTCTTCAAGTAAAAATGGTGTTCCATGAGAAAAATTGGCTTCCTTTTCCTTTGATTTTAACTATTCTTATCCAGAAATATCTAGAATACCCTAGCATAATGTTTCTCAGGCCAAGACAGAAAAGTCTTGGACCTGGTCAGGTGAGAGAGCAGAGATATAGTGGTTGCATATGCCTGCCCCCTGGGCAAGGAGTGGCTACAGTCTAGGGTTCACCTGGCTCCTTGACTGCTCTGGGAATTTGCATGCTAAAACAGGACCCTTGTGTGAGTAACCCCACACTCCAGAGATTCTGGTTTTGTCTAGAGTGAAGCAGAATTTAATCTTGGAGTCTTTTTTGAGCAGATCCCAAGTCTAGAACCTTTCCTAGCTCTTCCCCTATCTTTTTCCTAGTTCCAGATCTTTAGCTGGAGAGGCTCTGACATTTAAACTGAAGTAAGAAGGAATAATTATTGTCCAGGGCTCCTGAGTTTAAGGATCAGTTCCCTACCCATTATGATGAAGAAGAATGGTTGGGTGTTTCATTCATTCTATAAACATTTATTGTTCGTGTTCTTGTGTGGGGATACTGTGCCTGGTGTAAAAAATGCAGCTTGAGAACAGCTACTTTAAAAGCCTGAGTTGACTTCAGGACATAAGGGGTCATGATTGACAGGAATTTGAAAAATGGCAGGACATTGCAGTCAAAGAGAATTCTGAACCAAGAGCTTTTCTATAGCAAAGCAAAAATTTGCAGGAACAGTGGTAGTACTGACTGAATGTAACATCTCTAGGACTTGGGATTTTCACCACCCTCTGGCAGTAGAGATGAAACTGTCAGAGAAAAAAGTCCCCAGGTTCCACCATGCATCGTATTCAGGGGCAGGCACTAAGATTTAGGATTAAGACAGCTTTGGAGATAGCCGCAAGAATTGCCAGGCCAGAAAGAAGAAAAGTATACCAAGCTCATGACAGTGGATAACTGGTTTCCAATGTAGATTTATTAAGAACAGAACAGCCAGAAGGCCTAGGTGATGATAGATTGAGTGTCTACTGTATGGCTCCTTTGAGCTAATAAGCTTTGCATCTCTAATGTCACTTAGTCTAGACAACCTTATGCAATGTAGGTGGTATCATTCCTGCTTCAGTTAGGACCTAATTAACTTTCTATGCCCTGTGTTTTCTTTTCTTTAACTGGAAAGACAGCCTGTCCTGTAAGTTCACTTCCATTGATGGCTAATCTCATTTATAATGCGGACCAGTTTGGCTCTAGGGAGAGCCACATTATTCCATAAATGAGGCCATCTGATTGTAATCCCCAAGGAATGTGATCTTTCACTCTTGCATGCTTGAGATTGGAACCATTCAGATGAAGGTCCAGGGTAGGGGGATGGCCTTTCTCTGTGAGAAGCAATAATTTCAGAATTTCAAGCAATGTCTCACTAAGCTGTATTGCCATAGTGACATCTAATAAATTTGAGTTAGCCACTATGTGCCCAGCTGATCCTATGCCCTCTGGTACATTGTAAGAGATCCAGACAAGAATCATACCTGATGCTTGCCTTCTAGGAGCACATTCTAGTAGAAGGGACAGAAAATGCAGGTAAATAAGTTAAGTGGAAGGCACAGATGCTGTAACCAAGGCATAATGTGCTGTGGATATGGAGAGGAGAGGTAAATTACGACAGGAACCCTCTGGGAAAGCCTGGATGAAGTTGGATTTAAGCCCTGCCCAACTACTTATTGATAAACTTGGGGAGGAAGGGGATTTAAAACAGAAGATCCCCTTTAGCAAAGGCACAAGGTAGAGGTAGGAGAGTATAGAAAGTATTTGGGGAACTTAAAGAATGACTTCATGGGGTAGAGGGCAGAGATTAAGATGTCTAAAAGTCACCTTAAATTCACTGCACATTAGAGATGCTTGTATTAAAAAGTAGAGTGACATATTTTCTGTATTTTTCAAGCTTAGGCCTGATTTTAAATGTTTCCCATCACTCCCATCATGTTCATAATTAGTACCATATGTTGAGCAACGTATTATGGGCCTGGCACTGGAGTAGGTGCTTTGTCCATTTTAGTATATGTGCTGCCAAAGTGAGCATGGTGCTTTGTCCATTTAATATTCACAGCCAATCCTACAAGTTAGGACTTAATCCCGTTTTACAGATGAAGAAACAGAGAGTAGGACTTGCCCAACATCATACAGCTGGTAAGTGCTAGAGGCCCAAGATTAGTGCCAAAAACCAGTGTCATTTCCACTACACCCAGTGCCTCCCACAAGTACTTTGGCACTAAGTATAGTCACACTGATCACGTGTTTAACTTATAAAAATTCTGTATTTGCTTTTAAAAGGAAAAAAAACGTTTATTGAACATTGCCCATATATGTTATACATTTGAATTCTTGGTTGTGCCAGAACTATGTATACTATACTTCACAATGCATACAAAGAATTTCAGAATAATTTTACCCATAGATTTTCCTCTTATGTAGTAACTTTAGAACCTAATACCCAAATGAAATGAAACTCTGTTGTAGTAAAATGACATGTCCTGGTGTTTTCCATAAGAATATGGATGGTCACCATCAGTACAGGAAAAGGGACTTGGGTGTTGACCTCACCTGCTCCCTCTGGAGTTACTATGGCACCTTATAGATAGCTAAGAAAATTTGCCTGGGGATACTTCTCAGAAAGGCCTCCTTTGCCTTAACTTCTCAGAATACCATCCTCCTCCATCAGACTCCCACCCTTTCCATAAGATGCTCACCACCAGTGGGTTAGAAGCTATATCCTTATGCAGGTACAGTTAAGCAGTTGCCTTGTCCACTGAAATGTTCCTTTGACAGAAACCTTTTAGGTAGTATCTCACATGAGTTCCACATACAAGATTTCTCTTTCTCTGGTACTCTTTTCGAAGGTCTTTGTACTGCCCCAAATGTTTCATTATGCTTCTGGTACTACTATTTGGTTCCTTTTTTTTTTCCTCCTAGAAGCCAGAGACCCAGGTCAGTGTAATTGTAACATTACAGGTTTAAGGATACCCTGATGCCAATTTATTGTGAGAAAGTGATTTTATTCGAGAAAGATGATGGCATTTATTTTCTTGGTAGGATGAGGATGATACCCTTATTCCTTTGCTTAGGCCTCTGCAAACACCTGTTACCTAGTGGTGGGTAAGTTTGGAAGGTATATCAGTTAATATAACTATTGCATGTAATAAACCACCCCAAAACTTAGTGGCTTAAAACAACACCATTTATTATTTCTCATGAGTCTCTGGGTTGACTGGGTATTTCTGCCAATTGGGTTGACTTGACTGATCTCAGCTGGGCTCACTCATGTTATCAGATCCACTGGCCAGTCAGCGAGGAAGACTCAGATTTCTCCACGTGTCTCTCAACATCCCTCCAGCAGCTAGCCCAGTCATGCTCTCGTGGGAGGCAGAGGTGCAAGAGCGAGCAAGCCCAGCCATGCAAAGAAGCAAGTAGAAATGCATACATACCTTTAAGCTTATGCTGGCAGCAAATTTGCTAACATCCCATTGGCCAAAGAAAGTGACATGACGAAGTGTCAGAGAGAGAGGGTTCTACAAAGTTGCAGAATAGCCCTGGAAGCAGTGGCATTGGTATAGTGGTGAGCAAAGCTGCCTTCCAAAGTTGCAGGATATAGGAAAGCCATTAATTGGGGTCATTAAATGCAATCGGGTTCCCAATCATACCCCTCAATGTGACATAAAACCTATAGACTTCTATTTCTATGTCATTTGTCCTAGAAGGAAAAAAGAAAGTCCAAATAATAATTACTGTATATTGGGTCTATGCTTTGAGCATGCACAGGGCTAGGCACTTTCCCTGTTTATACACTGAGTCTCACAACAACTCTGCAAGGTAGATAGGAAATCGGAGCTCGGGAAGTTGAATAACTTGCTCAAGGTCACCCAGCTAATGTGTGCTAGGGGGGAGGCATTAGAATGTGTGTCAGTCTGACCCACAAAGCCCAGATTCTTTTCACCATACCTCACTACCTCTCAGAACGCCAGGGTCTGCCTTACCCTTTCTCCAACTCAGTTTTTTATTGAATTAATGCTTTCTGACTAGCTGTGCAAAACCCCGCCTCCAAAATTCTGCTGTGATCCTAATGGAATTGTGCAGCTTTCAGGAAACCCTGACATTCTCCCAAACTCAGCATTAACTGAGAGCATCCCCCACCCCCAGATGGGAATTGGTCTATGGACTACACAGACAGCCTAAGAATGGCGGGCTCTCCCAGACATACCAGAGAAGGAAGAGGACCTTCCTTTAATCTTCAAGATTTGGAGACATCAGGGCATTGGAGCATGAGCTTTGAAGTCAACCTCACTGGGACTCAACTCCTAATTCAGCCATTCACTGGCTCTAAGACCTTGAGCAACTTACTTAACTTCTTGAAATTGTTTCTTTGTCTTTAAAAAAAAAAAAAAAAAAATGGAAATAACACCTAGTCTGCAGAGCTATCACTAGGACTAAAATTATGTAGTGCCTAATAAAGTGCCTAACCCAGTGCCTGGCACATAATAAGTGAAGGTATTAGTTTTGTTGATATTATTTCTAAGCAAAACCTTTCCCCTCCTGGGAAACCCTGTTTCTGTCTATTGGACAGGTTCCCCCCACATCCACCCAGTCTGTGCAGACTTGCTGCCTACTATGTCATCGGGAACGCAAAGGCTGGGAAGAAGGCCCTTCCCAAAATGGACTGGTGTTGCAGGGTGAGAAGCTGCCCCCTGACTTCATGCCAAAGCTCGTCAAGAATCTCCTAGGCGAGATGCCTCTATGGGTCTGCCAGAGTTGCCGAAAGAGCATGGAGGAAGATGAAAGGCAGACAGGTCGAGAACATGCAGTGGCGGTAGGTAACAGCTGAGGAGGGGTCCCTGAATGCAGGAGGGCTGCCTGCCCAGAGAGATCAGTCTGTTAAGCTGTTCCTTCCCTGTTCTCTCAGGTGCTCTCCAGCAGACCCTGCGCCCGAGCACTTAGGAGCTGCAGGTTGGGTTCACAATTGGGGCAAGAACAGAGAAGCTTCAGGGAGCCCCCTTGCCCCTGAGGAGGGTCTCTGCAGTGTGAGGGCCAGCTTGTAGGTACTGGTCGATGGAGATCCTGCCCCTTCCATGTCACCGTGCTGCCTTCAGCTCTGTGGCAGCTTGAAAGCCAACCAGTATGATACAGAGAGCAAAGGCTGGTTTGAGGATCTACCATGTGCCTCAGTTAGAAGGACTCCAAGATGCCCAAGAGCCATCTAACTGGCATCTCCTGAATCACAGCAGTCAGACTTGCCTCATTTCTCATTCATTCCCCTCCAGCCCCTTTCTTTTCCCCAGGGTCATGTCCGTTTCAGGACTTTTGACTTAAAGTCCCTTCCTTTCCTTGGCAGCTATCAGGACTCCCCAAAGGCCCACAGTTGACAGGCAGTCTGTATCCCTACCAGAGTCTCTGTCACCAGTATCCACACACTTCACTTTATCGGGAGCACCTCGGCCTCTCCCAACAAAGGCCTGATCCACGTTGGCCCTTTCACCTGGGGTTGTGGGACTTGTGCTTTGACCATGGCACAGGACCTGGAGGAGGAGGTGCTCCTGGGTAAGCTAAGGCCACAGAGGGTCAGCTCTGATGTTTGCTGTTTTACCATGAGCTTTTTTCTTCCCCCTTCTCCAGATCTCCTTGTCACACACATCCTGCAAATCACAGTCTTGTGGGGGTGACTCTCATTCCTCTTCGTCCTCCTCTTCATCGTCCTCGTCCTCCTCCTCCTGCCATGGGAACTCAGGGGACTGGGATCCCAGCTCCTTCCTGTCAGCACATAAGCTCTCGGGCCTCTGGAACTCTCCGCACTCCAGTGGGGCCGTGCCGGGTAGCTCACTCGGGAGTCCTCCTACCATCCCTGGTGAGTCTCCGAGCTCGGGAGAGAGCCAGGCCACATAAATGTAGAGAGCTATTTTCCTATCCACTTTATTAAACAAATCAGGAGGCCAGTTATTAAAATAAGTAAAAGGAGCTGTTCTAATGGAAGCAGGGGGTACCTAGCCCTTGACTGTCTCTGTGGCACCCCTTTCCCCACAACCCTGAAGTTGAAAAATAACTGTCGTTGGCTGTGATAGCTTTCCCATCAGATTCAGGAGGGGGCATGGTGAACACTGGCTGAACAGAAAGTGGAGTCTGGGAGTATCCTTAGGGAATTAGGACTACAGTCACCTAATACCTGACCCCTGCAGCAGCACAGAGGTCCTGAGTGCTTTTGTCTTCCCAGACCTCTTTTTCTCCACCTAAAGAACAGATATAAAAGCACTGCACTTCTATCGACAAGAAGTTGATGCAAGCTGCCAGGATTATTAGCCAACTTCACAGATATATAAGCCTTCTTTAGATCCTGAGATAACCCTTAGAGACCCAAAGAAAAGGTCTTGGGTTATTGAGGTATGATATAAATACTAATTATTGTCTGCTACTAAATTGAGGGCCTGAAACTGGTGTAACACCATATGTTAATTATACTGGAATTAACATAAAAGATAATAATAACTAAATTAAGGGCCTGAGTTCTCTAGAGGGGTGCTCCTCCCAGAATTGTGAGAGATGAGTAGAATTCCACTTATTTTAATGCATAAGTGAAAGTGAATCCTCAAAGCCTTTTCCCACTTCTCTGAAATCTAGAGCCACCTGAGAGTCTGGTACACCCTGGCTGCCTCAGTCCTCATGGCCCAGAGGCAGAGCTTTGGCCTGCTGCTCCACTGGCTTCTGTGGACCCTTCCCTGGGCCTGAGGAATACCTATGAACAAGCAATCCTAGAGAGGCCCCGAGAGACAGAACACATATCCCCCGTTTGTGCCACAGCAGAGGTGCTGGGGCCTTCTGTGGGGCGGGCATTCCTGGTGCCTTCTCTCTCAGGTCTGGGCTCCTTGACCCTGTCTATCCAAGTTGCTGCCTGCAAGGAAAAACTCTCCAGTCCGAGGCACTGTTAGACTTTCCCAAAAGCTCACAGGGTCCACTGTGCTGAGAGGCTATCCCCAGACAGGTTCCCTCTGGTCATAGTAAGCAGGATGTTGTAGCAGTGAGCCCTTGGGCTTTCCTTCCCAGGGTCTTGGCTCTCACTCTGACCCCTTTCTTCCCCATCCGTCCACAGGTGAGGTTTTCTCTCTCTCGGAGCACCACCGGCACTCAGACCTCACTGCTCCACCTAACAGCCCCACTGGCCACCACCCCCAGCCCGCGTCGCCGATCCCATCTCACCCCGGGTCCTTTGGCTCACCACCCCATCCACACCTGCCACCTGCTACCCCGGCAGCGCCTTTCCCTGCCCAAGCTTCAGAATGCCCTGTTGCCGCTGCTGCCGCCCCACACACCCCAGGGGCATGTCAGACTCCCCACCTGCCCTCCACCAGCATGCCGCTCCTGAAGATGCCTCCACCATTCTCAGGGTGCAGCCACCCCTGTAGTGGGCACTGCGGCGGGCACTGCAGCGGGACTCTCCTCCCACCTCCCAGCTCTCAGCAGCTCCCTAGCACTCACAGGTAAGTGAGTGGCACAAAGGGTATACTCCCTGCTAACTTCGACTTTGAGTTCTGAGAGACTTCACAGAGCATACCTTTGGGGTAGAAATTGAACGATAGATTCTATGTCTTTTGTATCATTTTTACAATCCTAAAAGAAGTAACTGTTGTCTTTTAAAAACTTGGAAAAGTTCAGGGTGTCTAACGAAGAAAAAATTTCCTCGAAACTTAAAGATAAACCTCTAACACTGGTATATTTTCTTCCTGATGTCTCTGTATATAAATTAGGTCTCTGTTTATATATTTTTGTGTAGTTATTTTTTTTTAACATTATAGATCATTTCCCCAGTTAAAATTCTTCAGAAAACTTTCCAGTGGTCTCAAAATGTCTTCTTGCATAGCAGTAGCATAATTCATAAATTATTTTATCATTCCCCTATTCCTGGACATTTGGGTATTTCTAGTTTTTAACCATTAAAAACAAGGCTGTAATAAACATTCTTGTACCCAAATCTGTATTTGAGTCAGGAATTATGGCCTTAAGGATTCCCTAAAGTAATTCTAAGTACTGAAGAAGTTTATATTAACATGTATGTGAAAGATAAAATTATTTGTGGAGGAGAAAGGTATGTATTTTTGTATTAGAAATCAGAGCTGTGTTTAGTATGCATTTGAATTTTCTCATTCTAAAATCCCACCACCCCAATGCCACCACTTTTAGCAGTTTTCCCTACGGGTCTTACCCACACAGTGTTGGTGGTGTCTATACAGTTGTTGTCCTCTTTCACATAGCGTTCATTGTGTGGTTCCTATGTGGTCTTCCGGGTCTCAGCTGAAGGGTGGAGAATATTCTCCATAGTGCACTTACCTGTTCTCTAGTTGCTAATGATTTAAATCATTCCGGTATTTTAACATTGTAAATAATGTCTCTAAAGATGTCTTTGCCTAAAGCTGTTTCCCTCTTTTGGGGTTTTCTCCTTGGAAAAGGTCCCTCAGAATGAAAAAAGTTCTCCGTTTAAAAGATGTCAGAAGCTCTTTTTTGAGAAGGGTTCCTAATACATACTGAAAAATTGCTTTCCAAAAGTCTCTCCAAATTTATGTAACCACCAGTATTAGGGTGCTAGCTTCTTCATATTCTCAGGAGCATGGGTTATTTTAATTTTGCTAATGTAGGTGAAGAATGGTCATTTTGGATTAAGCTTCTCTGAGCACCACTGATAATGGTTCCTGCCCCTCCTTTTCTACCCCTTGCACAACAGACTGCCCTGGGAGCCAAGCCTTCTCACTGCTCCTTGCCCTGCCCTTTCTCCTGGCTCCCACCATCCCAGCCTCACCCCATGTCCCCAGCCCTAGGGCATTCCAGCTTCTGATGGCCAGGGCAGGGCTCTTATTCTTCTGGCTCCAGTTTTGGGACTTTGTGGGCCAGTGTCTTTTTCTTATCCTGGAAAAATAGTCTATGTTATGTGATGCCCCCAGTTTTTCCTGAAGTCCAGAGACAGAGCAGTACAGTGGGAGAGCATGAGCTTTGCACACAGGCAGGCACAGGCTGAGCCCTAGCCTCTCCTTGGGCAAAGCAGTGAAGCACTCTGACCCTTAGTTACCTACCTTAGTTACCTCCACTGCAAGTTATCTCCAGTGCAACATCTATTTTGCAGGACCTGGGAGATGCTTAGAATATGCTAAATATAGTACCTGTCCCAAACAGTACAGTAGCTCTTAGAGTCTGGCCCACAAGGCACATTGACTTTCCCAGATTTAAGGCCCCACAGCTAAGACAGCTCCACCCACTGTGCAGATTTGGTCTAAGGACCTAAAGGGTAAAAGGAAATTGACCCTGTTGACCTCCTTTGGATGCTTCAGGAGAGCCATCAGCCCACAGCCCACAGGGTGATGGCCCTGTTTTTGTGAGAGGCACTGATAACAATCTGACTGCTTCGGCCTTTGTGGGATGAGGCACATGAAGGGTAGTTGGGATGGCAATGGTGAGAATGCTTCCCCGGGCTCCTGCTGCAGCCTGCTCCTGCCATGCCCTCCCTCATCTGTGGGCTTATCTTTCTCCCCCATCAGCAGAGACCCTGGGTGTAAAGGGCACAAGTTTACACACAGTAGCCTGGCCTGCCAGCTCCCCCAGCCCTGCGAGGCAGATGAGGGCCTGGGTGAGGAAGAGGACAGCAGCTCAGAGCGCAGCTCCTGCACCTCATCCTCCACTCACCAGAGAGATGGAAAGTTCTGTGACTGCTGCTACTGTGAGTTCTTCGGCCACAATGCGGTGAGTGAGCCTGCCCAGGCCAGAGAGGGCTGAGGGCCAGTTAAGGTGAGCCAAAGGAGCACCCTACTCTCCCCAGATTTCCCCTTACTCAGGGGGATTATAACCACACTGGAACCTTCTGAGTTCTCGCAGCCTGTGTCCACTCACTTAACCCTTACAGCACATTTGTGAGGTAGGGATTTTTCAACACTTTGCTCCCTTTGCTCTTTTCCTGGTTTCTCCTTAAGATTGACTTCTTTTCCGTAGGCAAAAAGGAAAGGAAATGGTAGAGAGAAAGCTATGTTTCTGATGAGTATGTATATGTGTGTAATCACAGAGAAGTGAACCACACTTGTACGTGATGAAGGCAGAGTGGAAGCAAAGGCTCTCAGTTCTCCAAGTGTGAGAGACTGCGAGGGACAGGCCGTAAGTGCAGGCGGCACCAGGAAGAAGGTTCAGGGCAGAGTACGTGCTGTCTGTACAGAGAGCGAAAACAGTTCAGAAGTCTGAAAGTGCAGAGCAAAGGGCCGCCGGCTAGGGGAGAGCAGTTGAGGACAGAAGAAATGAAAGTAATCACATTGTTAGTCACTTTTGAGCTAGGGGTTATTATTCTCATTTCAAAGATGACAAAATCGAGGCACACAAAGACTAAGTGACCTGCCCAAGGTCATACAGCTTCCGAGTGACAAAGCCCGGGCTCAAACCTGCTTTCCTGGCTCCCAAGTCAGTGGGCTCACAATGCTGTTGCATACCTCCCACTCCCTCCGCCCACCGCTGCCTTAGCTCTGGGCCTGGCCGAGGCTGAAGCCACTTGGCCTTTGTGGCTGTGGTAGAAAGAACAGTTGTCTCGCTTCTCACCACATGTTTGGTGCCAGCGGGTGGGAGTGCTCCGGGCTTCCCGGGCCCAGGGTGTGTAACGTCAGCACCTCCCCCTCCCCCAGCCACCCGCTGCCCCGACGAGTCGGAATTATACAGAGATCCGAGAGAAGCTCCGCTCGAGGCTGACCAGGCGGAAAGAGGAGCTGCCCGTGAAGGGGGGCACCCTGGGCGGGATCCCTGGGGAGCCCGCCGTGGACCACCGAGATGTGGATGAGCTGCTGGAATTCATCAACAGCACGGAGCCCAAAGTCCCCAACAGCGCCAGGGCCGCCAAGCGGGCCCGGCACAAGCTGAAAAAGAAGGTGGGTGTGGGGGGGAGCCTAGCTGTACCACCTCTCCTCCCTAAGGAATCCCTTGCCCCAATCCCCCAAGACTTCAGGGGCACGAACAGTGCTGGCTGCCAGAAGCCTTAGCACAGCTCACTGCTATGGGAAGGTCTGTATGAGTGTGGGAGGCATAAGGGTCAGGGAGCCTGGGGCCAATGATTGGAGAAAAGACGAGTCCTGGCCTCAGAAACTGCTGGATTCCTTCAGTCAGTCAGTCATGTATTCATTCAGCAAACACTTCTACAAATACTGGGAGCCAAAGCATGATGCAGTTAAGTTCTCTCCCTGGAGAAGCTCAGTCCAGTGGAGAGACTGACACAAAACTGGACTAGCACATTAGCATGTGTCAAGCACTGGGATAAGGGAACCCCCTCCCCCCATCTTGCCTGGGCACGCTGGAAATGGCTTACCAAGAGGCTGACTTGAAAGCTGAGTTGTAGGGAGTGAGTTCAGATTCCTTAGGAGAGTTCTGGCAGCAGGCATAGCACATCCACAGCAGTTTGGTGTAACCAGAGCTCGAATAGAGCAGAGGCAGGACAGCTAGTAGAGGTGAGAAAGGGCCTCATAGGCCCTGCTAAAGAGCTTTGACTTGATCCTATAGCTGAGGGGAGTCCCTGCAGGACTTTTATCAAAGGATGCGCTAGGTCAGATCTGTATTCCACTGTGACTGTGTGGCAATATGGAAGGTAGCCTGGAGGGTTGACACTCCAGGAAGGAATATCGAGGGCCAGGGGAGAGCCGAATGATGCTGGGGCTGGAGCATGGGAAGCAGACATGACCAGCTTTGGTAATCTGATTGTAGAACAGAGATGAAGGAGTCAGGATTTCTCCCGGGTGTTTGCTTGGATGACTGACAGGATGGTGTGCCCTCCATTCACTGAATGAGGATGAGATTGGCAGAAGACAGGAAATTCAGTTGGGGCACGTTGACTTGGGAGATTCTCAGGAGAATCGCCACCTCCAAGTGGAGATGGAGGTGTGGGACTGGGAGTTTCCAGCTTGGAGGTGTAATTGAAGCCATGGGAAGGACCCAGCCATGGGCTGGGTGAGCTCCTCAGAGGGCTGAGGAGAGAACCCAGTGAGCTATTTCTGGGCAGCCCTGCTCCCAGGCGAGCCCCAGGGCTTGACGGCCCGTCCCCTGCTGCCTCATTACCTCTTCACCTGCCCACCCCCAGCTGTGTCTGCACAGTGCCACACGGGAGCCCAGCAGCCAAAGAGTTGGGTTTGACAACCAGCTTGCTCCAGGTCCTGGGTGGTCAAACGGCCCTGGTGCTCTGGAAAGCAGCAGTTCTACATCTTTTTCCAGCCCAAAGGACAAACCAGGACCCTTTCCCTGCAGCCTGAAGTAGTGAGCCAAGAGGTTCCACCGCTGCCTTCAGAAAATGGTCAGCACTTTCTTTCTCCCATCCAGTGTTGCCTGGCCAGAAGTGTCTAGTGGGCAACAGCAGTCTCTTTAGCCTTCCCTAGCCGCTTAAGGCAGTGGTTTCCAGTTAGGTCCCAGCGAGCACACCTTGAAGTTCGTAGGCCTGCGTGCTTTCCATAAATCTGTGCTCATACATCCCTACCCCTTTGCTGGTAACGCCAGTAACAGTTTCTTTTCTCCCCTCCTTTTCCTTCCAACAACTTCCTTCCAAGCTCAGACTTCAGGTAACTCCTGCTACTGTACTGCCACTCTACCTTGCATGTCTCCCTTAGCTGCCATTTATCACCCTCTATTCACTCATTCGGAAACTTGCTGCACAGCTACTGTCTGCCCAGCCCAGTCTAGAGGCCAGAATACAACATAGCACCAGGCAGTTGCAAGGTCATGTGATAGGGAGTCATGGTCATTATCTGTTTATACATCAGCCTCCTCTCCAGCGTCCTTCCTCTCCCTCAGACTTAACCACAGTCTGGCTGTCCATCACAAACACAGCTTCCCCTGGGAGCCGTCCAGTGGAGACTGCTCATTCTCTCCCACCTCAGGAGACCAATAAAGCTAAGTGTCTTTCTGCTCACTTATATCATTTGCAGACCCATGACTGTCTGTCCCTCATGTACTAACCCCTACTCCTTTGAAACTGACCCTGGCTCTGTCATCTACAACCTTTCAGCCACTCCTATTCGTCCATTAAAGGCTGTCACCTGCCCCTTCCTCCACTACCCAGGCCATAGAGATCCCCTGACCATCATTGACTCACTGTCTTACCAATACTCTCAATTCCTTGCCCTGTTGCCCTTCCATTACACCCACTCAGAAAAATCGCAGCCCTGGGTTTGAGCCCTACCTGCCTCTCCCCTTTTGTAATTCAAGGAAAGCTCTAGATCAGATCTGTCTATGGCACCAAAGCCCCTTGGTCTCCTGCTTGCTTGAGCCCTCACATTGCCCAACAGGCATAGCTCCCTGATCTACGCTCTTCATCATTTCTGTCTACCACAGCTTCTTTGTCAGACCTCTAGATTCTTCTCAAACCTCCAGGCTTTCCCCACCCAGCCTTTCTTTTTTGTTAGATGACCTCACTTCCTGTTTCAGCAAGGGAAAAAAGCCAGCAGACAGGCACTCTCTCAGCATCTTACCACTCCACCTGCAGACTTGTTGTCATGAGGGAAGAGTTTACCCCTTCTCCTGCCTAAGGCCTTACAGTCCTTTTCTGCCTCCTCAGTCTAACTTCAGCTTCCTGCTCTGGCTTTGGCCTCTCCTCTGGGCTGTCTCCCAGTGTTTCACTATGCCCAGTACTCTCTCTTTTGAAAGCAAATTGTGCCTTGAGGGTACAGCCTCCCTCCCTCCCTCCCCCCCCCCCCCCCCTTCTGTCTCTCTCTCTCTCTCTCTCTCTCTCTCTCTCTCTCTCTCACCCACCTCACCTCTTTCTCTTTCCTGGCAAATTTCTTGAAAAATGTTACCTGCATTCACTGTCTTTGCACTGTCTTCACAAACTATCCCCCGCCCCCCCACTCCAAGCCACCAGTGACAACTTTGTTGCCAAATCACACTCTCCTGGCCCACCTTCTTTGTCAGCTAGGCAGCATCTCACATTTTGTATTGGTTGTCCTTTTCAAATATTGCTTTCTTTGGCCCTGTCTTCAGCCAGGCGGGGACAGGGAAAGGACAATGGGAATGCCGTGTTCTCCAGATTTCTGACCTTCTCTGATCTCTCTTCTGTCTCCTTTGTGGACTCCTCTTCCTCTCTCTGACCCTCCCCCTAAAGGATATCTTTCTGAGAAAGAGAAGCCATCTAGATAGTGTTGTTCCTGGTTCGTTATGTCCACCTGTTTCCTCCCTGCCCTTCACACTGATATCTGCTGCTACTGGGCACCTCCTCACAAATGTCATACCAGTACTCAAACTGAGCACATCCAAAACTGAGCTTATTATCTTTCTCCAAAGAGGCCTGCTTTTACTTCTTCGTTGTCTGTCTAGTTAATGGCACCACCACCATCTACCCAGTTGCCTGAACCAGAACCCAGGATGCCATTCTGGGAGGAACGCATCATGGTGATTGAGAGCAGCGGGCCTTGGAATCGGACCTCAGTTTGGAACCTGGCTCTGCCACACTTGCTGGATGACCTTGGGCAAATCACTTCACCTCTAAGCCTCAGTTTCTTCATCCACAAAATGAGAATAACAGTAGAACCTAACTCAGATGGTTGCGAGAATGAAATGGAGTGATGCACAGAAAGGTTCGACAAAATGTGTGGTCAGGGAAGCTGCTGCAGCAGCACCAGTGGTTGTCAGTGTCGTTCTTGTAACTCCTCTCATTCTCTCCCCACCTGCCACCAAATCCCAGCCACACTACCTCCCAAATAGCTCAGACCATCCACTTCTCTCTCCACCGTACTACTACTACTTAAAAAGCCTTCAATGGCCGAACATTGCCCTCGGGATCAAACCCAGACTTGAGCATGGCCTGCAGGGCTCTTCAGGATCCAGTCCTTGCTTAGCTTGCCAGCTTTCTTTCTCAGTCTCTCCCCTCTGGCCTTCCTGCCCACCACTCCCTACCGCTCTCCTAAAAGAAATTGGGGCTCCGGCTCTCCCTATGAATGTTTGCATTCTCTAAAGATTGTGTGTGCCCATTTCCCAGTCTTTACACTTGCTCCTCCTCCTGCCTAGAAAGTGCTAGTCTCTGCCCAGGACGATCCCAGTCACCCTCCAGTGCCCAGGGAGATACTGCCTCCTCTGTGGGAAGCACCTCTGATGGCCTGGTCTGGGTTCCCAGAGTATCGATAGTACTTTCTTCCCTGTTACTCAGCATTAAACAGCCTGTTTGCATGTCTGCCTCCCTCAGCAGAATTCTCATGCATAGTAAAATTGCCCAGAGCCCAGCCCAGTGCCTCCTAGTTGATGGTCAAGAAGTGATTGTCAAACAGGATTGAAAGCCATAGGAACTGCAGATCACACCTGGATGTGCTGTCCCAACTCTGCCACTTTCTAGCTATGTAACCTTGGGCCAGTTCCTTATTCGTTCCAAAGTCACATGTCCTCATCTGCAAATTGAGGATAATGTTTGCCAGGGGCCATTGTGAGGGTGAAACGAGATGACATGCAGGAAGGGTCAGGCTCATGGCATGTAACAGAAAGTTTAGTGTTCTGTGCTCTGTCCTCCTCTCACTACCAAGCCGTACGTGGTCCCACATCGCTCCCTCTAACTCGTTTTCAGATTTGAAATCCTCCATAGAACTTCCATTCCTAACAGAAAAAGTTGGCTGGTGCAGGGGAGGAGTGATTCGAAAGGCCTTCCAGTCCTTTGTCCATCCTCATGGCCTTAAACTTCAGGGTACATGGCTGGAAACACTGCTCCAGACTGAGCTGCTTCCTCACATGAGCACCATGGTGCCAAGACACAGCCTTGTCAGCACCCAGGGAAAGGGACACATGCCCCCTCAGATGTCCTCCTAGCAACACCATGAGGAATAGGTAGGTAGTTTTTCTACCGAATTTACAAAGGGGGACAATAAGATTCAGAGAGAGTAAGTGATTTGTCCAAGGTCCCACAGTTGTGGCGCTAGTCAGTTGCAGAGCCATATTTAAAACAGATGGATGCTTGCTGGGGCACAGAGTCACCCTCTTTAAGTTGACTCTGAAGTGGTCGCAAGCCCTCTTTTCTCTCCCCAGTTTCGTTTTCCTGTTTCTCCCCTCCATTCCCACATCAGCTAGAAATACTTGAAATGTGGAAGTCATCTAGCCCCTGGCCCAGCGCCACCATCACCTCCTGCCCGTGGGCTTTTGACATCTGTCTCCCATCTCCCTCTAAAGGCCTGTTGGCCTGCTGGTCACTTGAGGTTGAGCAAAGGAATGGGGTGACTCAGAACCCAAAGACTCTCATTTTTACTCTCCAGAACGAGATCTGTTGACACTAACAGTCCAGCCCCCAAGTTCTCACATAGGTAGAGTGGCTGCTTTTACAT
This sequence comes from Panthera uncia, assembly GCF_023721935.1. Taxonomy (NCBI): domain Eukaryota; kingdom Metazoa; phylum Chordata; class Mammalia; order Carnivora; family Felidae; genus Panthera; species Panthera uncia. The sequence goes on from NW_026057577.1 coordinate 87,537,230, forward strand.
CTTGCTGTGGGGCCCCATGTGGCTGCCACTGTATGCCATCAGGCACATTTCAGGCATGGCCTTGATTACTGGAGGCAGCTGAGTGGTGAGTGGCCTTCGTATGGGAACTTCGCCCTCTTCCATAGTGCCCATACACACATTCCTGCCATCCAGAGCAGTCTGACCTACCATGGTGGCCATGGTGGTCTCACAGCCCATCTTCTTAAAGCCCTCGCCCCTCATGATACCACAGCTTTTTTCCCCTACCACCAGCAGAATTGGAGAGAATGCTTCTGTAGCAGCCATCTGCCTCACATGCATCCCCAGTTTTGTCTTCACTCCAGAATTATTCCCCCCTTTTGCAGATGAGTCCACGGAGACTCAGCAAGTGATTGAACTGCTTAAGCTCAAGCCTGGAAGGCAAGGTACAATTAGCTGCATTCCTATCCCTTTGAGTCCTAGTGTCCGTAGGCCCTACGACACCAGGGCTCTGGATGAACAAGCTATAAAAACCCTATCCTTTGTGGGTCTGTCTCCATCCCCAGGACATGCACCTGTCTGATTGCATTTCATCCTCACTCCCACAGGGTGGGTGAGCAGGCCGGGATGGCAACACCCTGCCTCTAGTCAGCCGCAAAGGCGGGCCCTAGGCTGATGTGTCAGGTGTCACACTGTGCCTGGTAGCTGCCTGGCCTCCGCTGAAATTGCGTCTTATGTTGGCAGGAAAAGGAGAAGGCCCACTTGGCAGCAGAAGCTCTAAAGCAGGTGAATCGTAGTGTTTCTGGAAGCCGGGAGCCAAGGCCTGCCAGGGAGAGGCTCTTGGAGTGGCCTGACCAGGAGCTGGATCGAGTAAATAGCTTCCTGAGCAGCCGTCTGCAAGAGATCAAGAACACTGTCAAGGACTCTATCCGTGCCAGCTTCAGTGTATGTGAGCTCGACATGGACAGCAATGGATTCTCTAAGGAGGGTGCTGCTGAGCCAGAGCCCCAGAGCCTATCCCCCTCAAACCTCAATGGTTCCTCAGAGCAACGGCCTGACATTAATCTTGACCTGTCCCCTTTGACTTTGGGCTCCTCTCAGAACCACACGTTACGAGTTCCAGGTGAGCCAGCCCCACCATGGACAGAAATGAGAGGCTCCCACCCACCATGGACAGAGGTGAGGGGGCCCCCTCCTGGTATCATCCCTGAGAATGGGCTAGTGAGGAGACTCAACGCCGTGCCCAACTTGTCCCGGGTGATCTGGGTCAAGACACCCAAGCCAGGCAACCCTAGCCCTGAGGAGCCAGGCCCAAAGGAGGTTCCCAGTTGCAAGCAGGAGCTGCCCGAGCCCGTGGTCTCAGCTGGGAAGCCGCGGAAGGGCAAGAGACAGGGCAGTCAGGCCAAGAAGATCGAGGCAAGCCCAGCCCCACGGTCCCCTGCCAGCCTCGAGGTTCCCAATGCCAAGGGCCAGATCCCCAGCACCAAGCAGCCAGGCAAGGCCACAGAGTCTCTCAAAGTGGGCAGCTGTGCTGAGGCTGGAGAAGGGAGCCGGGGGAGTCAGCCAGGACCAGGCTGGGCTGCTGGCCCCAAAGCTGACGAGAAGGGCAGCTCCTGGCGAAACTGGCCAGGTGAGGCCAAAGCACGGCCTCTGGAGCAAGAGTCTGTGCAGCCCCCAGGCCCAGCAAGGCCACAGAGCTTGCCACAGGGCAAGGGTCGCAGCCGCCGGAGCCGCAACAAGCAGGAGAAGACAGCCGCCTCCTTGGGTGAGTGCACCAGGAATTGAGTGGCTGACCCCCCACCCCCACCCCAGCCAGGCCAGAGGGTGGAGGGTAATCCTTGCGTGTGGGCAGTGCTGCCCTAAGAGCATGACCCCAGAGGCCTGGCCATGGGCACTAAGCCCTCCTGGCTGTGTCTTCCTAGACGATGTGTTCCTGCCCAAGGACATGGATGGGGTGGAGATGGATGAGACTGACCGGGAGGTGGAGTACTTCAAGAGGTAGGTGTGGGGATGCCTTCTCGCCCACCCACACTCAGGCTCTCCCTCAGCCCGACTCCCTCAGAGGGAGAGCCTCTCCAAGCTCTCTCCCACCAGTGTATCTCCTGGAACCCAGGTGGCCACATGGCAGGACAGGGCATCTGGAAAAGTATAAGGGACAGGGAGAAGGAGGCATGTCAGGCCCCAAGAACCAGGGCTTTCTCCAGCTTTATTCACTTTGTTTATTCATTTGCACTTTCTCTGCTCTGCCTGGGCTGAGCTCTAGGGTAGAGGCAAATCAAACACAGCTTAGGTGGAGAGAGAGAGCCATAAACAGTGTTGAGTGCTGTTGGAAGAGTAAGGGTATGGGGCTGTGGGGGAGGCAGCTAGAAGTGGGGCGATAGGCGAAGCTGAAACATAGGCGAGGCCAGGGCAGCCTTCCTAGTAGAGGTGGCAACCAAGCTGAGACCTGAGAAATAAGAACAAGTGGGCAAGGTAAAACAGGGCCTTTGTGACAGCGGAGCTAGTAGGTATAGACGTTTGAAGCTGAAAGCAACATGCAGTACCTAGGGGAACAGAAGGCAACGCAGTGTAGCTGCAGTGAAAATACACTGTGAGGAGCAACCCTGTATCCTGAGGCAGTGTTGGTCTCTTAACACATTGTTCCCTTGGCTTGTGGGCACTCTGTCCAGAAAGCCAGCAGAGCTCACATAACCTGCTAGATCCCAATACCCTGGAACCAAAGGACTGGTACGGAGCTGACTTGGTTTCTTTATTGACCAGGACACACAGGTCTAGAACGGGGGTCTAGCAGTGAGAACCTCTAATTGTGCTTTTTTGGTGTCTCTCAAAACCAATAGGTTCTGTTTGGATTCTGCAAAGCAAACTCGTCAGAAAGTTGCTGTGAACTGGACCAACTTCAGCCTCAAGAAAACCACTCCCAGCACAGTTCAGTGAGGTATGGAGACCCCTAAGTGTTGCACGTACTCCCTCTCCCCAAGTTCTGTCACTTCTGTGCCCCCGCCAGACCATTTCATGCTCTGGGGCACATGGAGTTAGCCTAGCAGCTTGCCAGCCCTGGCCCCTGTACCTCCACGGCAACAGCACCACAAGTTACACTCTCTGAAGATATCCTGGGCCAGACCCTCCTGTGTTCCCTCTTGCCTGTGCTCCTGAAGGATCCTTCCTGCACTGCCATCCTTGGACTATCTCTGCCAGGCCCCTGCTTCCCTTACCATCTGCCTCTCAAGCAGCCGTAGTCCCCAGAGGACTGCCCCCACACCTGACATTATTAGCCTCAGGGTTGAATCTCATTTGCCTGGCCTGGTAGGCTACCAGGATGCTTCCCAGCTAAAACCATACAAGAAGGGGCCAGCCCCAAAGGACCAGTGAGAAGGCAGATGAGGTAGACCAAGACTTTGGAGAGGTCATTTAGGCATGGAGGAGTTGGTGAGCACTCTCCACAAATATGACAAGCTCCATGAAGAAATGATAGCTGGGCTGCCTCCTGAAGAAGAGATCTGGCCCTGAGCTGGGCTCTGGCCTCCTCTCCGAGCCACCTACACTGGTCCTTTGTCTGAAATACTGACATATATATTTTTTTAATGTTTTATTTATTTTTGAGAGAAAGAGAGTGAGGAAGGGCAGAGAGGGAGGAAGATAGAGCATCTGAAGCAGGCTCTGCACTGACAGCAGCAAGCCTGATATGGGGCTTGAACTCAACGAACTACAAGATCATGACCTGAGCTGAAGTCGAATGCTCAACCGACTAAGCCACCCAGGTGCCCCTGCAATACTAACATATCAGATGATGTTCTGGACTGCAAATAGAAGACCAAGAAGGGCTGAGAACCATAGTGTAGGAGAGAAGGCTGGCTGGCAGACAGGCCTTGGTGCTGGGTTTGCAGCCTAATGGCTGTGCAGTGCCCTGTCTTAACTTCATGCTCTGTCCCTGGGATCGGGCCTTTTCTGGCTGGCAATCACACAACTTGCCCTTAAGGCAACAGGAAACTGAGGCAGGTAGGCTGAACTCAGGGACCCCTGGGAGGGTGTCCTCACCTGTACTTCTCCTCTTTTCAGTGCCAGGAACACGCCTCTCTGGGCCAGGGCAGCAGACTTCCTGGACCCTCAGCTGAGTCCCTTTGTCATTTTTTGGGTCAGGATTCCCCACCCTTGATGCTGGCTTCAGCTCCCCAGGAACAGCCCAGAGAGCCTGAAGCTAGGGCAGTCTTTGAGGCTCGGCTCCCTATGGCACCTCAGGCTGCCCGGAGTCAGGACTGTCTTTAGACTCACCTTAGCCCCTCTCTCTGAAAGGGCTAGGTTCCCTGGTCTTTGGCCAAACTGAAATGTCCACACCCTCAGGAGCTTCTGCCAGGACCAGGGTGCCCTCCTGCCTCTTTTTTCTACCTCCACAGGATCCAGGAGTGACGGGGACCCCAGGCACTTTCATCTTTTGCCTCTTCTGAGAGTAAAAGGGGCACATCTTCTCCCACAGCCCAATGCCCTTGTCAGCCAGGAAACCTCATCCAGCCGTCTTCTCTCAAGGACTCCCTCTTTGGTTGATTTCTTTTCCCAAGACTGGAGATGTTCCCTCCCTGTCCCACTCCCACCATAAGGGCTCTCCACTGCTTTTCCACCCTCCTCAGAGTGGGAGCCCTGAGAGTGCATGAGAAAGCAGTGCTGGCACAGATTCGGGACCTAGCCTGGGCTGTGTACCCAGAGCCTGAGGCAGGAGTCAGGATGCATATGCTGCCTCTCCCCTTCCTGTCAGTAGGAGAGCAAAGACTAGAGGCTGGGCTCTTACCCTACCCTGACTTGGAAAGAGGTGTGACAGGGGAGCTGTCCCCCGGCAGGGTCTTAACTTTCATCCTCTGCTGGAGATAATCAAGGAAGTCTATTCAAGATTTTCAGCCCAGGGAGTAAAAATAGCAGGCAGTTGTTCCTACCCATGGGGACCCATGGAAACCCAGAGCCAACATGGGGAGGCTAAGTCAAAGTTCTCACTCACGGTGCAGCCATGCTCCTGTTTTCTCAGCCCCTGCCGGGTCAAGCTTCTTCAGGGTGTCCTGAGACCCCAACTGCCAGCTGAAGGTCTACAGTTTCTTCCTCCACATCCCTATCCACCTGCCCAAGATCCTCCCTGCTCCTCGCCATCCTGGACCAACCAAAAGTTGAATGGACGCTGTGCCGTGCTGGGGCCCCTCAGGACCTCCGCAGAGCCGCTTCCTGGTGCTACGCAGCCTCCTCACTCAGAGCCCGGGGGCTGAACTGGCTTGTGGGCTGGGGGCTGATGGTACTGCTGGCCCAACACTGCTCTCTTTGTGTTTGGTTTTGTTTTTGTTCTTGTTTTTCAATTCTTTACTTTTGATACTGTGAAGATCTTTCCTCCCGAAAGATAAAGCAACATTTGGACACAGAGTCTGTGTGTTGGTGGTTTGCTGGTCTGGGACGGGGGTGAGGTGAGGAATGTACTCAGAAGCATGGGCTCTGCCTTAGTCATTAACCTCATTGAGCACATACTATGTGTCAGCAGTTCAGTAATTTCCTCTTAATTCTTACAGCAGTTCTAAATGGGACTGTTATCCCAATTTATAGATGAGGAAACTAAAGCTAAGATGGGCAAGTGACTTCAGTGCACTCAGTCTGGCTGACTAGGATTAGAGCATAGGCCTGTATAACAGCAGCATCTGTGCTCTTTTCTCCTGTTGGGAGGACTCTGGTATGTAAACTTGAGCAGCTGTTTCCCCATACTGTGTTTGTTTCCCCCTCTGCAAAACCAGTGAGTTGGAGGAGTGAGACTCGATCTCTTTGCAACTGATGTGAGATGGAGTCTGGGAAAGGCTTACGGCCTTTATGGACTGTACACCTGTAACCTGGGTGATTCACATTGTCAGGAGAAGTGGAGTAAATGAAGTTCCTATAAATTGGATCTGACTTTCCAATGGGAATGAGACCTGTAACCTAAGTACTGGATTGTAGAGGATAATGAACCCTTCTGTAAAGTAAAGCAAACTACCTCATTCCTACCCCCCCCCACAGTAAATCTGGTTCTTAAATTCAGATTTTAATATAATAGGTTTGTTAAACAATGCTTTCTCGTACACACTTGTGTTTCCAACTCCTTGCCCCCAATGTCATCTTCTCTCTAAAACTGACACTTAACTTGAGCTTGTGTGGGAAGCAGTGGAGGCTGTGGCCACTCAGTCACTAAGAGCCCTTTATGGAGAGGTGGGAGCAGGATCAGAAACTGTTCCCTCCCCCTTCTCTTCCTCCCAGGTCGAATCCCACCACGGGCTGTCAGTGCCAGTTTCCTCTTCTAAAGATGTTAAAAAGCATCACTCACAGGCTCACAATTCCTGGTCCCTGGACTTTCCTAATCTCCAAGAAAGTATGCAAACTCCCCTGTGAAACCTGTCTGTATATGTATTACCTTTGTTCTTCTTTCCTTTCAACTCTTGCACCAGGCTCCTGTGCTGCAACTAAACTGGCATAATTATCTAAAATTCTGCTTCATCATTCAAAAATTGCAGGTCTGATCAAGGAGCTGCTTTACCTACAGAGAAAAACCTGTGGGTGGCATTCAGAGGCTTCCACATCCAGCCCCCACCTCCCAGCACTTCACTCCAGCAATACCAGATGACCTCAGTCTTCATCTAGGCCTGGCACTCTCAGGTCTCCCAACTTTTGCTCACACATTTCCTTTTTCCTAAATTACCTTTCCTTTATCATTTCCTGCTTATCCTTCACATTCAAGCTGAAAGGCTATTTTACAATGAGAATCAATTTGCCCTGCCTTGTGATGCTTCCAGAAAGTACTACCTTATCTGTCTTAAAATATTTCTCCTGAATATCAAGATCCATTATATTTCTGTCTCAACTAATCCATAAACTCACAAGTCAGGTTTGTGTCTTCATCTTTCATTTGCTTCAGCACTGTGCACAATACCCAGCACGTGCTCATGTTAAATACATAATAGTACTGACCCATCACTCCTCTTCAAAAGTCACCAGTGGGCTTGCCTGGGTGGCTCAGTTGGTTGAGCCTTGACTCTTGATTTTGGCTCAGGCGATGTTCTCCCAGTTGGTGGGATGGAACCCAGAGCTCAGGCTTGGCAATGACACCGCAGAGCCTGCTTGGAATTTTCTCTCCCTCTCTCTCTGCACCTTTCCTGCCCTCACGCTCATTCTTTCTCAAATAAAAGTCCCCAGTGAAGTTGAAGTTACTTTTGACAGGGCCCTGCATGCCCTGGTCCCTGTCTACCTATCCAGCTTTAGCTCTGAACACTCCTATCCCTACAGCAGCCGGCCACGTGACCCGTCTGTTCCTTGAGGAATCTGTGTGCTTGCACAAGGCCAGACCTTCACTCCTGCAGGGCCCTCCATCAGAAGGCTTCTCTCCCTTTCCTCCCCTCCCTGTTCTGAGATTCTACACTTCTCTGGAAGCTCAGATCTAGGTCTCCTCGAAGCCTCTGGTTCCCCAGGCAGTGAGTTACTCTAAGCTCTATCACAGCATTTACAATAATAATAACTTCGTACATAAGTACAGACCCTCAGCGAAAACACTGTCATCAGTATTTTATTTATCCCTCACCACTCTGAACATGTGTTGTCACATAGATAAGGACGCCAGTCACAGCTGCAGTGCAAGTTGATTCGTTACCCGCGCCCCGTGCCCGGGATGCAGTCCCCGGTGGGGTCCCAGCTGGCCCAGTCCCGGAACGTGCCAGATGACGTCAGGCTCTGGGCGAAGCTAGGCCTCCGCTAGGCGGGTCTCTTCTGTATCCCCACTCGTGGGACCTTCCACCAGTCTTCGTTTGAGCGTTTAGCGCATGCTCCAAGTCCTCCAGCGTCCCATAATGCATTGTATGACGCTTCGCCCTCGCCCCTGGCAACAAATGCGCAGCCGCCCAAGGGTACTTTGACGCTGCACTGCCTGACAGGGTCTCGGGAAAGTTTGTCCCTCTGCGCGATCCGGCACTCAGAGGTCGTTGCTAGGTGCCGACCTTCCGCTTCTTCACGTCTGATTGGATCTCACGCAAAAATCGAGGCGGGGTTTTACCGTAGCGCGCCTGCGTACAGCAAAGGATGGAGGACTCGGAACCTGAACGGAAGGTGGGAGCGAGGTAGGGGTCGGTGCGGGTGGCGAGCAGCTGTGAAAGTGGGGGCCTGGGCCTGATTCATGTGTATCTGTAGCGGGTTCGCACAGATGAAGCGACTGCCACAGGAAGCCGCTCCGAGGCGGAGGATGAGGACGACGAAGACTACGTGCCTTACGTGCCTTTGCGACAGCGGCGGCAACTGTTGGTGAGGGCCTCGGGTCGGAAGAGAAATGAGGGTGTGGGAGGGAGGGTGGCATCCAGTGGAGTGAGCTGTCAGTAGTTGGGACCGTGGCCCCCAGGCAAACGAGGGACTGCCAGTCTGATCTGAGGGGTAGGGCACCTCCATGTCGCGTGGCCCAGGACCCTCTCCCAAAAGCCAAGATCCTGACGCAAGCCCCCTGGGCCCGATACTCCGCTTTGTCTTGGGCTTGGCTCTGAGGGGCGCTGGTGGAACCTCAGCTCCAGAAGCTATTGCAACGAAGGCGCAAAGGAGCTGCGGAGGAGGAGCTGCAGGACAGCGGCAGCGAGCCCCGGGGAGATGAGGACGACATCCCTCTGGGCCCACAGTCCAACGTCAGCCTCCTGGATCAGCACCAGCACCTTAAAGAGAAGGCTGAAGGTGTGCTGGGAAGCAGCGGGGAGGCTCAATTTGGTGCACTGCTTTGGCATGTCTCTGACTCTGCTTCTTTTCTCAGCTCGCAAGGAGTCTGCCAAGGAGAAGCAGCTGAAAGAAGAGGAAAAGATCCTGGAGAGTGTGGCAGAGGGCCGAGGTATGGTTGTAGTCAGGCAGGGGGAGAGGTGGACTAAGCCTCCTCCCTAGCCCCAAGCATGTTATATCTGAAGGTCCTTGCCTCTGGGAAGCAAGAGCCATCCCTGAGCCACATCTGTCTCCTCAGCTTTGATGTCGGTGAAGGAAATGGCCAAGGGAATCACATATGACGATCCAATCAAAACCAGGTATGTCTTTCTAGTCTGTGGAAAAGCAGTCATCTTTACTTGGAATGGTATGTGGCTGAGCCTGGCAGGACACCCCAGAGCCAGCTGTGCCTGGGACCTCTCTTGACCCCCACCACCCACTCACAGTTGGACACCTCCCCGTTATGTCCTGAGCATGTCTGAAGAGCGGCATGAGCGCGTGAGGAAGAAGTATCACATCCTGGTGGAAGGAGATGGTATCCCACCACCCATAAAGAGCTTCAAGGAAATGAAATTTCCTGCAGGTACTGGGAACTTTGATGGTCAAACAACTGTGAGCCTGTGTCCCAGCCTCCCCTGAGCTTAGCATCTGCAGCGATGAGTCAGGTAGTGAGAATGGAGGGATTTGAGGAGGGGTTTCTTTAGGTTTGAATTACATTTGCCCTAGTTGTCCCTATTTACTGTCCTCTGCCATTAGGGAGCTTCAGTGGGCAAGTGACATTAGCCTTAAATGGACCTGGGTGCAAATCCTGCCTCCACCAGCCTAGAAGTCTTGGACAAGTCTATTTTTCTCTCTCTCTTTCTCTGGGCCTCATTTGTAACTCAAAGAGGGTAGTGCTAATTTTACAGCTTTGGGGGCCTGATAAAGTATCCATGAGACACAAGGATGATGCTAAAGTTGTTTTCCATAGCCATCCTGAGAGGCCTGAAGAAGAAAGGCATCCACCACCCAACACCCATTCAGATCCAGGGCATCCCCACCATGTGAGTATGGGAGGCCCTGAAGAGGGTGGTGATGGGAAGGAGTAGTCACTAGGTGTCCATCTGGAGACCCATTCCCTGCATTTTACTGAACCTGATCATCAGGCCTGTTCTCTCCCAATAGCCTGTCTGGCCGTGACATGATAGGTATTGCCTTCACGGGTTCAGGCAAGACATTGGTGTTCACATTGCCTGTCATCATGTTCTGCCTGGAACAAGAAAAGAGGTTACCTTTCTCCAAGCGTGAAGGGCCCTATGGACTCATAATCTGTCCCTCAGTAAGTAAGCCAGGCTGGGGGGCAGGGCAGAGACAGGCCTGCCTTCTGGTGCTAACCTCTGCCCCTGTGCCTGCAGCGGGAGCTGGCCCGGCAGACCCACGGCATCCTGGAGTATTATTGCCGCCTGCTACAGGAGGATAGCTCCCCACTCCTGCGCTGCGCTCTCTGCATTGGGGGCATGTCTGTCAAAGAGCAGATGGAAACCATCCGACAGTGAGCATAAGCACCCCCTGGGCCTCCCCAGAACCCCTAGATAAGCCAAAGCGCCCTTTGCTTTAACTACCCCCACATACCCTTACAGAAACCTTCTGTGGACCTAGTCCTCAAGAAGCTTTTTGTCTGATGGTGAGATCAGTTGGGTTGGGACAGAGGGATGTGGTAAGGTACTGTGGGAGCACAACAGATGGAATGGGGACATTTGGGAGGTCAGGGGGTCAGGGCATTCTGGGCAGAAGGCACAGAGGTGGGGGACCCAGGGTTTCCAGGAAGGTCAGAGCCATCCAGTGTGGTCCATCATGGAAGCTGAGGCACTAGGGCAGGGCTGGATCCATGGCCTTTCCACACAGCGTAGTCCCTAGGAGACAATGCCAGATGCCCTGGACCAGGCTCTGGGGTCACAGACCGGCCAGACCCAGACCCTTCTTTCCAAGGCATTCCCAGTCTCAAGGAAGATTCAGATACAGAAAAGATTAATTCAGAATACCAGGAAAGTGAGCCCGTCAACACCTACAAAGGGAGTTACAGGAGCACAGACTAAGGCCTATTTGGAGATTTAGATAAACCCTCCTGGGGGCAAGGGGAGTGAGTGATCTAGAAGGGGGAAGGATATGCAAGCAGAGGTGATTCATGGCTGGGTAGGAGCTCTGGAGCAGAGCAGTGGTCAAGAAAGCTGTAGCCCCTTCCAGGAGAGATGTGTTTTGCAAGTAGGGCAGGGTGGCGGAAGTGATGAGGGGACAGATGAGGAGAGACAGGAAAGAGGCCAGAGGGCAGAATGAGCAGAGTGCCAGCCCTTAGATGCAGGGATGGGCAGGTAGCCCTGACCTCAGGGTCTCTTCTTGATCCCCAGTGGTGTGCATATGATGGTGGCCACCCCTGGGCGCCTCATGGATCTGCTGCAGAAGAAGATGGTCAGCCTAGACATCTGTCGCTACCTGGCTCTGGACGAGGCTGACCGCATGATTGACATGGGTTTCGAGGGCGACATCCGCACCATCTTCTCCTACTTCAAGGTGCCCATGCCTGCCTGGCCAGGGCTTCTGGCCACCCTCCCCAGGATGCCACATTCAACTGTGGCAGGCCCTGAGGCCCTGCACTGCACACCCACTGGCCCTGATTCAGGGGGCTACATCCCAGCTCCTTGGTCTTCCCAGGCCTCCCATTCCCTCATTCCCACCCTACTCTTTCTCAGGGCCAGCGGCAGACCCTACTTTTCAGTGCCACCATGCCTAAGAAGATTCAGAACTTTGCCAAGAGTGCCCTGGTAAAGCCTGTCACGATCAACGTGGGACGTGCCGGAGCCGCCAGCCTGGATGTCATCCAAGTAGGCAGGCACTCCTGATGAGCACACCTTCTAGGGTCTCTTTTGTGAGGGTTGGATCTGCCTAGGCTCCATCAAAGCTGTTGGAGTAGGGTTGAGGGACCACCTTGTGGTCACTGGGGGTTTCATCTAAGCCTCAGCCCTTAGCAGCAGACATTCTTAGGGTGACCAGTCCTTGATGACAATAGGCTTCTGGTCCCCTCCCAGCCAGGATTGGGGGCCCAGGCTCTGTGGCAGGGTCATGGCTGGTGAGCCCATTTGCAGGCCCACCTGACCTGGCCCCTGTGGTGGCAGGAGGTGGAATATGTGAAGGAAGAGGCCAAGATGGTATACCTGCTCGAGTGCCTACAGAAAACACCCCCACCCGTGAGTGCAGCCAGCCAGGCTGACCCTGGACCTCTGGGATGAAGGGGAGAGGGCAGTGAGGGGTAGTATGCTGGAGAAGGTTGGGCATGCCCAGTTGGAGTCAACCCTCATGACTGGAGTTGGTCCTCTGGACAGGTGCTCATCTTTGCGGAGAAGAAGGCAGATGTGGATGCCATCCACGAGTACTTGCTGCTCAAGGGGGTCGAAGCGGTGGCCATCCATGGGGGCAAAGGTCAGAGTAGTACATGCATAGGCATGGATTCTGCTGCTATTGCAGCCCCTCACCTAAACCCTTTCCCTGTCTGGTGAGCCTAGCACTACTTCCCAGACTCCTGCTGTCACTCTGATGGCTCCTGCCTAACCTTCCCCAGACCAGGAGGAACGGACCAAGGCCATCGAGGCATTCCGGGAAGGCAAGAAGGATGTCCTGGTGGCCACAGACGTAGCTTCCAAGGGCTTGGATTTCCCTGCCATCCAGCATGTCATAAATTATGACATGCCTGAGGAGATCGAGAACTACGGTGGGGAGCTTGGGGGTCAGCGGTGCGGGCTAGACCCCAACCCATGGGCAGTGGGCCAGAGGATCTGTTCCCTCTCTCTGCAGTGCATCGTATCGGCCGTACCGGGCGCTCAGGAAACACAGGTATTGCCACGACCTTCATCAACAAGGCCTGTGGTAAGTCTGCCACCAGGGCCACCTCAGCTGTCCCCTGGGTCATCTGCCTGTGGCTACATGGGTCTTGGCTACAGGGCCCAGGGTTGGTCCTGATGGTTCCATCCTTACCTCCACAGATGAGTCGGTGCTGATGGACCTCAAAGCCCTGCTGCTAGAGGCTAAGCAGAAGGTACCACCCGTGCTGCAAGTGCTACACTGTGGAGATGAGTCCATGCTGGACATTGGAGGTGACTGTGGAGCAGGAGTGGGGGCCCAGTGGGAGGTGGGGGGAGACATGACAGGAACACCACAAAACAAGTCTGTGCTGCACATCAGAGGGCAGGGGCAGGAGGTCCTGGGGGAGCCAAGGTCTGGGATATGGAGCCTGGCCTTGCGATCATGCTGACTCTCACCCCCGTGCCCCCAGGAGAGCGTGGCTGTGCCTTCTGTGGTGGCCTGGGCCATCGAATCACGGACTGCCCCAAACTGGAGGCTATGCAGACCAAGCAGGTCAGCAACATTGGCCGCAAGGATTACCTGGCTCACAGCTCCATGGACTTCTAAGCCATCTATCATACCTTGTCTCCAAGAGGCCTCAGTCTCCAGCCACCTCCCACATACACACCAGCCCCTTGGACAAAAAGCCAGCATCCTCGGCCCAGCTGGCCTGGGCTGGGCCAGGCTGGGCCTGGCTGCCTGCTCCCTGTGTCCCCCAGGATTCTATTTTTGTTCCCCTTTACCCCAGTTGTCATTAAAGCACAAGCCTCTCTGGTCTCAGCCCAGCCCTGCCTCTGTGTTTCGTCTTACCTGACCCCTGCCTCCTGGGTAGGCCTCACCCTCTGACTTCCATAGCCCCTCTGAGGCAGGGAACTGGCATCTGCTACTGCTACCGCCAACACTCAGCCTGCTGGGTCTTAGTTGTGGAAGGAGCCATGTAGCTGGGGTCCCCTTCTGGGGGCTCTGGCTATCTCCTCTGGGCTAGCTGGATTGGTGACTCGAGAGACCGCATTGGTGGGCCAAGGGGAAATGGTTGGGTTTTCTGGTCTCTGGTTGGCTCTTTATAATCTCCAGCCTTGCCCCAGCCTCCCTCTTCCTGTCAGCTGAATGAAGCTCTTGGGGCCCCTTGGGAGGCGACTTCCTGTCTCAGGCCCCCTGCCCACTTGCCGGCTCACACAGGCTCCCAGTAGGAACCCTCTGTTCCCCTCACCAAGGGGGTAAGCAGATGCCACAGGACTGCTGCTCAAGCCACTAGTGCTCACTTACCTCACCTCATGCCCAGCTGTCTGTTGGGCTCAGGATCCAGGCAATCCAGATAGACGTCTGCTGGGAAGCTCCTAGGTAAGTGGCAGAGGCAGATGAGAAATGAATAACGGGGTGGCGGTCAGGAGACCGCTGGCAAATGGAACAGGATTTCAGCATCTGGCAAGGGGTAGGCAGAGGAAGAGCACTGGCAACGATTTCTCTGTGCCCGGCACTTCATGTGCAAGACCACATGCTTATCCCAGCAGGACAGCAGTTGCTCAAGCCATGTTTGTCACTTGGTGTTTGGTTTGGGGCAAGTTACCTAATGTTTCTGAGCCTCAATTTCCTCATCATTGAAATGGCAATGAGCATGCAAAGGACATGGTGTCAAGCTACTGGAGCTTGGGGCTGCCCGGACTGCACTGGATACAAAGCCAGGTGGAGAGACCCTTGGAAAGATTTCCTGCCCACACCCCATATGTGACCCCAAACGGTATTGCTTAGCCTGGTTACACATTCCTTTCTAAAGGTGGCATTGAATGAGTGACATGAGTCTGTCCCCAGAATTCAGACACACACTCAGAGCCCCAATATTAGCCTCCGGCAAGGTGAGGCAAAAAAAAAAAAAAAAGGTGCCCAGCAAGAAGCAAAGTTTAAAAAAGAACATGTGAACTCTCTAGGGGCCTACTGAGGGGCATACCACCCACACTCACATGACCAGGCCTTGCCATGAGGACTGAGCTTCACTGGTGGGGCCAGTGAAGCTGGCGCTCAGACAGCGTGGGGTGCTCAAGGGGACCTCCCGGGGGAAGAGGCAGCCTGGTGCTGGCGTGGCACAGTGATAGGGGGTTCCCTGGAGGCATTGGGCTGAAGGGAGGTAGAGGCCAGAACATAGCACCTTGAGTGATGCACTGAGGAGCCCAGGCTAGACCCAAGGGCAGTGGGAAACCAGGAAAGGCTTGGGAAGGGGAGAGACCGGTTGGTTTGGGGCTGATAGAAAGGACCATGGTGGGCCCTGTGGGACAGTGGTTCAAAGGGGAGATGTGAGGCTGGCAATGGACAGGGGCTGTGAAGACAGGAGCAAATGAATATTAGAAATATTTCCAAGATAAAGACAAGCAGAGTAGGACTGAGAGGGTACCAATCAGGGCTCAAGAGTGGGAAAGCAGGGAATTGGCCAGTCTGGCTAGAGGGGGGGTCCTGGGGCAGGGCTGTGGGAATGTCAGGTGCTGGGGTGTACAACCACCCTGCACAGAGGAGAGGTTGGAGCTTATGACTCACAGCCAGCTGACCCAGGTGCAGACATAGGTCATTTGCCATCCAGCGGTCTGACGCCCCTGCCAGGCCCAGGCACACGTGGGCACCTTGGGCCAACTGAACCCCAAGGGAGAAATATGTGATGCCCCTACCCATTCCTAGCTCCTTTACTGAAGACAGGCTCCCCTCCCCCTCTCAGCCCTGCAGCTGCCTCTCTGGACAGAGGGAGGGGGAAGTGGCCAGAAGGGGAAGTGTGAGGAGTTCCCCTCTGGCCTGTCACCAGTCTCCTCGGGCCGTCGGAGTGGCAGCCCTGGGGCCTGGCTGCGGCCATGGAGCCTCTGGAGACTCCCATCAAGGACGGCATCCTCTACCAGCAGCACGTCAAGTTTGGAAAGGTGAGGACCCTGGCTGGCAGGCAGCTGCCCAGGACAGTAGGCTTCTGCCCCAGCCTCAGCCTACCAGGACCAAGGAGAATGGGGAAGGGAGTCAGGGTGGGGGACCCAAGCAAGGTGTTGGGGAGTAGAACAGAACCCCATTCTCAGCTTGAGTGGGTTGGGCTGAGTGGGCCTTTTTGAGAGTCTGCCTTGCTTACGGATAGGGAAGCCAAGAGTGGGGAGGGTCTAAGACTCCAAACCTTGGGGCAGAGCAGAGCTGCAAGGGTAGCTAACCCAACAGCCTTCCGCCCTGTGTAGTAGAGGCACCTAGGCCCCTTGAGAGAAGGCCGGGGGCTGAGCTGGAGGAGCCCCACCCTGCAGAAGAGGGCTCAGCTCCTCCCAGCTCTGTTAAGGGACATAGGGGAGTTTACCTTTCTCACCAGGCAGTAGGCCCTACACCCTCACAGCTCAGCTGCAGCTGCTGCCTGGTCAGATAAACAGTCTGTTTCCTTTGCTTTACGCTATTTGCATGTTTCCTTCCTTGCCATCATGAGACTAAGGCCTTCCTCCTGCCCCAGGCCTTGTCCCTCTGGCCCAAGTGATCTTTTCTTTGGGTGTTAGGGGGTACCAACATAATGGTAGTGTCAGGTGATCTGCTTAGCTGCTAGATACTTCGGAGACATGATCCAGCAGAAGCCTTAACCTTGTGTTCTCATAACTTTTTGAGATATGAGGGCACTAGTGCCCGGGGGCGGGGGGGGGGGGGGTCACAGGCAATTTGTGGAGTGGATTTGAACCCACAGATGACTGGCCCCAAGCACAGACTTCCCCCTGCTGGGCTGGCCCTGGCAAGGCCTCCTCCTCTGGGGCAAGCAGAGGCCAGCCTGGGTGGTCAGGAGCATTTGCTAAGCAGCTTGTGCAGAGCTGAGCTATGGGGAGAACTGCTACCCAAGGGTCTTATCCCTCATCCTCATCTCCCACAGAAGTCCTGGCGAAAAGTATGGGGTCTGCTGTATGCAGGAGGCCCATCAGGTGTGGCACGGCTGGAGAGCTGGGAGGTCCGGGATGGTGGCCTGGGGCCAGCAGGTGACAGGTCTGCGGGACCTGGCCGGCGTGGGGAACGGCGGGTCATCCGCCTGGCTGACTGCGTGTCTGTGCTGCCTGCTGATGGTGAGAACTGCCCCAGAGACACTGGTGCCTTCCTGCTCACCACCACAGAGCGCAGTCATCTACTGGCCGCACAGCATCGCCAGGAGTGGATGGGCCCCATCTGTCAGCTGGCCTTCCAGGTGAGCATAAGGCTGGTGGGCAGAGCATCCAGGGGCCAGAGGTGGACCACCTGACTCCCCCACCTTGTTCATCTCCATGTTCATTCACATCCTATCACTCAGCAAGTACCTGCCAAGCACCCATAAGCCTAGGGAAATAGCCCAGAAGCCCACAGAATGAATCTCCAGTGGCCATACATGCTATGGAGAACATGAAAGCCCGAGTAGGACCAGGGGTGAATGGCAGGACATTAGATGGGAAGGCCTCTCAGGAAGGGACTGTGAGACTGAGTCCTCAAAGACAAATAAGGACCCACCAGGCAAAGATCTGAGGGAAGAGTGATGCAGACACTAAGGTCTGAGAAGCGTCCTGAACAGAGGGAGCAGAGTGGGCAAAGGCCCTGAGGCAGGGAAAAGTTTGGTATGTTAAAAGGGCAGAAAGGCCAGCGTGGCTGGAGGGTAAGGAATGGGTAGGAACCCAGGAGGGAGCAAAACTGGAGAATATGGTGGGACCAGCTGAAACTACTTTAGGACACATGCAGAGTTTGGAATTTTATTCTGAGTGAGAGAAGCCTTTGGTGTGGGTGGGGGGTCTTTGGGGAGCCAGGGACTGAGAGCTTTACAGCTTCACAGGGTCTGTGATAGACCAAAAGGAAATGAGGCTGGAGGTTCCTCAAAAAGTTAAACATAGAGTCGCCATATGACCCAGCAATTCCACTAGTAGGTGTGTATACCCAAGAGAATTGAAACAGGTGTTCAAATAGCACTTGTATGAGAATACTCAGAGCAGCGTTATTCACAATAGCTCAAAGGTGCAGACAACCCCAATGTCCATTACCAATGAATGGATAAACCAAATATAGTCCATCCATACAACAGAATGTTACCTGGCCATATAAAAAAGAATGAGGTACTGATACATGCTAATACCATAAATGAACCTGGAGACCATCATGCTAAGTAAAAGGAGCCAGACACAAAAGACCACATATTAGTATGATTCTATTCATGTGAAACACCAAGAATAGGCAAATCCATAGGGACAGACAGCATATTTGTTGTTGCCAGGGGCTGGGGGAAGGGGGACCGGGGAGTGACTGCTTATGGGTACAGGGTTTCCATTTGGAACAATGAACAAATTCTGGAATTAGATAAAGGTGATCGTTGCACAATCTTGTGACTATACCAAAACCACTGAATTATACACTTTAAAATGGTGAAATGGTAACTTTTATGTTGTGTATTTCAACACAATATTTTAAATTAAAAACAAACAAATGAAGAAAATGAACAGGAGCAAGAAAACCAGTGAGGAAGCTGTTGCATGTGACCCTGGCCATACTACTATGGGCCAAGGTGGTTGTGGAGGAGGTGCTGATAGAGCTCCGAGGAATTGAGGGGATGAGGAGTTGGAAGGGGGAGTTGGCGAAAGAGGCCTTGGGGGGGATCTAGTAGCCAGTTCACTCATGTGTCCCATCCCTGAAGCTCCTGCCCCTTTGTCACTCCAAGCTGTTAGGGACACATACAGGCAGGCCCAGTCCCTGGCCAAGTGCAGGTGCAATGGGGACATCCTCTTGTGTGTCACTACTTTACAGCTCTCGGCACCCTCAAGGGGGAAGCTGGGGGTTGCAGGTGGGAAAATAGAGGGGTGCCCAAGGTCATGCAGTGGGTCAGGGGCAAAGCTGGAAGTGGCACCCAAGTCCCTAGGTGCTCCTGCTTGTCCTGGAGTCCTGGTTTACTGGCCCAGGGAAAGGATGTGGGAAGAGGAGTGGGGGTGAGGGCTCTAACTTCTGGCCTTTTTTCATTCCTTAGGGCACAGGAGAGTATCCCTCAGGATCAGGGGAGGTGGAGGCTCCCAAGAGGGGCCTGGTCCCCATGGAGGAGAATTCCATCTACTCCTCCTGGCAGGAAGGTGAGTCAGGGAGGTGCAGGTGCAGCCTCAGCCATCCTATACTTGGGGCTGGAGCCTTTGGAGGACCCATATAGGCTGTACCTGATGCCTCACCACCATCCTGCCTGCAGAGGGCGAGTTTCCAGTAGTGGTACAGAGGACGGAGGCTGCCACCCGCTGCCAGCTGAAGGGGCCCTACCTCCTGGTGCTAGGCCAAGACACCATCCAGCTAAGGGAGCCCTCCAGCCCCCAGGCCCTCTACACCTGGCCCTACCGCTTCCTGCGCAAGTTCGGCTCTGACAAGGTGAGGTGCTGGGCAGCTACCCCACCCCACTGGCCCTGCTGGGAAGGGTGGCAAGTGGAGGGGTGCCCCGGGTCCCTCCACCTCTAATCCGCCCAAACCACCCCCCACCCCCATGTCCAGGGCGTGTTCTCCTTTGAAGCCGGCCGCCGCTGTGACTCTGGCGAGGGCCTCTTCGCCTTCAGCAGCCCCCAAGCACTCGACCTGTGCAGGGCTGTGGCTGCTGCCATTGGCCGCCAGCGGGAGCGGCTGCCAGAGCTGGCTGGGCCCCGGCCCTGTCCCCTGCCTCGGGCCACCTCCCTGCCTTCACTGGACCCACCAGGGGAGCTACGGGAGGTGCCCCCGGGGCCCGAGCCACCCAGCGCCCGGAGGGCATGCCTGGTTGAGCCCGGGCCCCAGAGCCTACCCCTACTGCTGAGCCCGGCACCCCATGATGAGTCGGCACCTGGGCTCTATGCCTCAGTGTGCAAGCGAGCCAGCGTGCCCCCAGGCAAGGCCGAGCACCTCTATGAGAACCTGTGCGTGCTGGAGGCAGGTCCCATGCTGCCCAGGGATAGGGACCCGGAGCAGGAGGGTCCCAGCCGCCACAGCCCCCTGGCCAGCCCCATCTACCATAACAGCGAGGACTTGGGTTGGCCTAGCCCTGCCCACGACAGCAGCCTGGAGGCCCAGTACCGGAGGCTGCTGGAACTGGAGCTGGATGACAGTGATGAGGTGGGGGGCTCTGGCCGCCCCAGTGCTCACTCAGGCTTCAAGGCCAAGCTAGTGACGCTGCTGAGCCGTGAGCGGAGGAAGGGCCCAGCCCCCTGCGACCGGCCCTGAAAGCCTTGTATGGATCTCTGCGATAGGAGAGAAAGGTGCTCTGCTCTCCCTGGGCCGGGAAGGCGGGCAAACAATGGACATCTGGGACACACACTGGCATCCACTCTAGCCTGCGGATATAAGGCAGGCAGCTTGGGGAGGACCCCTCATGTGCCCTGTGGGCCCCCCAATGTATAGTGTACAGATTTGCTGGTAATAAAACCTCCCAGCTCTGCTCTTGGTCCCACCTTATAGCCCACACTGTGCACCTCCAATCTTCAGCTCCTGGCAATGGCACTCACTGATCCACATGGACACACAGCCCCTCACTCACGTGTACTGCACCTAACACCAGTGCCCTGTACTGGGTTCTGGGGGACACACATAAGCCAGACTTAACCTTTGCGACCCGTGGGCTCAAGTCCACTAGAGCAGATGTATGGGGTGCAGATAATTATGGCCCGTATAGTCCTGGGCAATAAAAATGGCTGGGACAGTAGGGCAGGAGGAGAAATTGGGCTTGCTGATGGGTGAGGTGCCCTCTGAATTAAGTGTGAAGGGTAGGCAGGGCATTACCAGATGGGCAGCTAGCCCCAGGGCTTTCCAGGCTGAGTGTAGGTATGCACTGGCCCTGAGATGAAGGGAAAAGCATGGTCACAGAGGGCTCCAAGAGGCTGATAGGGAGTTGGTGGCCGAGCATGAGAGGCCTGACCATCCTGCAATGAGCTTGGTCTCATCTTCAGCAGAGAGACACAGCCAGATAAAGAAAGGAGCAGCATGGAAAACAAATTTGAGGGAGTCTAACTGGAGGCCAGGAAGCCTGAGCTGGGGAGGAAATAATTGGGGGGGGGGGAGCGGGGGGGGGTCAAAGGGACTTCAAAGATCTGCACAACCAAAATGCCTGCTCCACTGAGACTTAAAAATGTGCAGACACTTCTAGGGAAACTTGGGCCTCAGTCTCCTCAACTGTCAAGGACAAAATTCAAATTACCTACCGGGCATGCATTCATTCCTTAGAGTTTTACTTATGTGCCTGTTCTATGCCAGGCACTGGGGACACAGCCATGTTCAAGACAGTGAGGTCCTGGTCTCAAGAAGCCCACGTTCCAGAAGGAGATAAGCAAACCTTTTGAAGACTTTAGTGCCCTCATGCTACTCTGGTCACTAACCCTGGGGCTTCCATGCACAAAAGCATCATGCCCCCCAAGAACCTGCCCCCACCCCAGCCCCTTGACCTCAACTGTGCCTCAACTGCCCATGCCCTTGGCACATCCTGAACCTCTTCTTCATGACATTGATGCCCCCTTGGCACAATCTTGTTTCCAAGCATCCACCTCTAGCCACCTCCTTTTCTCCTTCCAGCCCTCTTCCTCTAGCATGGCCCATAAAGCTCCTCTTCAGCCTCATTGACTTACATGACCCTTTCCTCACCATCTGTGCAGTCACTGTCCGCATCCTTGTCCAACTTAGATTCTGTGCTCCACCAATGGAGTGACCCCCTTGTGCTCCTCTCTCCTTCCATCTTATTTTTCTGGCAAAGCACCCAGCTTCAGATGAACCCAATTTCCCTCTGTGCCTGCACCCTGGCAGCTGCCCATGGCCACGGAAATTACATAACCAGGCTGACCACATTCTCTCATGTTGTGATCTCGAAGCTCAGATAGACAGACTCTCAGGAGAGATGCTTTCCTCCTCCCAAGACCTTCCTACCTTCTCCTTTCCATCCCTACCCATTCTCATCTCAAAGATATCCTGGAGAAATAGCAGCTGACAGAAGTGAACGCCTTTGTCCTTCCACCACTTCATCAACAAGGGCCCCAGCAGCTGCACCATGTCCCTCCACCCCTGCAATGGAAGAAATGTCTGTTCCCCAGCCCGCACTCCAACCCCAGCTCCTTACTGCACAGCTCAGCACACTGAGCTGTCCCCTCTCCTCAGCCCAATGAATTCTACCACCATCATCATCATTTCCAGCCACATGTAAACATGCTCCATAATTTAACATCTTTGAAGGAAACCCTTGGGGGTGCCTAGGGGGCTAAGGCGGTTGAGCAATTGATTCTAGATTTCAGCTCAGGTCATGATCTCACGGTTCGTGAGGGTCTGTGCTGACAGTGCAGAGCCTGCTTGGGATTCTCTCTCTTTCTCTCTCTCTGTTCCTCCCCTGCTTGTGCACGCTTGCTCTCTCTCTTTCTCTCTCAAAATAAATAAATAAACTTTAAAAAATAAGTAAAAATAAAGGAAACCTTTGACCTCACATTCTTTTTTTTTTTAATGTTTGTATTTACTTATCTTTGAGAGAGCGCATGCACAAGCAGGGGAGGGGCAGAGACAGAGGGAGACAGAATCTGAAGCAGGCTCCAGGCTCTGAGCTGTCAGCACAGAGCCTGACACAGGCGCGAACCCAAAAACTGTGAGATTATGACTTGAGCCAAAATCATGTGCTCAACCGACTGAGCCACCCAGGCACCCCTTGACCTTGCATTCTGCTTCAGACCCCTCCCCATTCCCTTTTCCTCTTCACAGCGAAACTCCTCAAAAGAGTTGTTGATTACTTTCATTTCCACTTTCTCCTATTCTCCCTTTTGCCAATTCAAGTCTCCCCGTGGTCCCCCCTGCTCCATTACATCGCTCTTATCAGGGTCACCAACTTCCTTGCTCCCCAAAACAAAAGCAACCTGGCCTCCCTGACTCCTCAGCAGCATTTGACACTCCACTTGGTTTTCTTCCATCCTCACAAATCTCTCCTTCCCAGCCTCTTCTGGCTCCTCCTCTGCCAGACTTCTGCCTGGGGCTCTGGCCTCAGACACGGTGTAGCTCAACTCTGGCTGCACACAGAATAACCTGGAGCCTTTTTATTTTTTATTTTTTTTAATATTTAATTACTTACTTATTTTTGAGAAAGAGTGGTAGGAGAGAGCGTGCATGAGCAGAGGAGGGTCAGAGTGAGAGGGAAAGAGAGAATCCCAAGTAGGCTCCACATTGTCAGCACAGAGCCTGATGCAGGGCTCATGAAATCATGAACCATGAGATCATGACCTGAGCTGAAATCAAGGGTCAGATGCTTAACCGACTGAGCCACACAAGCGCCCACCTGGAGCCTTTTTAAAAATGCCCATGCCTGGGTCTGCACCCAGGGCCTGAGATTCCATCAGTCTGGGTGGGGCCTGGGCACCAGTGTGCTTTTTCAATTTCCCGCGTGATTTCAGTGTGAGTCCAAGGTGGAAAACCACTGCCCTAAGTGAGCCAAACCCATCTCCCAGTTTCAAAGACCATCTAAATGCTCATGATTCCAAAAGATATATCTTCAGCACAGACCAGTCCCCCTGAGCAACAGATTTAAGAATCCAATTGCACGCTAGACTTCTGGATGTCTGAAAAGTATCTCCAAATGCAATGTGTGAAAAGAGTTTGTGGGCAGGGGGTTGTTTGCAGTGCTGGCCACAGACAGAAAAGTCTGGAAGGATGTTGAAATCATGGGGAGATAGATTTCCTTCCCACTTATGGAAGCTCCTCCTAAGACTTTACCCATGACAGGGAAAGTCTTCCCATGATCGCTCAGGTTGCTGACCATAGGGCAAGCTAAGGCCAGGGGGATCCCCAGTCACTCTGGCTACAGCAGAGACCCCTTCACCCCATGGTAACAAGCCAGCCCTTGGCAGCTCAGCAAATCCCAGGACACACTGGAGGTTGCTCAAAGTATTAGGGTGATGGCCAGAACTGGAACCCAGAACTCTGGATCTCTGTTCTGGCATGCTTTTCATTACAAATCCAAGCCTCTTTGCTTTATGGCAAAAAAAATTTTGTGAGGTCCCAAATGGTCTATGAAAGAGAATGTCTTTGCAGATCTCCAGGATTCTAGGGCCTCACCCCGGAACTGCAGGTGTCCCAGACACTAGGGGGCACTGTGTCCTAGCCTGAGGCCTGTTCCTTCCCTTGGGCTGCCTATGCAGGGAACACTGGTGGCATCATCCAGGTCTGAGCCTTGCACAATCTAAGGAATAGGACCCTGGAGTCCTCTGCTAGAGGACTGCCAGGACACCCAGGCTGCCGCTTGTTCCTTTACTCATTTGCTGTTTCACTTTCTCAATCCTTCTTTCATCTGTTCATTCACATCTACTGTGTACAGACACTGGGGCAATGGTGGACAGGACAGACAAGTCCCTGCTCTAATGGGACTGACATTCTAATGGGGACAAAGGGCAATGAAGAAACAAGCACCTAATATAATGTGAGATGGTGGTAAGTACTATGGGGAAAAATAAAGCAGGGTAAGGGACTAAGTGCCTGATGCGAGTGAGGCATTAGGAGGCTATTGTTTAGATAGGGTGATCAGGGAAGGCCCTTTGGAGGTGGCAGCAGCTGAGCAGAGACCTGAACAAAGTGAGAGAGCTGGTCGTTTAGATATCAGGGGAAACTGTTCCAAGCAGAAGGAGCTACAAGTGCAAAACCCCTGAGGCAGGAATATGCTTGATGTGTTGGAGGAACAGTAAGGAGGCCAGCATGCTTGGAGCAGAGTGAGCAAGGAGGAGAGTGGTGAGAGGTAGATTGAGCTTATTAATGTGATGTACATGTTAAGGGCCTTAGTGTTATTTCAAGTGCAACAAGAACCTAATGGAATGCTAAAAGCTGAGGATGATGTGATGTGATTTCTGCTTAAAATATCACCTTGGCTGCTGCACGGAGACTCTGGAGTAGGTAAGCATGGAAGCAGGAAGATCTGTTAGACTGTTAAGATGTCCAGGCACAAGATGAGTGGCTAGGACAACACTGGCAGCAGTGACCAGATATGGAACATATTCTGAAGGTGGAATTTGCAGAGTCTGTGGTATAACAGAAAGGAAGGATAATGCCATATTTTTACTGGATCAGGTGGATGAACTGTGATGCCATTTACTAAGGTGAGGAAAAAGCTAGGCAGAAAATCACAAGTTCAAATTGGGATATGATGAGTTGAGATATCTAGTAAACCTCCAAACAGAGATTGAGTGTGGTGTTGGATATTAGAGCCTGGAGTTCTTGGGGTGATGTCAGGGCTGGACATATAACTTGGGAGTCCTTGGCATATAGGTGTTATTGATAGTCACAGGACAAGATGGGGTCCCAGAGAATGAATGTAGCCAGAAAACATATTATGGCCATGTTGGGAGGCAGATAAGAAGCCACCAAAGGAAGTGGAGAAGGAACAGCCAGTGGGGCAGAAGGAGGCACAAAGCCAGGGGAAAGAGGGAAGGCACCTGGACCAGTGCTGCTCCCTGGCAGGGTAAGAGGAAGGCTGAGAAATCACCATTGACATGATGATGTGGAGGTCATTGGAGACCCTGAGAAGAGGGAATCAGTTTAGAGGACTGGTGGAAACAATGGCCTGACTGAAGTGAGTTCAAGAAAGAGCAGGAGGTGGCTCAGCCAGTTAAGCGTCTGACTCTTGGTTTCAGCTCAGGTCACGGTCTTGCAATTTGTAAGTTTGAGCCCCACATCAGGTTCTGTGCTGACAGATTGGAGTCAGCTTAGGATTCTCTGTTTCCCTCTATCTGCCCCTCCCCCACTTGCTCTCTATCTCTCTATTTCTCAAAGTAAATAAATAAACATTTAAAAAAGAAAGAGCAGAAGGAAAGCAAGAACAGGAGGAAAGCAAGTGCAGACAAGGCTATAGATAACTCCTGTGAGAAATTCTATTCCCAAGGGGAATAGAACAAAAGAGCAATAGTTGGAGGGGAGATGGGGTCAAAAAAGGATTTCTTTAAAGATAACTCTTACAATAGTTTGTTCAGTGAGGGGAATGATGCAGAAGAGGGAAATGTGATGATGGCAGAGGGGGAGAACAGCAGCAGCCATGCCCTAGAATGAGCTAAGGGGTGGACGCCTATTCACTTACCCACACACTCTGGCTCTCAATTTCCCCTGCCACCTGCGCTGGCTGCCTGGGATGACCCATGGGGACAAAGTGGGGACTCTGCCACCCCCGCTAGAGTCACCCTGTTACACCCCCACCACAGGCGCTGACCACTCTGGAGTGGGGTACCAGGCAAAAGCCCATTTCATCAGTGTGGGGTTGTCTCAGGGCAGAGGGCTGTTGACTGCCTGGGGTCAGGGAATGGAAAGGCCCACAGGTCAGGCTCAGAGCCAAGCCAGGGGCTCCCTTCAACTCTGTCCGCTCCTGCCATTATCTTCAGCCTTCTGTAGAGGGTTCTACAAACCTAGCTTCAAGATCCCCTGTCCCCATATCATCTGAACCCACCTCCATGTGCTCCACACCCGCAAGTCCTTCCGGTTTAGAAATTCTGGAGCCGCTGATGGCTTGCACCTTCCGCGGAACAACGCCTATCCTCACGATGGGCCTGCAAGGCGAGTATTATTGTCCATTTTTCTGAGTAGGAAACTGAGATTCAGGATGTCCAGGTCTGTTTGGTACCGAAGGCCGCTTTCTTTCGGCTCGGCCAGAGGGAGGCGCATGGGGCTGCTCGAGCTGCCAGCTGGTCCCTGGACTAGGCGACCTGTAGACCAGACCCCGCCCAGGCTCCGCCCAGGCTCTGCCCAGACTCCGCCCCATCAAGGGATCGCGGGAAGCCACAGGCCTTCCAGCTCAAAGTAAAACGGGACTTCGCGATTGGGCGGGGCGGAAGGATTGGGTGGAGCTTCCCAGTCTTAGAGGAGCCGCTTGAAGGCGTGGCTTTGACGGGGCGTGACCTGTGGCTCCGCCCCCTTCCGCGAGCTCAAAGCGGACTGCGGCCGTGGGGGCGGGGTCAGAACACGGGTGGCCGATCCCAACGCGGTTCTGTGGGGCTAGCCACCGAGCAGCGCCTCGGCGGGGCCGAGCAGGTACTGGCGACCGCGCGGGCGTCTCGGGCTGGGCCAAGCTGAGGGCAGGAGCCTGCTGGGGACCACGGAGGGCGCTGGGGTCGGGGCCAGTGTTGCGCTTCCTCTTGCGGGCCTGGGCCCCTGCCTCCGCCCCCGCCCCCGCCTTCCTGCGGCGAAGCCGGCTGCGGCAGGGCGGATTGGCGCCTGCGCTGCTTCCTGCGCCCGAGACTCTGCCAATGCTTTGGGCCCGGGTGGGGGACAGGGGAAACTGAGTCATGTCGGGATGGTAGTAGGCCTGTGCGGGAGGCACTACCCCCATTGGACTCCAGGATGAGCCCCCTACCTGGCCACGCTTTGGGGTCCTAGACTTCTCTGATTTCCATAGGGGCCACGGCCCCTCTGTGCCGCCCCCAGCGCCTGGGAGTCCTCATCAGCCTCGACCCGTCTGGGAATGGCCAGGACCCGCTCCAGCAGCCTCCTTCCCCACCCCTCCCCCTCGCGTCCCGAGCCCCCGTGTGCTCCCTCCGCTGGCTCCGCACAGTGTCAGCTTACACGCCTTATATAGTCCGAGCAGGCTTCTGCGAGGCCTGCCTGTCGGGACCTGGGGGCGGGGGAGAGGAGCGCCGGCCCCTGACTCACCCTTCGGTCCGAGGGTTAAGGCTGGCTTGGGGGGAGTCCATGTCAAATTAGCTCTGCGGCCCACTCCTGAATGAAAAGAACCTCAAGACTGAGTGAAGGGACCCCCTCATCATCCAGTCCCTGGGGGAGGGGGATTGCCCCTGCTTCTGCAAAGTGAGGTCTGCCAGCCACACCTGACAAGATGTATGCCTGCTGGTGCCCTGGGTGTGTTCAGAGGCTGCTCGTGCCTTCCTGGCACCAGTCCAAGGTTGGTATCCAGAGCTGGGCCTGCCTGTACACCCACCATGCTGTCCACTCACCTTTTCTTTCCTCCCAGGAGCAGGCACCATGGATTCCTTCAAGGTGGTGCTGGAGGGGCCTGCACCTTGGGGCTTTCGGCTGCAGGGGGGCAAGGACTTCAATGTGCCCCTCTCCATCTCCCGGGTGAGCCAAGGTTGTGGGAGGTGCTATTCCCAGGGGTCTTTGGGTGTCAAGTCTGTGGTGGGTCATGGGAAGAATGTGAGCAGGAGTGAGCCAGGTCCAGTAGGGCAGGAGGTATCTAGGTCCAGAGATGTGGTGGGCACCCACCACAAAGGCTCTCAACCAGGTGGGTACTGGGAGAGGAGCACCCACAGTTCCCCAGCACTGTCTTGTACTTGATGCCATTCCACAAAGCTACTGGGGCCAAATCTGAGGCCCCTGGGGGATGCCCATTCTGGAGCAGGGGAGCCTGAGGACTCCAGGAAGTATCTAACCTGCTTGAGGGAGCAGTGCTTGGAGCCAGGCTTCAGGAAGAGCACTCTTGACTGCAGGATCTCACTTCAACCTCATTGCCACCTGGGAAATAGCAGTTGTCACCCTGTTTTTCCAAATGATGGAACTCAGGGCTCAGAGAGGTGGAGGGGCCCTTTCAGTGATTCCTTGGCAAGCAAGGATTTGAATTCAGGCACTGGGATGGTCTGCAGTTTGGTGGGGAGGAGGACACTCTCCAGCCTCTGTGAGGTTCTCTATCTTCATCCCCTGGTCCTATTCAGGATGCAGTGGCCTCTGACCCGAAGCAAGGGTGTGGAATGGGGCTCTAGGGTTCTAACTTCAGCTCCTGAGGGCCTTCCCTGTGAGGGGCGGAGCTGAGGGGCTGGCTCCTCCCTGTGGCAGGGGTATTGCCTTATAAGCCCAAGAATGCAGCCCCACGCTGGGATGGCCAGCTGGTGGCTGGAGTCTGCAGAGGTGAAAAAGGCTGGCTGAGGCCTGAACCCCTAAATGCCATCGGTGGACCCCTCAGTGGGTGACCATGAGGCCATGGCTCCAACTGTAGGGTCAGTTGTGGGACACAAAGAGGGTGCCCAGAGAGAATGAGGCCAGCCTTTGGGCTGGTGTCTGTGGCCTGAGGGTCAGGAGGGGGTAGGGACTTCCTGCCCCCACATCGCCTGTCCAGAGAGGCCCACCCATGAGCCCAGTGGGCAGGCAACTGTTGGCAGGAAGCCCAAGGCAAGCATAGCGTGGTGGGGGCCAGAAGGTTGTCTAGGCACTGCACAGCCTGAGAAGGGCCCCAAGACCAAGTTTGTCTATGGGAGTTGGCTTGGTGGCCAGGGCAGGCAGGCGGTCACTGTTCTTTCCTGGGACCTTTCCATGGGGTTCTCCTGGAAACTGCCCTGCCCCTGGGTAGCTTACGGCAGTGGTCCCCCAACTACACAAACCCACCTCTACGCAATCTTCAACTCTTGCCAGCCCTGAAAACGTATTCTACATCTCCCTTTCTGGGAAAGTGCTGACCACTGTGGCTGGGGAGCCATAGGCTGGACTCTGAGACTCAGTTTCTTCATTGGTGGAGATGGGCAACATAGTAGCCTGAGGGATGGACTTTAAGATGTGGCCTGTTGGGGGCACTCTGGGCCTGAGGTTCCTTGTCAGCAGCCCCAGCTGTGGGTGGGGCCACAAGCTGAGCCCAGCCCTGGAGTTGGACCTGGGCCCTGATGGGTGGTGGGGTAGGGTGGTCTTTTCTGAGGTAGGCCAGCCCCTCCCTCCCCCCTGACCCCAGGGAGGAGGGAGGGGCTAGGGCTGGCTGTGGGCCCAGGCCTGGGAGATGAGGTAATGTCTGAGACTTGGGGGTTGGGCCGCTCATTGGAGCCCTCAGGCTGACTCACCCTCACCCCTTGCAGTGTCCAGCCCTCTGGCTTTTCCCCTCCTTGAATCCTCAGACCTCCCTGCTTCTCTAGCCACCCCACCCCACCCCACTCCCAGGGTTTTCTCCTGCTTCTCTCTCCACCTCTCTGATCACTGCTCTATCCCTCTTGTGCTTCCTATCCTCCTCAATCAGGAAAGGAAATTCCCACCCCTCAATTCCCCACCCCTCCCTGAACGCCAGCTGCTCCTGCCCACCCCCAAGACCTCTATCTACCTCAGGCTCAGCCCACACCTCCCAGGAGTCAGCATGTGTGGGTAGGGAGTGGCTGGACCAGGTTTCCCTTCTATTGACTCACCATGACCTTGAGTAAGTCACTTCCTTTCAAGGGTGTCCCTTTTCTATGCTCATTATAAGGGGTTGTTGGATTGAACTGAAAGCAAGAGAGATCTAGGCCCCAGACCCAGCCAGAGAGTAGCAAGTTGTTCTAGGTGGGCTGACCTCTGAGTTGGGTCCCAACACCCAGCAGAGGTAGCCTAGTAGTGGAGCCTTAAGGTCGGCGTCAGACCTGGTCCTGCCTCTTGACTAACTGAGCAGCTTGAGGCAAGTTACATAACCTGTCTTTTTTCTCATGTGTAAAATGCATATAATTTGAGACTCCACTCCACAGGTTGTTAGAAGATTCACTGTTAGTATGTGACAGTACTAGGTGCTCAATAAATGTAAGCTGCTTTTGTTACCATGTAGCAGATGAAGAAGGAGGCACCCAGCTGTCTTGCCCTTATAACCTCCCAAGCATGCAATAGAGCCAGCTCTCTCTTCTTGCCCTAGTCAGTCTTGCTGTCAGTCTCTGCATCTGGTCTCTCTGCCTTCTGGAGATCTCTCTGGAACCTCCTACCTCCCCTCTCCCTGCCTCAACTCAGTCTGTGCTTCAGCCCACTAAGGAGCCTCCTGGGGCCACGGATAGCCAGTACCTCACAGTTCTACCCACCCCCCCCCGCCCGACCTATGAAGTGTGAATTTGCCTTCCAGCACTTCCCCCATAAAAGTCTACTTAATGCCAGGCTTCTTGCCAGAAACCTGGGCAACCCTGTGGGCTTAAACCCATGAACAGCTGTCCCACCCCTTTCTGGGTCGCTGCCTCCGGGCTAGAGGGCCAGTAGGGTCCAGTGGGATTTGTCAGGGTTACCTCTATCAGGGGTCTGGGAAATACCCCACTGGAGCTTTCAAACTGCTGATGGCCCCTCCTAACCTCAAGGCCAAGTCCTGGTTCCTTCCCCGCCCCAGCATTCAAGGCCATCATTAAGTAGACTCTCTCACCCCCTGGGCAACACATCCCGTTGTCCTTTCATCAAGGCCCACCACTTCCCAGAAGTCCTTCCTGGCAGGCTCAGTTCATGCTAGTGGTGACCATTACTGCCAGCCACTATTACCTTATTTGCCACAGGAACCAGAGATTCCCAAGGCAGAGCCCAAAGGATTAGGGAAGAGGGTGATGTGGCAATTGAAGGCTTGGGGGTGACACTCTTTTACAGCCCTAGCTGACACCTTGGGCCCCTTTCAAGCACTTCATGGGGTACCTGGAGATGATGGGGGCCTGTTCCTGGCTCTCAAAGGGTCCTGGCAGATCCCTGCAGATGGCTGCAGGACAGGGTGCTGGGATTGTAAGAGGTCAGTGAGAGCACCTCTCAGCGTCACAGAGGAGCTCACCATATGCACAAGCCAGAGGGTGGGTGAAATAGCCCAGGCAGGAGGCCAGCAGGGGGTTCAAGGGCTGTGGTTGAAGTTGAGAAGCTTGGGGTTTAACCTGAAGGTGGCTACTTGTTGACATCATAGCAGTTTCTGGGCTGCGGGGAGGAGGGTCATGGAGGTGAACAAACAACTAAATAAACAGTGATTGGGGTGATTGTGAGGTTCAGATGAACTCCACCCCTCCCAGATTGTTTTAGTATTCAGCAGCTGCCCAGAAATATGTTGAATGAAAAGGCCTCCAGGTTCTAGAAGTGGGGCAGCTTAAGCAGAGTTGACTAATGTTGGCTTCAGTTTGGTCTGCAGAGGCTTGGGCCTCCATGACCTTCCATCTGTCTGCAGCTGACTCCTGGAGGCAAAGCTTCACAGGCAGGCGTGGCTGTGGGTGACTGGGTGCTGAGCATCGATGGTGAGAATGCGGGGGGCCTCACACACATTGAAGCCCAGAACAAGATTCGTGCCTGTGGGGAGCGCCTCAGCCTGGGTCTCAGCAGGTACAAGGGCCCTGGCCTGTCTAGTGGATGGGGGCACCCTAAGGCCTGGCCTCCTATCACCCCTTCCCTTTCTCCTCCAGGGCCCAGCCGGCTCAGAGCAAACCGCAGAAGGTAGGCAACGGACGTGGGACATGTGAGCGAGACATCTGGGTGGTTGGAGGGGTAGGATTGGACTATTGGGCTGACCTGCCCTCCCCGGCAACTAGGAGCCTTGATACTTCCATCCCTGGCCTGGAGTAGAGGATGGGGCCAGAGCTGGGAGAGTCTGGGAGACTGGGAGTTGGTCCGGGAGCTGCCGCACGGTCTGGGCACCATGCATGACTGCCTATCTGTCCGCTGCCTTCCGCTGGCCTGTGCTACAAGCCGTACTCGTCTGCCCTTTGGCCTGCGTGGGCTGAGATCATTCCTCCCAAATGGGCCCCTTGAAACCTGAGCACCCCCCCCCACCTCCCCTAGACCTCTGTCCAGATGTGTGGGGGTGGGGCTGGA
Organism: Panthera uncia; assembly: GCF_023721935.1. Lineage (NCBI taxonomy): Eukaryota > Metazoa > Chordata > Mammalia > Carnivora > Felidae > Panthera > Panthera uncia. Next base: position 87,569,180 of record NW_026057577.1, read on the forward strand.
GCACCGCTGTCCTCTCCACGACACGCCAGGGGGGCATTCACCTCCGGCTGAGCGTTCCCCCTGCCCAGCGTCTTCCCTGCCCGCCCTGCCCGGCTCTGTCTCCGCTCAGGCCCTGGCCCCTGCCGCGGACCCCCCGCGGTACACCTTTGCACCCAGCGCCTCCCTCAACAAGACGGCCCGGCCCTTTGGGGCGCCCCCGCCCGCTGACAGCGCCCTGCAGCAGAATGGGTACGTCGGTCCTGCCCACCAACCTCTCACGCCCACGCCATCTGTCCAAGGCCCCAAGCCCGCTGCCCGCGCTGCTGCTCAGTCTGCGTTGCGCCTCAGCCCGGCTGGAACCATGAGGCAGATCCGTGCGGCAGTGACCCCTGGCGGCCGGGGCGGGGGCTGTAGATACAGGGCCCCTCTGAGGGTGTGGCTCCTGCCCAGGGTCTGCCCTCCTGGAGGCTCTGAACTAGGCAGGGCCCCCCCAACTGGTGGCCTGGGATTGGGGTGTGGTGTCGGGCCAACTGAGCCCCAGACACTCAGTACAGCCTTGCCCCTGGCTACTCTGACCCCTTGCCATTTTTCTTCTTCCTTGTGTCTGTCCCTTTGTCCCTTTATCTGTCCATCTGTCTATTTCCTTCACAGGTGCAGACCCCTGACAAGTCAGTGAGCCCCCTCTGCCTGTTCCTTTCTTCCTTCCTTTTGGCATTCTGGGCGGTGGTCCCTCCCTACCCTAGCTGCCCTCCTTTCCTCTCACGTAGCTACCCTCCCCACCCCTCACCTAGCAGGGCCCTGGCCTTGCCCTCCTCCACTCTCCTAAGCACCATAGCCCACATGCACCAATGCTGGGAGGGGCTGCCCCCACTACCCACCCCCAGCATGAAGTTCTGAGCCACGCCCTCCCCACAGACAGCCGCTCCGGCCGCTGGTTCCAGATGCCAGCAAGCAGCGGCTGATGGAGGACACAGAGGACTGGCGGCCTCGGCCCGGGACAGGCCAGTCCCGTTCCTTCCGCATCCTTGCCCACCTCACGGGCACCGAGTTCAGTAAGTGCCAGCCCAGGGCAGGGCGGACTCTCCTGCTGGCCCCTAGCCTGGGCCTGGGCTCAAATGGAGCTTGCTCTGGTGCCCTGTGACCTTCTGCCAGGGCTCAGGGCTGGGGTGGCCTTCTGTCTTCCCTTGGTCAATGCCTGCCTCTGCCCTCTCAGTGCAAGACCCGGATGAGGAACACCTGAAGAAATCAAGGTAAAAGGATGGGCAGTAGCCCCTCTTTCTTACCTCTTGTCTCTTCCATTCCAGCCACTGCCCTATGTCTGCTTCTGAGGGTCCACAACCAGGGCTCTCCATTTTCCTTTCTTCTTTCCTTCATTCCTCCCTTCCTTCCTTCCTTTCTCCCTGCCTCCCTCCCTCCCTCCTTCCTTCCTCCCTTCCTTCCTTCCTCCTTTCCATCCTCTCTCCCTTCCTCCCTTTCACCTCCTTCCTTCTACTTCCTCCTTCTTCTCTCTCTGCCCCCCCAGGGAAAAGTATGTCCTGGAGCTGCAGAGCCCACGCTACACCCGCCTCCGGGACTGGCACCACCAGCGCTCTGCCCACGTGCTCAACGTGCAGTCGTAGCTTGGCCCTCACCGGCCGGCTGCCCTCTCTGCCTCTCTCTTCTGTTCCTCCCACCGAGGGCACCCCCCTTGGTTGCTGCAGCTTCTGCCTACCCACTCCTTTCCTGCCCCTGGACTGAGCCTCCTGCTGGCCTGGCAGAGAGCCTGGCTCTGTCTGACACTGCCTTCCCTCTTTGCCCTATGGTACTGCTATCTGCCAGGTCTGTGCTGGCTTAGGCATGGAAATAAACATTCTCAGCCCTGCTTTCTCCGCCTTTGTCTTCTATCTTTGTGGGCTTGTTTTGGGTGTGGGGGTGTTAGGTGTTCAAACCCAGTGTGGGCCATGCCAGTCTGGGTCTCAGTGAGGGGTAGTACCTGCCATCAGAGCTAGATCTCTGGAATGAGGAAGCCCCAAGAGCTGCCTCAGAAGGGAGAGCCCTTCTCCACCTCCCAGTTCCACACAACAGACCTGATGGCTAGAACCTGGCTAGGAGAAGCTGCCCTACACATACCTATCCCAGTGGGACCTGGAGTTCAGCCCAGCAACTCTCATGTACCCAGTCATCTCCCATGGGGCCAGGAAGACCAAGGTTGGGGGGTGGGGCCGTGCCAGGAGCTCCAGCCATACAGGGCCTTGAATGGCAGATCTTGCAGCCAGGTGCCCAGGACAGAAGCCCCAGCCCCAGCCTCAGCTACACCCCAGGAACCCTGGCCTGGTGAGAGAGAGTGGGCTTGGGTCTTGGGAAGGGTGGGTAGCCTCCAGGGGCATGCAGGGTGGGGGGGGGGGCGGTGCTCCAAGTTGCCCTTGGCTTGACCCTCTGACACTTGGGGTCCCTGGGCAACCCCCTGGAGCCACTTTCCTTGGCCCTGGCAGGCCCTACCACCCCCAGCCCCACTAGCCGCCCACCCTGGGCTGTGGACCCTGCATTTGCTGAGCGCTACGCCCCGGACAAGACCAGCACGGTGTTGACCCGGCACAGCCAGCCAGCCACACCCACACCTCTGCAGAACCGCACCTCCATCGTGCAAGCAGCCACTGGAGGAGGCACAGGAGCAGGTGGTGGCAGCAATGGCAAGACTCCCGTGTGCCACCAGTGCCACAAGGTCATCCGGTGGGTGGCCCGGTTCCTTTCCTATCCTGGCCTTTCCTGTCCTAAAGCCTGGCCCTGGCATCTTTCCGACCTCTGCTCCCCCGTCTGCCTCCCCACTCATCTCAGCTGTCACTGTGGGAGGATAAGGATTCAGTTCCCAGTTGCAGTGGGGGCAGGGACCTGGCCTAGGTCCTCAGATTCTGCATCCTGCATTACTTCCCCCACCCCACCCTGCATCAGCCTCTATCAGTGTTTGCCCTGCTGAAATGGAGGAAGTACCAACAATACATTCAAGCAGCACCCCTAGAAAGGCTGCTGTCTGGGCAGGGAAGGGCCTGCCCCTCCCAGCTCCTCTGCCTCTCCTTCCTTCTCACTTGGTCTCTGCCAAATCTCTGCTTTCAGAGTAGACAGGCCAGAGGCCTCTCTCTCCTTGCACTGTTCCCTGGGGCCCAGCAAGGTCACACAGCCCCCCAGAGTCAGTATGCTGGCTTCTAGAATCTTGGTAGTTCTCAGCCCTGGTCTTGCACTGCTCTCAACTCCTGTCAGCTCTCAGGCTCTGCAGAGAATCCCCTTCTTCAGACACCCTCATTTATTTGGGACCTGCAGGCCCTTCTCCAGGCCAGATGGACTAGGCAAGTGGGACAGGGTGGGCACCAGGGTCGGCTCAGGTACCTACTGGTCTTCGGAGCTGATGGGCACTCTGGGCCTCCCATCCCCAGGGCACCAACTCCTCTGGTTTGTCTCATTAGGCCCAAGTCAGCAGCCCCCACCCAATGTAATCCTCCTTATTCCAACACTGCCTCTGTCCCCATCTCTTGTCATCAAAGCAGCACAGTTTCATCACTGTGTCATCACTTGGGTCACCTCCCAAGCCTGTTTCTCCTTTATTTGGAAAATTGGGAGAAAGGGTTTCCCTTCCAGGCTTCAGAACAGGTGTTCACTAAAGCCACTTGGGCTCTGGCCAGGACCTCCCACCTCTTCTGCATACACTCCCACTTACTGCCCTCGCCTCCCTCTTAGGGGCCGCTACCTGGTGGCACTGGGCCATGCATACCACCCTGAGGAATTTGTGTGCAGCCAGTGTGGGAAGGTCCTGGAAGAGGGCGGCTTCTTTGAGGAGAAGGGTGCCATCTTCTGCCCCCCCTGCTATGATGTGCGCTATGCACCCAGCTGTGCCAAGTGCAAGAAGAAGATCACAGGCGTGAGTAGGGCTGGCAGGTGGGTGGGAGGGTGAATCTGACCCTGTCAGCATTGAGGAGTACTATTGAGCAACTCTTAGGCCTAGAGGCTCTCCTGTCATGAGCCCTTTGGATCCTTAGCAGCTTCATAAACAGGCTGCTACATTGGCCTCATTTTGTGTTAGCCAGGATCCTCTTAACAAGTGACCAAAATCCTGCTCAGAGGGGCTCAAGCAAGAAAGAGTGTACAGGTTTCCCCGGTTCTCTGAAAGTAGAGTGTTCCTATGAAAACTTTCCCAAGCCAAAATGGCATAAAGTGAAGAAGGAAGTACTGCTCATTTATATGGGAAAAAAACTTGAGCATTCCCAGACCCAAAAAATAACCTCTTGTAGGCTTTTCTGGTACCTTAGGACACATCTTGCTAACAGATGCACGAAGTAAATTGAGATAAAGCACAGATGCTCATAGACACAGTTCAGAACTGTGGCTGCTTGATGCTGAGATTCTGAGTGTGGTTTCCAGGGAAGGAGCTGGGCGGGGCCGCTTGCTGCTCAGGGTACAGGGTGTGTGCTGCCTCAGTAATGGCTCACTACGAAACAAAACGCTGAACGCTGTTTTCACTTTTCGCCTTTCTTCCTAAAAGCAATATTCCTTATAGGATTCCTTTCAGTTGGCGGGTCTCTCATAAAAGTGAGGTGGTGTAACATTGACATTCGAAAAGCGAGGGATATGTGTATCAGCTCAAATAATCAGAACGCCCAAGGGGCACCAACTTCAGGCCCTGCTGACTGCAGGTCTCGGGGTCATCAGGACTTTTTCCACTACTTGAGTCTGTCTTTGTCTGCGTTGGCTTCGTTGCCCGCGTACTTTTCCCAAGAAGGTGGCAAAGATGGTGCCACAGTGGTGCCAGGGTTACATCTCCCCAGCTTAGCACTGCAAAGAGAAGCTTGCACCTCCGTGCAAGCTGATGCGCCAAGGGGCCCGGTGCTGATGCTCACTGGAATAGCTTGTGTCACATGCCCATCTCTGGACCAATCCCTAGGACTCGGATTAGCCAAGCCCAGGTGACACCCACTGAAGCAGGGGTCAGGCAGCCCTACCTGAACCATAGACTGAGTGAGGGAGGATTGGTTCCCTGAAATAAAACAAGATGACATTACCCAAAGAAAGAAGGTAGGTGCTGATGAGGCCAAAATAAGAGATGCTGGCTGTGTCCGTGGGATTGCATTCAGCTGCAATAACTAAACCCTACTGCAGAGATTTAAACAGAAGCGGTTATTTACTTCAACTATAAGAATTCCAGAGTTGGGGCGGCTGGGTGGCTCAGTTGGTTAAGCGTCCGGCTTCTTCTCAGGTCATGATCTCACGGTTCGTGAGTTCAAGCCCCATATCAGACTCTGCCATCAGCGTGGAGCCTGCTTGGGATTCTTGCTCTTTCCCTCTCTCTCTGCCTCTCCTCTTTCAGTCTGTCTCTCAAAAATAAAAAAAATAAAACATTTAAAAAGAATTCCAGAGGGACACCTGGGTAGCTAGGTCAGTTGAGCGTCCGACTCTGGCTCAGGTCATGATCTTAGGGGTCGTGGGTTCGAGCCCCGTATCAGGGTCTGTGCTGACAGCTCAGAGCCTGGAGCCTGCTTTGGATTCTGTGTCCCCCCTCTCTCTCTGCCCCTCCCCCACTCATGTTCTGTCTCTCAAAAGTGAATAAAGATTAAAGAATTTTAAAAATAAAAAAATAAAAATAAATAAAAAGAATTCCAGAGCTGAAACAGCAGCTTAAGGATGCCTTTAGTCTTTTCCTGCCTTTGGCTCGGAAATCCTTAGCATGTGGACCCTTGTCCCCAAGCCTATCATATCATGGTTACCAGATGACGACTCAAGCCCCAGGCCTGATATTCTTGTATATTCAGGCAGGAAGGAGAGGGAAGGGCCAAATGGCATTATTTTAACAAGGTTTTGCTTTTTGACTCTGGAAGGAAAACCAGAAACTTGCTTCTCCATCTCTGTGTTTGGAATTGTTATCCTATGAGCACCTGGGCTGTGGGGGATTTTGGCAAACTCAGTATTTTAGCCTTTGTCTCCCATAAAAAAGGAAGGGGAAAAGGAAGAGTATCATGACAGGCTTTGGGGAGGCCAATCCACAGTGTCTGCCATGTCAGTGCATGAGAGGACAGAAACTGACAGGTAACTCAATGTGTCTGAAGGGCATAGAACTATGGAGTGACAAAGCCAGAAATGCAGACACACAAATTTGTGATTCAAAATCCTGTTCTTTCCGGGGCTCCGGGGTGGCTCAATCGGTTGAGCGTCCAACTTCGGCTCGGGTCGTGATCTCACAGTTCGTGAGTTCCAGCCCCACATTGGACTCACTGCTGTCAGCACAGAACCCCGCTTCAGATCCTCTGTCTCCCTGGCTCTCTGCCCTTCCCTTGCTCATGCTCTCTCTCTCTCAAGAATAAATAAAAACATTTTAAAAAATAATAATAATCTTGATTTTAAAAATCCTGGGGTGCCTGGGTGGCTCAGTGAGTTAAATGTCCAACTCTTGGTTTTGGCTCAGGCATGATCTCACGATTCATGGGTTTGAGCCCTGCGTCGGGCTCTGCACTGACAGTGTAGGGACTGCTTGGGATTCTCTCTGTCTCTCTCTCTTTCAAAGTTAATAAACACTAAAAAATCCTGTTCTTCCCACTGAAGCTAAGCACGCAGTAGAGCCTGGTCATATTTTCTGCAGGGCAACCTAGCTGCCAACAGGAGCCAGGCTTGGGACTTTGGTCAGTGTGTGTCATGAGCAAAGAGTGATGGGCCATCTGCCTTCCCCCATTCATTCTCTTAAGTGTGGGCAGTGTGCCAGATAATGTGACCCATGCTTGAGGACACGTTGTGAAGTAACAGGCCCTGCCCGCAGGAGCTCACACTAGGATGGGAAGACTCAGAGGATGTCAGGAGCCAAGGGTACAGTCAGAGGCAAAGGGGGCAGAGCAGGCAGGGTGAAAGCTAAAGGGGTTCCTGTTGCATATGTATGGAAACTGACACCCAGAGAGGAGGAGAAACTGCCCAAGGTTACAGAGCATGAGAGCTATGCTGGAGTGGCCCCAGGCACTGTTGACTCCCTGCTTGGGCTCTTCCTGACATTCATGCCTCTCCTTATTTCTGGATACAGAGGCAGAGGTACCAGATGTGGCCAGAGAGCTCTGTGGTGATGTTCATATTAGTAAGGATTACTTTGAGCATGAGCAGTAGAAAACTCAAAATAGTGGCAGCTTATTTCCCACTTAAGAAAGTCCAGAGGTGGGCAGTCCGGGACTAGTAGACAGATCTAGGCTTCTGTATCTTGATCCTTGGCCATTCTCAGCAGAGGCTTACTAAACAGTCCAAGAAGACCCTTGAGCCTCAGCTAAAATTTCCACGTTTCAGCCAGCAGGAAGCTGGAAAGGAAAGAAGGAATGGAAGTCTTGTGGCAGCCATCTTTAGAAGATGCTGCCACCCAACCCTTGTGCTTCCATCCCATTGGCCAAATCCCAGTCACATGACCCTGCTGAGCTGTAAGAGAGGCTGGGAAATATAGTATCTTTGGGGCAGTCATGTGCCCAGCAAAAAATGGAGGTTCCATCAGTAGGCAGGAAGGGGGAATTGGATATGATCACAGTCTTTGTCACTGTAATGCCAATTTGTGTTGTGGTGCACTTAAAGTGTGTAGGCATCCAGCTTCACAATTGTACTATAGGAAGTCAGTTTGGTATTCCCGTCTTTTAGATGAGGGAGTTTTGCCCAGGATCATAGTCATTTCCCAGCCAGCCTAGGCCACACCCCATTAGGCTGTTTTCACAGAATGGGCTGGATCCCAGAACCTTTCCTGAGCTGGGCATCTACAAATCAAGGCCCTCCTGTTCAATCACTGCTCTGTGTTACACTGCACTCTTGTCCTACCTCACTCCCCCTTCCCGGGTGGGCAGGGTTATCACCCAGGCCACAGATGGGAAGCCAAGGCTAATAGGGCCTGGCTGGCTCCCAGGTCCTGGAGTAAGCCTTGGGTGGCAAACCCTCTCGTGCCCCAGCTCAGGCTAATGTTCCACAGAAACTCAGGGGCCCTTAGCTTCCCCTCTTACAAGGACTCAGGGCCTAACAAACTCTAGGAAGCCCCCACCTCACCCTGGGGGGAAGGTGAAAGAAGCTTACCTCCGCAACCTGCTGGGTGCTCCATGCCCTGTCTGCACCCAGAGCTCAGAACTGTGCCTGCCCTGGGAGATCAGCGTGGAGCACGAGGAGAGAAATACAGGACAGTCTCAGTGGAGATTGTCTCAGTGGAGGTGGAGGGAAGCAGCATAGCATGAGTGACACATTAGATGGGGCCTACCCTGGTTTGGGGACCGCATCTGGAATCCTATACTCTTTTCTTTCGTTCTTTCATTCTTTCTCTTTCTTTCTTGAGAGAGAAAGAGCACGAACTAGAGAAAAGGCAGAGAGAAGGAGAGAGAGAATCTTAAACAGGCTCCATACTCAGCACGGCGCCTGATGCAGGGCTTGATCCCATGACCCTGGGATCATGACCTGAGCCAAAACCAGGAGTCAGACGCTCAACCAACTGAATCACATAGGTGCCCTTGGAAACCTATACTCTTTAGGCTCACCTCTCATCACTAGCCCCTCTCCAGTGCTCCAGTCATGTGGGCCCTTTCATTTTGCCAGTGTGCTGTTTCCCTTACCACAGGGCCTTTGCACATTCTGTCCTCTCCACCAGGAATACTAGTTTAGCACCCTTTTTATCTTGTTCCTTCTGATCTTGGACTCATATCATTTCCTTAGGAACACCTCCCGTGAGACGTAATCCTTCTACCAGGCTAGGGCTCCCACAGTTTGCTCATTACTTCCCAGTCCTTTTGCCCCAGGTGTGAACTCCATGGGCTGGGACCAGGGCTGTTTTGCTCTTGCTTTAGATTGGTCTCTGTGTACAGGAGGTGGTCAGTAAATGGTTGAAGGAATGGATGGAAGTGGCCTCTAAGCTGAACTTTAAAAATGAGTAGGAATTAGCTTGAAGAAGGGTCAGGAAAGAGCACTCCAAGCAGAAGGAATAGCTTGTATCACAAGGTAACACCTGGGAAGGGTGTGAGATGAGGCAGAAGAGGTGAGTGGGGGCCGTGTTAGGAGATTGGAGCTGGGGCTGATGAGGTCAGCTGTGCTGCAGCAAGCTTCCTCTGGGAAGGGGGAAACAGAGCTAGGGAAGGGAACAGGCTGCTGGGGCCTGGGTCAGGGCATTGGGGATGGGAGAGGCAGACAGATTTAGGAACTAGGGCGTAAAATAAACACTGGTAACTGACTTACAGGTTCTTCTGAATACCAGCAGAAATCTGCCTCCCTGCTCACACATCCACTGGACCCAGCTCTGGGCTGCCCATGCTCTTGCCCGAGCCCCCTGTCCTGCCAGCTTGCAGCCAAGTTCCTTCCCTTGGACCCTTTGTCCGCTCCTTGAAAAGAGGCAACACCAGACAGTGGGAAGAGCCAGCTTTGAAGCTAGCCAGACTTGGGCACGAAACCCATTTCTACCATCTCTTGACTATGTGACCTGGTGCAAGTCACTGTCTCTGGGCCTCACTAAAATGGTGGCAGTAACTTCCTGGCCAGGATGGTTGTGAGGTATATGTGAGATGTGACATAGATGCAGAGGGCACAGATAGGCCATCTGAGAGCTAGGTGATGCCCACATGTCTTGCTTGGTCTACATTGTCCTTTTAAATTAATGGGCAATAGGGGCGCCTGGGTAGCTTAATTGGTTGAGTGTCCAATTTTGGCTCAGGTCATGATCTTACAGTTTGTGAGTTCAAGCCCTCCATTGGGCTCGCTGCTGTTAGCACAGAGCCCGTTTCGAATCCTGTGTCCACCCTCTCCCCCTGCTCCTCCCCTGCTCACACTCTCACACACTCTCTCAAAAATAAATAAACAACAACAAAAATAATAATAAATTAGTGGGCACCATTTGAAAATCAGATTTCACTTTAACACCTAGATTTCAACCTGACCCTTCCAGGCATTTCTGCACAAACTGGTCTTCACCATCCCTACAGGCAGAAATAGGTGCTCCCCCAACGACACCTTGGCAGGCACAGGGTCTGGGACCCCCAACATAAATGTAGGAGCATTCTTTTTTTTTTTTTTTTAATGTTTATTTGTTTTTGAGACATAGAGAGACAGAGCATGAAGGGGGGAGGGTCAGAGAGAGAGAGAAGGAGACACAGAATCTGAAACAGGCTCCAGGTTCTGAGCTGTCAGCACAGAGCCCGATGCGGGGCTTGAACTCACAAACCGTGAGATCATGACCTGAGCTGAAGTCGGACACTTAACCGACTGAGCCACCCAGGCGCCCCTGTAGGAGCATTCTTACAACAACCTGCAAGGCTGGGATTAGGTTCCCAGATCACAAGGGAAGGAACCAACTGTCAAGAGAAGGTAATTTGGCCAAGTTACCCAGCTAAGAAGCAAGGTCTGGTTGGAGCCACAGATCCGACCCCCTCAAAGCCCCACACTGCCCTCTGCCTGCTCTAGATCTGAATGCTGCTGACCCTGGTTGGCCCAAGGGTCCTCAGGATTGACAGCCGAGGCCAGTGAGAGCACAGACTCTCCCTGAGCCTCTGCTTCCTCCCACTCCAGTAGTGCAGGTTAACTCGCAAATATTCGCTGATGAGCACCCACAGAGACAGGCACTGTTACAGTATATCCACTAATAGAACAGTCACAACTGGCTCCCTCCTGGACTTTACATTTGAGCAGGAAGAAGGGAGGAAAGGCAGATGATAAGCCGTAGACACAATAAGTAAATTACTTGGTGGTGTGTTAGTAAAAGTGTTCAGGGATAAAGAGAACAGAGTTAAAAGTATTGGGAACATGGCATTGGAAAGGCAGATTGGGAGCACATGGGTGGCTTAAGTCGGTTAAGCATCCGACTTCAGCTCAGGTCATGATTTCATAGTTCGTGAGTTCAAGCCCAGCATCAGGCTCTGTGCTGACAGCTTGAAGCCTGGAGTCTGCTTCGGATTCCGTGTCTCCCTCTCTCTCTGCCCCTCTCTTGCTCGTGCTCGGTCTCTCTCTTTTTCAAAAGTAAATAAACATTAAAAAAAATTTTTTTTAATTAAAAAAAAAAAGGAAAGGCAGATTAGGAAGTATTAACTGGTGTTGTCAGAACGGGCCTCATGGAGAAAGGGATATTGAAGCAGAAACTTGAAGGCAGTGAGGGGTGAGACGTGGAGATACCTGGGGTAGAGCAGTCCAGGCAGAGGGGACAGCCAGCGTGAAGCCCCGAGACTGGCGGGCCCGGTGCATCAACCATAGGCAAGAGGCCATGTGGGGAGCTCAGAGGATACAGAGGCCAGAGGGAAAGGCAGGGAGTCATTCGAGCAGAGGGGAATGTGGACTCACTCAGGTTGGTATCAGTCTGTAGGGGCAGAAGGAGGAGCTCAGAAGTCAGTGTTACTGTGCATCACCAAGGCCAGGGTGCCTGAGGTTCACATCCCATGTCAGATAGGAAGTGAGAAGTGGGCAAGATCTGGATGCACCTTGAAGGCAGACCCAGCAGGAGTTCCTGGAAGATCCGATGTGGTGCATGAGAGAAAGCAGGGCATATGGCCTGAGCAGATGGAAGGATGGAGTTGCTGTCAACTGAGATAGGGACAGCTGTCGGGGAGGCAGGTTTGGGGTACAGAGGTTAGGAGCTGAGATTTGGACACGGCAAATCTCAGAAACATAGTGGACATCCACCGGGAGACCTCAGGGCCGGAGGCAGAGTGAGAATGGTGTATGTGCAGATGTAACATTTACCACAGGAAGGAAGAGGGCCCAAGGCCAGCCTTCCTGTGTCCCCAGCTCTGGAGAGGAGGGGCCGAGCTGCTTGGTGACTGTAGCATCCTCCTAGGAGATCATGCATGCCCTAAAGATGACCTGGCATGTGCACTGCTTTACCTGCGCGGCCTGCAAGACGCCCATTCGGAACAGGGCCTTTTACATGGAGGAAGGCGCACCCTACTGCGAGCGAGGTAGGGGGGTGGCGAAGGGGGGGGCACGGGTAAGGGATGGGGGTGGGGCAGGCCAGAACTCAGTGCCCCCTTCCTCTCTGCCTCCATCCTCAGACTATGAGAAGATGTTTGGCACGAAATGCCGGGGCTGTGACTTCAAGATCGACGCAGGGGACCGCTTCCTGGAGGCGCTGGGCTTCAGCTGGCATGACACTTGCTTCGTGTGTGCGGTGAGTGCCCCCCTCCCTGGACTTGGGTCTCACCCCTGTGCCATGTTCTTTACCAGCCTCCCTCCCACCCCCTGCCTCTGGAATTCCTGAGAGGTTGGGACGGGGACTCTCCTGCCACCCCCAACCGCATGTGACTTGACCTTGGCTGTCCTCAGATATGCCAGATCAACCTGGAAGGAAAGACTTTCTACTCCAAGAAGGACAAGCCCCTCTGCAAGAGCCACGCCTTTTCCCATGTGTGAGCCCCTCCCATCCACTGCTGCCTCATCCAGCCCAGCCAGAGGGATTGCCAGTTCTTGAGTCATCACCCCAGATTTCTGGATAGGGTTGGCAAAGGTCACCCCAACCCCAATTCCTGGCCTGAGCCTGGGGTTCCCTGGGCCCTGCCCTACCCCCTCCATTTCCCCCCACTCCCTCCACCACCACCACCACACATCGGTGCTGGCCACACCAGTCCCTGTTCACATTCAGTGCCACAATAAACCTATATCCAGCTATGCCCTATGTGTGCTGCCTATGCATTAGGAAAGGTGTGGTTTGAGGCACAGCAGGCTGGAGATTAAGATGGTTTTCCCAGGGCTAGCCATCCTGGTTATCCTTGTGATGGGGACTTGGACAGCTCATGGTCTGCAGGAGGAGGTAAATGGGGATCGCATGTGTGCGCCCCAGCACCTACAGAAGTGGGGGGTGCCTAATCTGGACTGGCTTGGAGGTCAGAAAGGAGGAGTTGGAGGTACATCTGCAGAGATGGGGTATGGAAAACAGTGACAGCCAGAGTGAAGGCCCAGAGGTGTCAGCCCCGTGCTGCAACAGAGGGTAAGGCTGGAGAGTGCAGCCCTCAGGTCCTGGGAAGCCACAAGTGCCAGGCCAAGGAGCTGGACTTCATCTTGAGGGTGGGGTAGGGGTGTCAGGGCACAGAAGAGTGTGAAATAGGAAGCAACCAGTTCAGATTTGTATTGTAAAAGAGCTCCAAGAACTGTGAGCAAGGTGGACAGAAGGAGAGGGACGAGGAGGAGGGGCAGGAGCCACAAGAAGGGAGGAGCAGAGAGTGATTTGGCAGAGATGGGACCCGATGACAGATCCCATGGAGCCTAGAGTGGGGGCCTGAAGGATGAGAGGTCAGGAGAGGCAAGAAGGCAATTCTGATACGCATCTGGAATATACCAGCCACTGCTTACACTGTCCTGTGCCATCCTCCCAGCCACCCTGTGAGGTGTTTACTCTCATTGTAGACATGAGAGGTTAGGAGACCTGACCAAGGTTTCATAGCTCCTGAGCCCTGAGCCACACTAGACACCAGGCCTGAAGCTGGGCACACAGTCCCGGGATGGGCTGGCACTAAGCACCTTCACCAGCGAGTGTCCTTTAAAAGCTCCCTTCTGCCTGCTATTTCAAAACCTGGAGGCTCTGGTGGTGGCCCCATGTTTCTCTGGGGCCCCTTGCTTACCACTGATGCCCTCCACCACCCTGGGAGGACTGTCCTCTCTCCTATCTCACCTGCACTAGAGAGGGACCGAGGAGAGGAGCCCAAACTAGGGCTAGGATAACTCAGCCTGCCCATGGCCACCTGTCCTTCAGGGCTCCCTGACACGAGGACCTTTAGCACATCTGAAGTTGCTGACGTTCTCAACAGGTCCTTGGGCCCATCCTTTTTAAGAGAAGAAACGGCCACTCTGTTGTATTCTCTTGAGGACCCCTGGAGCATAAGTGCAGCGCTTCCTGTGTTATTTTCAGAGCCTAGAACAGTGCCTGGCACATAGTGGATGCCCAATGAATGTTAAATGACTGGATGACATGCCTGTGGGACATTTAGGTGACAAATTCAGAAAGCGGATGAAGAGTCAAGTCCGTATTCACCTCAGATTCAATTCAGGAATGAGTTTGGGACAGGGATGGGGAGGTCACAGATGCTTGTAATTGATGGCCAGAGAGAGGGCTGAGGAGCAGGGCCCAGGTAGGTCACAGCAGGAGTAAAGCAGGTGAGATGCGGTTTCCTTTGGAACTAAGACATCCCTAGCATATTAAACACAGTATCTTTCACTTCCACAAAGAAATGCACTCTCTCCCACTTCTCTTGAACCATGAAGCCCTCTCAGTCCATCCTTGGTTTCCATGGATACAAGCGAGCAAGAACACAGGGAAGGATGCTGAGTGCTGCTGGGAGCAGTCTGGGGGGAGCTTCTGGGGGCAGCCACTCAGCCTGAAGCAAGGGCCGCCATGTGTGAATGCTGAGCTGTGGCCACATCTGACAGTTTACCAAGGGCACCCAGAGATTCAGACTTTAATATGAAATCTGGTTTCTGGATGTTGGCAACTAAGTTAGATTCTTTTTTAACCTGTTTAAAAAAATAATAATAAACATGGAACAAATCCAGCATGAGGACAGCCACGGAAGAAATGAGAGGGCAGGAAGCGGCAACATCACAGCACTGGGCAGAGAAAGCAGAAGGAACCTCCAGAGGCAGAGGACAGATGACAGCCTCTGGAGAGCTAAGGGTAGGGAGGCGAGGGCAGGGCAGGAGTGTTTCCAGAAGTTGCCAACAGTGTCATCTAGGCAGATAAGGCCAAGGAGTCCCCATCGCATTTCGCAACAAAGTGATGATGTTTGCCAGATCAGTTTAGCAGAGAGCTGGGGCAGCAGCCAGGGTTAGAGGAACTAGGCGGGGGAGGGCCGGTGAGATGTAGAATGAGAGTAGATGAGAGAGTGTAGACAACTCTCTTAAGAGGCTTGGCTGTGGTGGGCCAGGAGGAAGTCTGACCACTAGCAGCTACAGTCAGCTGGGCAGCCAAGATGGGTGGAGGGAGGAAGATCGGCGGTATCTGCCCAGGGAAGGTGGTAGAAGAAGGGGAAGTTGGGATGGGAGTGGGGTGGGGGCTGAGGCAGGGTTGGGGGAACAGTGGGGACAGAAGGGTGAAGGACAGAGAGTTGGAGACCGAATCTCAGGAAAGAGGAGCTAGCCTAGATGGAAATAAACACAAGCCTGGAGCACCTGCTCTGAACATTGCCTCTCTCTACCTGGAACCACAGGGCAATAGCTTATATATAATTTAATCCTAGAAAATCACTTAAGAGAGATGTCACTAAAGGCATGTTTCATATGAGGGAACTGAATCTCAGAGAGTGAAAATGACCTGTCCAAAGCCACTCAGCCAGAACATCCTGGGTATATTCCTCCAAAGATCAAAAGCTGAGGTGCTCCCCACTGCACCTCCCAACTGTCCCCTCCAAACCTTAGAGCTGCAAGGATCACAGTGTTCCAAAGCTGGGGTGTGAGGCTGTGCGGGTGGAGGCCATGGGAACTGGGAAATGTCCTTGTGCCAGGCAGGGAAGGCCATTAGCGCCCTTGGAGAGTGCAATCTCCAACCAAGAGGGCAGAGCCCACAGCGGGGGCATGAGTGGGCAACCAGAGAGGCAGCAGGCAGAGGAGGGGCTTTTGCCTGCTCTGAGCAGTTTGAGCTCATTTGAAGTCAGCAGGAAGAGAGGCAGTGCAGGGTGAGGGACTGGAGTACAGAGGACAGAGAACTGATGATTCTGGTCCTGCCTCCTCAGTGCCGGCTCCGATGTAGTCTTGGAACATGCACAGTCCCGTGGACCCCTCCAAGCAGTCCTACTAGGGGAAGGCAGCTGAGACCGTGGGGTAAAGGGCTGGGCCCCTCGGTACACGGATTCCAACAACCCTGTGAGTGGAGGAAGGGCCCCACCTCAATGGAGCCTAAAGGGGGGAGGAGGACTAGGGCTCCAGGGGCTGTAGTGGAGCAAGAAGCTTGCTGGGAGTCTCGGAAGAACTCACGGGGCCAGGCCAGCCCTGGGAGATTGTGTGGTGAGGTCACTGCGAGTGGCCAGGGAAGGCCCCAGGACAGGACTGGGTCCTTCCACTCAGAGCTGGGGCGGGGTGGGGCACTAAAAGGCCAACTCAGCTTTCACCCATTTCTCTGTCACTGACAAAAGTGACTACTACTTGGGTAGATTAGGAGGGACTCCTGCCATTCAAACGAGTTTAAGCAAAGACAGGAATAATGTGGCTCATTTAACTAGAAAAGTTAATGGTAGTGGGAGTCTCTCTGAGCTTGCTTTCTTGCTTACTCTCCATGTGTCAGCTCTGTTTTCCTCATGCTGGCTGTATTGTCAGGTGGCTCTCCCCATTATTGGCAAAGATGCCCCTCAACCAGCCCCAGGCCCACATCCTGCCAGCTCAGTAGCCCAGGTGGAAGCTTTCTTAACGGTTCCAGCAATAGGCTCAGAGCTAACACCCATTGGACCGACTTGGGAAACATGTCCATCCCTGAAGCAGTCCCTGCAGCTGACCACCAGCGTGGACTACATGCTCCCCTCTGGAGCCTGTAGTGGAAAAGCAGCCAGAAAACAGGGATAGGGATGGCACTGGGCACACTTCCTCCCCCCCACACCCAGGACCCCGGCCCCCTGACTCTCACCCTAGTCTCCACAGCTATAGCCTCAAGAACTACTTCTGACCGAATTCTAGCCAGGCCACACCCCTGGAAATGGGGGTGACAGGAGGGGAAGCAGGGAGAGCATATGGTTGTGAAGTGACATGGGATAGACCTGGGTTCCCTTCCAGGCTTTGTTCCTCACTAGCTGCATGCCTCTGGGCAAGTCACTGCCCCTCACTGAGCCTCAGTTTTCCCATCTGTAAAACAGTAATAACAGCTGACACATCAATAGCACCTACTGTATGCAGTTGTCATTTTAAGCACTTTCTAGATACTTTTTTATCTTTATTTTTTTAAAGAACTTTATTACTTTTTTTATTTGAGAGACAGAGTGCACACAAGCAGGGGAGAGGGGCAGAGAGAGAGGGAGAGAGAGAATCTTGAGCAGGCTCCACGCACAGCACTCAACTCGGAGCCTGATGCAGGGCTCAATCCCATGATCCTGGGATCATGACCTGAGCTGAAATCAAGAGTTGGATGCTCAACCAACTGAGCCACCCAGGCAACCATCTAGAAATGTTTTAAAAATCTTCAAACAGACCCCCCTGTGAGTAGGTACCATCATGATCATCCCCATTTTATAGGTGAAGATGAATGAGACAAGAAAGGTCCAGCAATGAGTCTAAGGACACATGGTTAGCAAAGTCTGTGCGGTGACAACAATGGACTTATCAGGAGCAGAGCTAATGTGGTGAAGTGGCTGAGCACTCCCACCCCCTAGGGGCAGATGCCTGGGAAATGCTGTAAGCACTGTAATGATGACAGGCACTCTTGAAGTTTTGCTTGGTTGGAACCTGGCAGAGGCAGGATAAGGACAGAGAAGGCTCTACCGGCTGATGCTGAAAAAGTCCTGAGGCCAACATATCAGCCTTAAAACTTTCCCTGAGAGATGCTGAGAAGCACAGAACCCTGGGGCGCCTGGGTGGCTCAGGCAGTTAAGCGTCCCACTTTGGCTCAGGTCATGATCTCACAGTTTGTGGGTTCAAGCCCCACATCTGGCTCCGTGCTGACAGTCTGGAGCCTGCTCCGGATTCTGTCTCCATCTCTCTCTACCCCTCCCCCACTCATGCTCTGTCTCTCAATAATAAACATACAAAAAATTTTTAAAAAAAGAGAGAGAGAGAAGCACAGAACAGAAAGATGGGCATGGGGAACAGCCAGGCTTCAAGGAGAAAGGAAGGGGTTTCTCACCTTCAAGCCTCCATCTAGTCACATTTTATCCTTACACTTCATCAAAGAGGAAACTCAGAGAGGGGAAGCCTTTTAGCCAAGGTCACACAGCGAGCGACCAGCTTCTAGATCTGAATCCTCCCTCTTTTTTGTTTTTTCTACTCTGGAGACCCAGAAGCCACTGGACCAGCCTACCAGTGTGGAGGGGAGCTTGTGCTTTGAGGATGGGAGAGACCTGATATGTTAGGGACCTGAAGGGTGATCAGTGCTGGGAGTGGTAGGCAGGAAAGCCTGGTGGCAGGACCTCCAAGGAGGCACTCAGCACCCACCCAGCCACCAGGTGGGCTTCTGGGTTCATTTCAGGCACAGCAGGTGGCTGAAGGAAGGCAGATGCACAGAGGAGAGAGTGATCAGTGTGACCTTCCTCTCACTGGTCAAGAAAACTGAAGATGACAATGGTGCCACTGAATTTGGGCAACTTAAGGGTCACTAGTGACCTTGGCTGGAATGATACCAGGGACAACAGGAGCAGGAGGAGACAGATTGCAGATATACAAATTATACAATGATGATGATGATGATGATGCAGAGGGATGAAGGGTGAGAAGATCAGAAAGAGTGGGCTCCAGGACATGTAAGCAGGGAACCCTCTTTCTCTCCTGAAAATAGAGAAAACGGGGCATGGGACATGTGAGGACTCTGTACTATCTTTGTAATTTCTCTGTAAATTTAAAACTGTTCTAAAATTAAAAGTTTATTTAAAAATAAGGATGGCAAAGAGGTGAGAATGGGGTGGCTGGAGAGAGTTTGTAGGTGGCTGGGGGGAGGCAGGAATTTGAGGAAGGGAGAGCATGCTCATTGGACTTCTGTTTTTTTGCATGTGAAACTGACTGAGCAGGAGGCTGGTGATGAGGAAGTGGTGGGGAGTCCTGGGCTAGGACATGTCAAAGGAAGCAGGAGGGGCATGAGGCCTGAGATCCCTCTACCTACCCTTCCCAGGCATCCTTCAGCCCTGCTGTGGTCTCCTCCCTAGAGGAATCCCAGGGACTCCCTAGAATCCCAGGGACTCTGCCTGGGCCTTGTTCCAAGTAGGGGCTATGGAGAAACTGCTAGGGCCAGGGGTCCATGGGCATAGTAGGTGCAGAGTTCCCCAGGCAGGTGTCTGTGAAATGTTTGGGGTTTTATTCCTACTCCAAAGTACCAGGATTCACTGCTGATCCACTTAAACTGTTCTTCTCAGAATAATTTGATTGCCCAACTCAGAACTCAGAGGCCCAGCTGGGGACCACTTCTCTACTTCCTGGACTGGACCAAGTAAAGTTGTCTTGTTTCTGTCACCTTCCCACAGAAGATGGGGGTGGGAGGTTTTGTAGGAGATGGGAAAGGCTTCTTAGAGCCGGGGAGGGTTTCAGGGTCTCACCTCAGCAAGGAGTGGAGATGTTCCGGGAGGCCCTGGCAATGGTGCTCACCCCCACACAGGGGACTTCTGTGCTCAGAGCTCTGGGAAACAAAGGTGCCAGGGGGACTGGCCCTGGAGTGTCCTTGGAGGAGCCCTGCCCTGGGAGTCTGGGGTTAGACGCTGCTTCCCTGCTTCCGGAACTCTATTTGGGATTCCTCTGAGAGGCCTGAGGCTTGGGAGAGAAGGCAAAGGAATTCCTAGGCTGGCCCTATTTGGAGGCAGCAAGTAAGGGAGGGGTGCTCAGAATAGAGGTGGAGCAGGGATGGGGAAGAAGTTCCGAATGCTGGGGTAATGAGCTGGGTTGGGGCTGGGCATGGTCAAGGAAGCAGGGATGGAGGGGTGTGGTTAGGAACTGAGATCCCAATGGGAATAGGGTAGGCTGGACTGAGTAAGGTGCTGCTAGCTATGGCTGACTGTGAATGTTTGGAGGTGTGGGCTGAGTATGGGGTGGGAGTAGGCAGGGAAAGAAATTGGATTTGGGGTGGAGACACAAGTGACAGTGGATAGTGATGGGGATGGACTAGGAATGGGCCCTTCGGAGGTGGGGATGAGCTGCAGATGGGCCAGGGTGGCTGGTCCAATTGGGTTGGGTTAGGGGGTTGGGACAGAAATGGGTTTAAACTGGTTTGGGATGACGGTGAGGCTGGGACGAAGAGAAATGAAGCACGGAGTGGGGCTGAGTGGGGCTGGGCCCGAATGGAATGAAGTGGGTTTGGAACTGGGACAAGGAGCTGGAAAGAAGAGGGGTGAAGCTGGGCCTGGGTAGTGGTTGCATACGGTAAGTGTGGTGAGGTAGGGTCTCGGCTGGGTAAAGGGCTGGAGAAGTGGGTGAGCGCCTACGTTGGGAACACCGTAGGCGAGGTTTTAGGACGTGGGTGGGACGCGCCTAGAGAGCTGAAGGGCAGACCCGCTCCCGGGCGAAGAGTGCAAGGGCTGTGGGTGAGGGGCGTGGGGGCGCCCCGGGGCAGGCCGGGAAGGGGGGGCGGGCCTCCCCCTGCGCCGGGCCAGGGCGGCGCTAGGACCGAGCGCGCGGAGGGAGCGAGCCGGGCGGAGCCTGCGCCCCCCGCCCCCCGCCGGCCGGCTCCCCTCCCCCCGGCCGCTGGCTCGCTCGGCTCGCAACGCTGCAGAGGCTCCGAGGCGGCAGCGGCGGCGACTCCTTCTTTCCTTCCCTGCTCCTCTGGCCGTCCGTCCGTCTGTGCGTCTGTCCGTTCGGTCTCGGTCCGGCCAGCAGCATGGCTGGCGTCAGCTTCAGCGGCCACCGCCTGGAGCTGCTGGCGGCGTACGAGGAGGTGATTCGGGAGGAGAGCGCGGCCGACTGGTGAGCCCCCCGCCCCCGCCCCCCCGGCCCCTTTGTCCCCGCGCCGCCGCCGCCGCGCCTTTGTTTCCACCCGGCTCCGCCGCCCTGCAGCCGGGAAGGGAGGGGGAGACCCCGAAATGGTGCAGCGGCCCGGGAGGGCCAGGGAGGGGCTGCCTTTGTGCGTGCCGGGGGAGGGGCCGGGCCGGGCCAGGCGGGGCACTGCCGGGCCCGAGCTCCCACAGGCGGCCCCAGTCTCGCGGTGGGAACGGTGGCCCGACGCAGGTCAGGGAGAAGCAGGGTCCCAGATGTGTGGTCCGGGGCCGCATGGCCTTGCGGTAGCCCATCCCCCGCCCTCTGCCCTTCCGCCCCGGGCCCGGGGGACAGGTGTGCACGGGGCGGCCAAGGGCACCTTCGCCACCTTCGAGCGGGCGAGGACCGGGCGGGGACGAGGCGGGGACCGAGCTAGCGGAGCCAGCGCAGCCTGCCTTGCCCAGCCCGGCCCGGCCACAGCACAAAGGAAAGCTAGGGCGGGGGAGGAGCAGGGCGGGCTGGGGGCCGGGGCGCCCCGCCCACCGGGGGGCCTCTCGGAGTTGGGGTGTGATGGAAAGACGTTCTTTGCCACATAGCAATCACCCAGTGACTCCTGTTCCCCTCAGGGGTCGTGGAGAAGGCAGAGATGAGTCCTCTTCTCTCCGACCCGACCCGGAGGGGATTGTGGGGACTAGGCATCAGGGCTGGGAGATGCAACGGGGACTGAACTGCATGAGGGGTTCCTGGGAGGAAGCCCTCAGGCGCACAAGTGTGGAGGGAACCCGCAAAGAGGGATGAGAGGGCGAGTAGATCCACTGAGCCCCTAAGCCTCATGGCCCAGTGGCCAGGGACTCTCAGCTCCCTGGTGGGGGAAAGCTGAACTACCCTCTCCCGCTTCCCCAGCTGTTGTCTTCCCCTGAGCTGTATGAGGGGATGGGCCACCTGCTCTCCCTCTGGAGTCCCCTGGGTGGCAGGAAAGCAAACTGCCCCATTCAGGAATCATCTTGCCCCAAAATACTCTCTCCTGGGACAGGTACCCATTCCGTTCTCTAGGCCTGTTCTTCTCCTGACAGGCAGGAAACTGAGGCACAGAGAGAGGATAGGTGTGAGGGACCTCACCTGGGCTGGCTTCACCCTCACTTTAGGAGGGCAGTTGGGTAGGGACACTGACCTGAGGGCTGGAGGAGGGGCAAGATGGCCAGGTGCCCATGCCATGGTACTGCAGCACTGGCTGGCAGCCAGGCCTGGAGGGATGGACGCGGGAGACAAGCTCTCATGTCCTGCAGGTCAGTCACAGGAGAGGCCAGCACAGGCTAAGTGGGCAGGCGGCCCACCTATTGTCCCAGCCCTGCCCCAAGGGGGCTGAGATCATGGGAGGAGTTCAGGGCAAGTGGCCGGCTTGGCCTGGTGGAGGAGTTAGCCTTGGGATATGGGCCCTGTCTGCAGAGAGGCACAGCCCACCCTAAGATGTCCCCCTCACCCTCCGGTCTGGTGGTTAGTGTCTGCCATCATCCCATTTCCCCCTTAACCTCCCAGAAATTGGGCTCTGGCGGCCTAGTACAGGGCCACACAACCACTGCTGGCCCACATCCTGCTTAGCAGAGGCCTGGGCTCCCAACGCCCAGCAGCATCCATGTGGCCAAAGCAAGTTATTCATCACTGGCATGCGTCACCCCCCCCCCATCTGGGTTGTGTGTGGGACACACACACACACACACACACACGCAGACGCGCAGACACGCACCCTCGCACATGCACACATTTGCTCACTCCCAAGGGCCCAGATAGCATTTTGTAAAAAGAGTGTGAGAATCATATCCTGCAGAGTGGGCCATGAATTCCTCCAAAGCCCAATACAGAGCCAGGGGTACAGTGGGGTCTCAAGACTCATGGGCAGACCCTGCACTAGGAGGCCAGAGGAGGGCATCTTGGGTACAATTGCTGTCTTGGTCAAGGGGCTTGGCACTGCCTTCACTTACCTTGCCTCTGAGTGGGAGGGAAGGGGATGGGGGAGCTCACTCCTAGGTGGCAGAGCCTCTGAAATGGACCACTGCCCTGGCACTGGGCCCAGGAAGTCAGGTTATGTGGTGGGAAGAGCAAGTGTTGTCCTGGGTGTGACACTACTCACTGTGTGACCACACACAAAATGTCTGCTCCCCTCTGGACTTTTTGAAAAGATGAAGAGGCGACAGGACTCCACCATATCTGGGACCCCCAAGGCCCTTCCAGCTGCAACATCCTGAGAGTGGGATTGTCCTGAAGAGTCCACCTGCCTTTGGTCCCCCACCTCAGCTGAACTCAGGATCTCCCTGGAGTGGCTACACTCCAGTCCCCACCCCACCCTAGTCCAGTGTCTCTGGCCTAGGTGGTTTCTCAGAGTTTGTGTCAGTATCACAGGTACCTACTGTTGCTGCCCTATGCTGGTCTTGGAACCCAGGGAGTGATAAGTGTGGATTGACCAAATCAAATGCTCAGCTTCACAAAGCTTACAGCTAGGGCATTGTCTGTCTTCAGGGGTTGGAGCTGGTAAGACAGGTAGATTCCTGGGCCTCCCTTCCTGATACCTTGTATCAGCTCCCACCCATGCAGGCCCAGGCTGCCTCTGATGTGTTGGAGGAGCTCAGGTCTAGTGAAAGCTAGGATGGGTTCAGATGCCTCTTGCTGTCCCTGCTAGGGTGTGGTAAGTGCTCTGGGAAGGTGCAGCTTAGGGCAGGGCTTTCTTGGGAGCTGGCACTGGGGGCCCTGAAGGATTTCAGCCAAGGGTGGGCAGTGGGGTAGAGAACTAAGTCTGGCCTTCCTGTGGAGGGAACCATATATGCAGAGGCTCCAGGGTGGGAAATATCCAGAATTGTGTTTGGGATAAGGGAGCCATCCAGCACACCCCAAGTGTTTGGTGTGGATATGGATGTCTGGCTGGAAAGACAGGTGGGGCGGAGCTCAGGGTTGAAGACCTGCAACTTAGGCATGGTTTCTGCCAGGCAAGGGCTGTGGCCATAGCAGGAAAAGATGGCCAGAGGTGGGTAGGCAAGGGTTGGGACGGAAGGGGTCCTTGGCAGGCAGGTGTTCTTTGGGGGAGCAAGGCCCCCAGAGAGGCTGACAAGTTGTCCCAGGGAGATGTGATATCTAGAGCAGTGTCTGGCAGCCCAGGGTCTTTGAGTTCTGCCTCCATTTCTGGTCTGCAGAATGGAGACAGACAGACTCTCCCTGCTTCTCTGAGGGCCCTTTGTTCCCAGTGGTGGGTTAGGGTAGCCAGACAGGTGGTGGGACAGCTGTGCTGAGAAGCAGCTGCCAGGGTTGGGGCCCAGGCAACAGTTGGACCAGGAGCTCCCAGCCCCACAGCCCACCTGTGTCCCTTTCTGGAGGGAGGGATCCCAAGAAGCAGGGGGCTAGGGATCTTGACTTGTGCTGACCCCTTGAGACTGGGCCAGGCCCTCCTTCCTTCCCTGGGCCCTCCTCCTTCCTTCCTCCCTCCCTCCCTCCCTCCCTCCCCCTCCTTCTCTCCCCCTCCTTCTCTCCCCCTCCTTCCTCTTCCCGCTCTCCCTCCCCCTTTCTTCCCTCACTCCCTCTGTCTTTCGTTTTCTCTTCATCTCTTCACTTCCTTTCTTTTCTCTTTCTTCCTCCTTTCTTTCTGTTTCCCCCTCCCTTTCTCTTCTCCATCACCTTGCCTCCCCTTCTTCTAGCTCCTAGCCTCCTCCACTTGCTCTGGGAGTAGAGAAAGGAAAGCGTGGAGAAGGAGCTTGAGACCTCCTGAGCCTCCGGGACAAGGCTCTTCTTCCTCGCTCCAGTGGGTTCTCAGGAAACGTCTCTGCCTTCCCTTGCGCGAAATGGATGCTGTGCCACTGCTGCTTGGGGAGAAAAAGC
The DNA here is from genome assembly GCF_023721935.1 of Panthera uncia. Lineage (NCBI taxonomy): Eukaryota > Metazoa > Chordata > Mammalia > Carnivora > Felidae > Panthera > Panthera uncia. The sequence continues at coordinate 87,593,525 of NW_026057577.1, forward strand.
CAGGGCAGAAAAAGCTAAGGAGGGGGAAGGAGGAAGGCTGCTACAGTCAGCTTTCTGGTGAAGCTAAGACAGAAGGAAAGGCCAGCACTCCCAGGAGGCCAGGGCCTCAGCTCTGGCAGAGGCCTAGGGGCTGGAAGGCCAGGAGAACATGCCAGGGGTCTGAGTCTGGGCAAGAGTGACAAGAGTGGCCACGTTGACCTCATCCCCATTTCTGAGAGGCCAAGATTGAGGCCAAAGTCATGTCTCCAGGGTCCTTTGTGTTCAGGAGAATGTGGGTAGGGTGGGCCAGTCATGTGCCAATTGCCAGGTTGCCATGGTTACCCAGGGATGCCCATCGAAGAGAGCACCAGGTTCTCTCTCCTCCCCCTCCCTTGCCATGGGAGGAGGGGCCGTGGGTACTGAAGAACACGCCAGGTAGGTTCCTGGCGACAGCCAATGGGGGATGAGGATCATGGTAGCCAGGGAACGGTAACCAAGGAACCGTCGCCTTGGAATCTCCCATCTCACACCCGCTCACTGGGTTGTAGGCTGCCAGGGCCCAGGCTCTGAGCATGGGACACATAGGCTCCCTCAAAGCCAGCGACCAGGCAGCGGTTTCTGCCCCATTGCCTACTCCCCGGCTGACCCAGGCCTCCCTGTCCCAGGTCCCAGGCTGCCTCCCACTGGGCTTCAGCCAGAATTGGTGCCTAGCCCTGCTGTCGTGATGACATGGCAGTGCTGGGCCAGAATCCCTACTCTTGGCCTGCCCCCTCTGTGTTCCTCCTCCTCCCCAGAGCCATCCCCACCCAAAATTGGCAGCCTGGGCCCTGACAGTACTCTGAGCCACCCCTCCCTTTCCCCAGGGCTCTGTACACATATGAGGATGGCTCAGATGACCTCAAGCTTGCAGCATCAGGAGGTAAGAATTCCAGCCATTCCTTTGCCTTCCTCTCCGCCCCCTCCTCTGGTTGTTTTCTTCCCCACCCGCCTGGCTGCAAGCCATCTCCTTGCTTGCAGCCAGTCGACCCACACTTGTCTGCCTGTGTCCTTCCTCCAGCCATCCCTAAGATCCCCAGGGTGAGGAGGGAGGGAGCCTTGCTTGCTATTTGATTATAAGAAGAGTGAGCCTCAGAAAGGGAGAGTGACTGCCCAAAGTCACTCAGCTAGGAGAGAAGGGGCCTGGCAGGTATGGCCCGGATCACTTCCACTTTCTCCGGAACCCAGGGGTTTTAAATTTTACCTCAGCGGGCACTAGCACGGTGTAAGAGATGGTGTGCGAACAGTGAGACAAGGGATGTGTGAAGAACAGACACTTCCTCAGTCCTACCCTAAGTCGGGCCCCAGGGGTTTCAGAGACAAAGCTCGCTCCTGCCTGCTGGCCCTGTCTCACACCAGCACGGAACTGCGGGGCCTCCAGATCTCTGGGTGTGCCTGCAGAGCCCACGAGAGGAGTCTTTCCTTCGGGCTCCAGGCCCTTTGCAGGGTAAGGGTTCAGGAGATGGAGAGTCCTGATACCCTCCTGATTCCCCCAGATGGGGGTTTGCAGGAGCTCTCCGGCCACTTTGAGAACCAGAAGGTGATGTACGGCTTCTGCAGCGTCAAGGACTCCCAGGCTGCTCTGCCAAAATATGTGCTCATCAACTGGGTATGCAGCTATGGGCTGGGAAGGGAGTAAAGGCCCCACTTCACCCACTGACACCACCAGAGAGCGCCCCACTAGCCCCCTGGAAAGAGAGCCCGGGGCCTCAGGCTGCTGCCCCCTCTTGTCCTTTCCCGACCTCCTCTTCCCTGGGTACTTTGCAGGTTGGTGAAGATGTGCCTGATGCCCGCAAATGCGCTTGTGCCAGCCACGTGGCTAAGGTGGCTGAATTCTTCCAGGTGCGAGTGGGGGTGGGGCTTGTGGGAGCAGGGTCTCTGCACTGGCTGGTGGTAGTGATGGGACAGAGCCATGCTGCCTGAACACGACTTCTTGCTGCAGGGTGTCGACGTGATTGTGAACGCCAGCAGCGTGGAAGACATAGATGCGGGTGCCATCGGGCAGCGACTCTCCAATGGGCTAGCACGGCTCTCCAGCCCCGTGCTGCACCGACTGCGGCTACGTGAGGATGAGAATGCCGAGCCGGTGGTCAGTGTGCCTGGGGCAGGCTGGCCCTGCCAGGGCTGCACCTGCCCCACCTCTCTCGGTCCTCACCCTTTGTGTATGGCAGCTCCCAGAGCACTCAGCCCATTCTCCCCACTCATGCCAAGCCATTTGACTTTGCAGGGCACTACCTATCAGAAAACTGATGCAGCTGTGGAAATGAAGCGGATTAACCGCGAGCAGTTCTGGGAGCAAGCCAAGGTGTGGACCTTGGCCCCAGCTTTCAGGCTGAGCTGCCCCTCCCTGACCCTACCCCAAGGCATAGCTCTGGCTTCTATCCCCAGGTCCCTCCCTTAAACAATGTGTTCCATCTTGTTTGCTACCCCAGCTGAAAGAGGGAGCCCTTTTGGCTTTATGCCTATAGGGCATAAATCCCAGAACTGGTACCTACCCAATCCTGGGTTGGGGATGGGCTGGAGGGGCAGAGGCGGGCCCCAGCTCAGGGCCTGCACTGCCTTGGCGTGGGGGGTTGCAGAAGGAGGAAGAGCTGAGGAAGGAGGAAGAGCGGAAGAAGGCTCTGGATGAGAGACTCCGGTTTGAGCAAGAGCGGATGGAGCAGGAGCGGCAGGAGCAGGAGGAGCGGGAACGGCGCTACCGAGAGCGGGAACAGCAGATAGAGGAGCACAGGTCGGCCCTGCCCCACCCCAGGCCACATGCTCCAGGCCTTCGGTGGACCCACCCTCAGGTGTGCATGCTGGCTTATCGTTCCAGGAGGAAACAGCAGACGTTAGAAGCTGAGGAGGCCAAGCGGCGGTTGAAAGAGCAGTCTATCTTTGTAAGTTTTTAGCCAGGGCTTCCAGTCTCCTAGTGAGGGGAAGTGAGAATGGTCCTTGTGTTCCTGGGCTTCGCGGGGGGTGGGGGGATATCCGTGGCTTGGGGACAGTTCCAGGTGTTCAGGGTACCTTTGCATGGACATGGAGTATCACAGTGTGTCAGGCCTGCCACCTGATCATGTGGGCCTCTGTTCCTTGGCTGTGGAAAGAAATCTCCTTGGAAGAAGCTTCTTTTATAGAATAGAAGAGAAAATCTACCATGACCTTCACTGACCAGCCTCCCTCTACCCCTCCCAGTGGAGCCTAAGAGGCTTGGGGTGGATTGGGCACACTTCCTGCACTTTGGGGTCCGGCGGCGTGGTCCCCACCACAGTTGTGCTGCAGAGCCACATGAATGAGCCCGGGCCAGTGCTCTGAGCATCTGTAGTATCTCCTTTAGAGTAGCCCCTGTTCCGAGGGTGCCGTCTGACATCCAAACATTGTGATGGACCGTGGGACCTGACCCTTTGAAAATCATAGTGGAGTTGAGTCTTCATGCTTTGAATTGAATTTTGTATTTCAGCAATAGCTAAAGTCGTTCAGGGCTGAACATGGTATAGTTCAGGATGGGAGGTGGGTAGTACTCATCTGGATTGGGACTATGATGGCCATTTGTGCTGCGGGGACACAGGGTCATACTCACAGGAGGCTGGGAGGGAGGAGCCCTGCAGAGGCCCTGGCATGAAGTGGCTGTCATAGTTCACTCTAATCACAGTAGCCCCTCGGGGCGGAGATGATGTGTGGTTAGTAAGCTCCACCTGCAATCGTTCATTCAGCAAACGTTTGTCACCTGCCATGTGCCAGGTGTTTGAAACAGTGGAGAACAAGGTGGGCAAGATTTTTTTCAAAATTAATCGATGAATCCACTTACTTTGAATTGTGCCGAAATGTATGTAACATAAAATGTTCCATCTTAACCATTTTTTAAGCGTACAGCTTAGTGGCATTAAGATTGCCAATATGTTCGTATTGTACAACTGTCATCACTATTTATCCTCAAAAATTTCATCTTCCCATACTGAAACTCTGTCTGCATTAAACATTAAACTCCCCATTCTCTGTTTCCCCAGACCTCAGGCAACTGCCTTTCTACTTTGTATGAATTTGACGCCTCTGAAGTACCTCATTTGAATGGAATCATGTAATATTTTTTCCTTTTGTGACTAGGTTATTTCACTTCACAGTGTTTTCAAGGTTCATCCATGTGTCAGAATGTCTTCCTTTTTAAAGCTGATAATACTCCATTGTATGTATACACCACATTTTGTTTACCCATTCAGAGCAAGGTCATTTTGAAAAAGTTGATTTTGACAGAAAATTTCACACACACGCACTCAGAAGTAGAAACAGTAGTAGAGTGAATCCCCTGATCACTCATCTTCACCAGTTGTCAGCATTTTAGTCAAAGTCTTGGAAGTCTTAACACCATTACCATTACATTAGAGTCTCGTCTGGCCCTTCAAGTGTGGCTCATGTGACAGTGACAGTGGATGCTCTAGCAGGTCAGTGTGGTGACCCTACAACTGCAGGACTTTAAAGACAGTCCCGTGTGTGAAGTTTGGAATTTAGGACCATAAAATGCTTTCTCCTTGCTTAAGCTGTTCTGCTTTCTGTCCTCTGTTAAGAATTGCATTCCTTATACTGAGTTCTGTTTTTGCCTGGGCTGCCAGGGAGCTCCCCATGTATCTGAAGCTGCTCAGGCACAGCAGTGCTTTTGACCCTATGATTAGTGTATTGATCTCACTTTCCTACCCAGAGCCCTAATTTGTTTCAGTGTTTTGCACGTTGTTGGTAGTTAAGGCTTTTGTGATGAGCTTGCCTCTAGTCCTTTTTTTGAATCTGGCAAAGGACTCTAGTGAGGTTACACTAGCCAGTGTTGGAACATCATCAAAGGCTGGTGGCATGTAATTTATAGGAAGGCAAGGACCCTGCCTGGAGCCGAGTGAGCTGAGGAGCAAGGGAAATTTGAATGGAAATAGAGAAAGGTAGGTCAGAGGAGGACTTTAGGTTTCATTCTGGAAGACACAAAGCTGTGGTTGGAGTGACATCCATCTTGAGGGGTACTTTGGAGGGCCATTTTCTTAATGTGTCCTGAGGGGAAAATTTAAATTTTAGATTATATGCTCAAAACAAAGAAGCTCTGTAACTTCACCACCTTACCTGCAGCTTATTCTCTCTGCATCAGTCCCCTCCCCCAACCTACCCCATTTGCCACAATAGTAGCAGGAGCAGCATTGATTAAAAATCTTTGATGTAGTGAGTTCAGTTGTGTAAATGTGTGCCAACTGAACCATGTGCTGGCCGCTCACACACACATCTGACTTCTCAGCCTGTGTCACCCACAGGGGGCAGGGGTGATGATCCCAGAAAAAGGAAATTATGATACAGTGTCATCTGTGGTGTATGCCTGGAACACCTCATGGAGACCCAAAAATGACCTGAATGGGCGAGGGTCCTTTTGTTCAGGAGGCAGTGCCAAGCTGAGGCTGAAAGCAGGAAGAGTTGAACCTGGGTGGGAGTTGGGCATTTGGGGCAAGAGGGATTGATCTCCCGTGTGAAGGCACGGAGGTGGGAAATGGTGTGTGTGTTCCAGGAACTGTGACTACATTGTGCTGAGGACTTTGTGTTTCATTTTACAGGTAGTGTGGGTGAGTCACGGTGGGAGGAGGGTGTGAGAGAGGTGACGGGCTAGATCAGGCAAGCGAAAGGGAATGTAGGATAAACAAGGAGCCCCATCTGCCTTTACTCCTGGGGTTGCGGCCTCAAAACTGTCCAGTGCAGGTAGCTAGTGAAGTGCAGTAGGGGATGGTCTGCAGCAAGCTGGGGTGAGGGTTCCAGCAGTACAGCTCTGGCCAAGAGCACACGGGCCATTGTTGCCAGGGCTTCTGGCATTTCAGGAGAAACTAGAGATCCTGATTTCGGTGTGATACTCCTGATTTTTAAGTGGTAGCAACTAATGTTTTAAAAACATCATACTGGGGGTGCCTGGGTGACTCGGTTAAGTGTCCGACTCCTCTAACTTTAGCTCAGGTCGTGGATGGAGCCCCATATCGGGCTCTACACTGAGAGTGGAGCCTCCTTGGGATTCTCTCTCTCCCTCCCTCTCTGCCTCTACTCCATGTGTATACATGCACTTTCTCTCTCTCAAAATAAATGAATAAAAATTAAAAAAAATAATAAAAACATCATACTGGCAAAACAAAAGCCGTCTGTGGGCCATACTCAGCTAGTACTCACTCCGGCTCATGAGAAGCTCCCCAAGGGATGTTAAGCTAGGAGAAATCATGGTCTGATTTGGATTTTGGAAAAAATCTTTTTATGGGAAGAGAGCAAGGATATGGGACTAATGAGAAGCCTTCTGTCATAATGCCAAGATCCGGGCATCAGTGATGGGGGTGTGGTTGGCTAGGTACTGAGGTAGGAGGTCCAGGAAAAGTTAGCTACAAAGCAGGGAGCACTCCTGAATGACCCTGGATGCCTGTTGGATCTCGGGGTGATGGTGCAGGAGTCCCTGAGCTGGGTATCCAGGGCCTGTCTGAGCTGGAGATGAGGTGCCTGAGGACCTTGTAGAAAAAGGGACTATGTGACTGGGTAGTGAAGGGAGCAGAGGTGCTGCCCCCAAGCTGCTTCCTGCCAGGTTGTGGAGAAAACATGAGGCCTGTAAGAAGGCCAAGAGCTCCTGGGAGAGTGGGATGACCAGGACACTGTCTTTTTGGTTTCAGGGTGACCAGCGGGATGAGGAAGAAGAGACCCAGATGAAGAAGTCAGAATCGGAGGTAGAGGTGAGAGTTGGGGGAGCAGGACAAAGTGAGGTGGGCAGGGCTTGCCTCAGCTGGGCCTGGCTCTCACCCTTTCTTTGTGCCCCTAGGAGGCAGCAGCCATTATTGCCCAGCGGCCTGACAACCCACGGGAGTTCTTCAAGCAGCAGGAACGAGTTGCGTCGGCCTCTGCGGGCAGCTGCGATGCACCCTCACCCTTCAACCACCGACCAGGTAGTCCCAGGTCTAACCCCGCCCCCCACCTGACCCCCTCTCCTCAGGTTTTGGGCCTGAGCCTCTCTGCGACTCTTTCTTGGAAGGGAAGCCTTCCTTGCCCAAGGACCCCTTTGGAGAAGGCAAGGCCATCCATTCATCAAGTGTGCTTTCACCCACTGGCTCCCAGGTGGCAGGACTGAGAGGGGCTCAGGTGGGGGGGGTTGGTGTTGGCCTTGGCTGAGCAACAGGTAGTGCTAGAGGTCATCTGGGCAGCTCTGGCATGGGCTGAAACCACCCCCCTCCCGCCCCCTCCCCCCGCCCTTGAGTGTGGGGAGTGGCCCTCCTGGGGTTGAACTAGGTCTTGCCTGAAGGGCTGTGGGTGCATGTGCGGTGGACTCTTACTCTGGCCCTGAGTTTGAGCAGCCTGGAGCCTGTACCCAGTGCTCACCGTTGGGATTCTCCCTGTGCAGCTTCCACCTCCCTCCACAAAGCACCCTCCTGCTCTGTCTGCTGATCTGAGTGTTTGCCCCTGCTGTGTGCTTGGCCTTGTGCTGGGGTTCCAGGGGTGGGGCAGGCTGTCCCTGTACTGCTTTGAGTCTGGCTTTGTGTGGCAAGCTCATTGCTCTGCTTGTCTGGTGCTGGTGGGAATCATCTGATGGTTTGAGGCTGTGGCCCAGTATGGCTGATTGTGTGCCCTAGCGGAAGGCAGTTTGGACTTCTAGGGCCAGCCCTGGGGGCGGGTGAGGCCTCATGGGGGTGGGGGGGAGACTGACCCTCTCTTGTCCTCTGTCTCTCTCTGTCTGTCTCTCTCGGCAGGTCGTCCGTACTGCCCTTTCATAAAGGCATCGGACAGTGGGCCTTCCTCCTCCTCCTCTTCCTCCTCCTCCCCTCCACGGACTCCCTTTCCCTATATCACCTGTCACCGCACCCCAAACCTCTCTTCCTCCCTCCCATGTAGGTAGCAGCCCCAGGCCTCAGTGGGGTGGGGTAAGGAGGGCCCCGCTTCCCAGCAGTGCCCCTGCCCTTCCCCATCCTGACCGCTGATCTCTGGTGTTTGTCCCCAGAGCAGGTATTACCTGCCTCTTTCCCCTGGCCCTGAAGGGGCTCTTGTCCCAAGGGACCTGGCTTCTAGGGTCTGGAGCTGTGGTCTGGCCCCTGAAGGGCTGGGGGGCTCCTAGCCCCTACCCAGACTCCAGACAGGAGGTGATGGCCAGGCCCCCAAGGTGGACAATCCTGGTCCCACCTGACTCCCTTGGCCCTTACTGACCAGCCTGGGGGTTTGTTCCATAGGCAGCCACCTGGACAGCCACCGGAGGATGGCACCCACCCCCATCCCCACCCGGAGCCCATCTGACTCCAGCACGGCTTCTACCCCTGTCGCTGAACAGATTGAGCGGGCTCTGGATGAGGTCACGTCCTCGCAGCCTCCACCACTGCCTCCGCCACCCCCTCAAGGTGAATGAGGGGCTGCACCCTAGCTGCACCAGGCCTCTCCCCAGTCCCCAGGCTGGGAACCCCACGTGGCCATAGTAACAACTCCTTAGGGATCTGGGCCACCCATCACTGGGCCTCCCAGTAGCTATGGCAGGGAGGAAGCTTGGTGTTGCAGTCAGACCTGCTATCTCTGAATCTCAGTATCTCTCACTGGAATGCGGTTGGGGCCTTCTTCCCAGGGCTGCCGAGCAGTTTAAAGACACTAGGAGATAAAGGGGCAGCAGGGCCCAGTGGGTGTTCTGGAAGGTGCTCTGTATGGAGCTCTTAGTGGAAGCCTTCTGTCCTGGAAGTCAGGGGGTGGGCAGAGTACAGTAGGGTGGCTGTCCCAGGCCTGCTTCTTTCCCTGAGGGAGCTGACCACATCTCTCTCCTGCATTTGTGCTATTGCAGAGACCCAGGAGCCCGAGCCTGGCCTGGATAGTGAAGAGACCAGCAAAGAGGCCAGAGCAACAGCCCCTCAGGCCTGGGCAGGCCCCATGGAGGAGCCCCCACAGGCACCAGAGCCTCCCCAGGGGCAAGGCAGCCCCACGGAGGACTTGATGTTCATGGCATCTCCAGAGCAGGCTGTCCTGGCTGCCCCTCTGGAGCCTGCCATGGCCAACACCACCACAGCTGACATCCCGGTAGCTGATGCCATTGAAACCGACACTGCCACTGCCGATACCGCTGTTGCCAACACCATTTCCCCTGCCGCTGCCAGCCTCGTTGACCTATGGCCTGGCAATGGGGAAGAGGCCTCCACATCCCAGGCTGAGCCTAGGGTCCCTACACCACCTTCAGGTGCCGAGGTCACTCTGGCAGAGGTACCCCTGCTAGATGAGGTGGTTGAGGAGCCACTGCCACTGGCAGGCAAAGGCTGTGCCAACCTTCTCAATTTTGATGAGCTGCCTGAGCCGCCAGCTACCTTCTGTGATCCAGAAGAGGAAATAGAAGGGGAGCCTCTGGCCACCTCCCAGGTCCCAACTCTGCCCTCTGCTCTAGAGGAGCTGGATCAGGAGCCAGAGCTGGAGCCAGAGCCAGAGCCCCACCTGCTGACCAATGGCGAGACCACCCAGAAGGAGGGGACCCAGGTGGGGCAGGGACAGCCTGGTGGTAGGGGTGGTGTCAGGTTTCTAGCAGGCAGTACCTCCATTCTCTGAGACCCATATTATTGGAGGGAGGCTCCATTTCATTCTCCCTCCTTGGGCCATCTCTGCTTTTGTGCCCAAGGCAGACATATGTTTCCCTGGAAACCACTGATAGAATCACTGGTTGCTGGGGAAACGCTCAGGCCTGGTAGGTCAGCCCTAGCCCTCCTGGGTGGGGCCCAGTGACCTGGAGCTTTCCTCCCGCAGGCCAGTGAGGGGTACTTCAGCCAATCACAGGAGGAGGAGTTCGCTCAATCCGAAGAGCTGTGCGCAAAGGCCCCGCCTCCTGTGTTCTACAACAAACCTCCAGGTAGTGCTGGGGTGGGTGATAGGGAGGAGTTCCGGTAGGGGTGCTGGGTTCAAGTGTGAACATGCGCGCGCGCGCGCACACACACACACACACACACACACACACACAATCACTTGGGGGTGTTGAGTTCAAGTGTGGATACAGCCACAGCTCCCAGGGGTTTGGGGAAACAGCCATGGATGTGCTGGGCCATCTCCTTATCTTCCCTCCTTTCCCAACACCATAGAAATCGACATCACCTGCTGGGATGCAGACCCAGTACCAGAAGAGGAGGAGGGCTTCGAGGGCGGTGATTAGCGGTGGCGCCCGCCCTCAGGCTGCCCTCGCCAAGGCCGCCCACCTGTGCCGGCCTCTGGCCAGACGGCCCGCCGTGCCTGCACTCGCAGCAGCTCCGCCTGGCACCCACTCCGGATTCCGGCCCTGGCCCGGGACTTGGCCGCTTCCCCACCCACAGGGCCTGACTTTTACAGCTTTTCTCTTTTTTTTAAAGTTGATAGGAGACTTGTACAGTTGACTGGTTTTCCTCCCGTTGGTAGTTGAGACGCTGTTGCAAATTCTACCCCCTCCCCGCCCGGACCAGATTGTAGCTCTTAGTCCTCCCTGCTCACTCAGCTGGACGGGGTGGAGGCCTCGCCCTTCGTGGGAGCCTGGCGTCGGGGGAGCTCTGGTGGGAAAATGCCCCACCTCTTTTCCTAGTTTTATGTTTCTTGGAAAAATATCACTTTGTATTCTCTGTCCAGGGCTTCAGATATTTTGCACGAATTTTAAAACATGGCAATAAATGGCTCGTGGGCTCTGGCTCCCTGGGACCCCCTCCCCGCCCTTCTCTTGACCCTTCCCCGCCTGGCCCAAAGGAAGTAGGCCCAGCTGGGGCCCCTCAGCTTCCAGGCCCTTTCCTGCCCCCCTCCTGCTGGGCAGGTCCCAAGCTGGAGGCCCTAGGCGCGGATCAGGTTAGGGCTATCGGTGGGGCCCGGGGCTTAAATGGCCCCTCCCTAACTCCTCCCTCTTTGCTTGGGTTCCTTTTTCACGTTCAGTAACTGTTTTTGGAAAGCACAAACTTCTGTAACGGGTCGTGCTCATGTCTGTTAATAAAGAAATCCAGATCCCTTCAGGCCTGCTGCTCCGGGCCTCCAGGGGCGGATCTGTGGTGTGCCGCCTCCCCTGACCCCCATTCCCAACTCTTCCCACCTCCAAGGCCACAGGGAGCACCCTCACCGTGATCTCACGGGCAGGGAAGGTAGGGTCTGGAGCTCCCAGGGGAATCAGCCTGTGAAGTTTAGTTCCTCAACCTCAGGTTTTAGCCAGAAGACGCGTTCAGGTTCTGGGTCGCCAAGGCCCAGGCACGCCTGGCTACCAAAACCTTGGGCGCAAGCAGTGGGTGCCCCCTCCGCTTGTACCAAACCGGATCACACACCTTTATTATCCTCAAAATGTAACAAACGGGGTAAGAAATCCCTCCCTCCCCACCCCTCCCCGCAGTCCAAGGGAAGCGTTTAAAAAGCCCCGCAGTCAGGCCACGAGTTCGCGGGTGAGGCCCGGAACGCCGGACGCCCCTCTATACGGCTGTAGTCCTCCCGAACAAGGGGATGGAGACCGGCAGGCGCCAAGCTCCGTGCTCCAGCGGCTCGCGGCTGCTGAGTTCCGAGTCGGTCCAGCTGGGGAAGACCCGGCGGCCACGGTCCGCCTGCAGACAGAGCGCAGGGCAGGGGGCCGCAGGCCGCGGAGCGCTGGGCAGGTGCAGCGCTGACGTGTAGCCCCGGTCCAGGAAGAGCGGCTTGTAGCTGGGCGGCGGCTGCTCCTGTTTCTCCGAGCTGTCGCGGCGGCTCAGAAAGGGTGTGACGATCTTGCGGTAGAGGCCGCGCGTGTCCGTGAGCACCTCACTGTAGGGCGGCGGCGGCTCGGCCATCAGCACCGCCTCTTCATAGCACGGTGGCTTGGACATGTCCGATTCCGCTGCGGAGTGGGAAATGTTCCGAGGGTGAGGCCACCCGTCCCTGGCCTCCGGCCAGCTGCCAACCCCAGGCTCAGCCCGCTACCTCCTAGATTCTCTGGGAGGCTGTCCCATGGAAGGCTCCCTGTTAGTAGTGATCCCGCCCACCTCTCTGTGGCCCTCGTTGCCCACGGCAGAGGTCTGGGCTTACCTTGACGCGGATAACTCCAAGGCCGCGGCGGCACTGAGAGGTGCGGGGGCGGCGGATGAGGAAGCGCGTGGTGGTGTGCGTGCGGGTGTGCGTGTGGCTGCGCCGGCCCGTGGTGCAGCAGCGGGTGGACGTGCACGTGCTGATGCGCGTGCGCTGGCGCCTCGAGGCGGCCGCGCTGCGGTGGTGGTGGCGGCGCTAGGCCTGGGGGGCTTCCGGCCAGGCTGCCCTCGAGCTCGAGGGGCTCCAGCTCGAGGGCGCGGAGGTTCTGCTCACGTAGTCGTTCCTCCTGGCGCCGTTTGAGGCGGCGGCGCAGGAAGCTGCAGAAGCAGCAGAGTAGGACGATGAGACCCCAGATGAGCCAGAAACCGGCGAAGCACGTGAGGAACGTGTAGGTGCCCTGGGACATAACCATGGCGGCGGCGGGGCGGCGGGTCCTCGGCTGCTTCACTGGACACTGGGTTCCTCTACGTGGCCCCGGGCCCGCGCCACGCTCCCAGGCGCCGCCAGCGTCACTCGGGGACCTGCGGCCGGGGGCTGCTCGCGGCGGGGCTCAAGTCGTGCGCGCGCCGGCGGGGGGCAAGAGCAGCGGCGCCCGCTCCTTCCCATGGCGCCGGTGGGAGCGCGGGTGGGCCTCACCCGGGGCCGCGCGGGACCTGTAGAACAGACACAGGGCGAGGTGAAGGCGCGTTGCAGCCCCGACGACTTCCCTGCCTGCGCCCGTGCCCTGCGCAGTTCTGGGGAAGCCTCCTCTGCGGGAACCCCAGCACTCCCCCCCGGGGCGGTGACGTCACCGTGGGGATGACGTCATACCTCGAGGTTTCCCCGGTAGGGCTTTCCCGGATCTGAGACCCGGCCGCCGCCGCAGCTGAGCCGAGGGGACTCCAGGCAGGCCAGCAGAGGGCGCGCGAAGGCCAGTCTCAGCCTCTGTACTCAAGGGAGGTTCGCTACCCCACGGGGTACCCCAGCTCGGAAAGGGTTTCAGAGGCCCGTGGACAGACCCTCAGGGCGCTGAAGAGGAGTTTCTGCGCGGTTGCTTTGCGGCGGGGAAAGGGTGGCCCACCTCCTATAGCCCCACAAGCAGCCCACCGACGCCCAGTTTTAGCCCTAGGCATCCGCCGCTCTAGGCCTTGTACCCGCTCCTACCCATGGCCGCGCAAAGCATGGAACATCTAGGTCCGCACTGCGGGCCTCCTGGTCGTCGCCGCTCTTGTAGAAGAGGCTCAGGAGGGGTCGTTCCGGCTGTTACTGCGTGCCACTGGCCTGCTTTTGTCTGCACGTCCGGGCGTGGGCTGTTCCCTTTTTTCCTTTCCTCTAGGCGCCTCCGCCTGTCAGATCCCAGCTCTGTTTCCCCAGCCTCCTACCAATTCGCAGCCTCATTGGCCCTACCCTCCTAGCACCAGTAGGCCTTATCAATTCCTTTACGTTTCTGCAGAGGGTAGGAAAAGTAGCTCGTTTGCACGTGTATCACCTGGCCCATGGGCGCCTCTAGTTCTGCCTCCTTCTTCCTCTCTACAGCCAGGGTTTAGAGAGGAACCTTGCATCCTGAGGTATGTAGGATGGAGCCCTGACTGTGGAGTGACGGGTAGCAGGCGATTGTTCACCACCCCCGCAGAACAGAAGGGTGCCCTTCTTGAATGCCTTATACCCAGGGTTTTCACATATAACCCTTTAGGGTAACTGCAGTTATTCCTATTTTGCAGACGGAGGGGATGGGGAGGTGGCAATTAGCTGTGTAGAGGGCAGATGGCAGTGCCTTAATTTGAACCCAAGCCTGGCCACAAAACCCTAGCCAGGGGTGGGAGAGTGCTGCTGCTTGAGCTACTTTGTGGGCCCCTCTTCCAGGAGCCCCATGGACAGCCCCCCATCCTCAACATATCCAAGGCACACACACACATTTAGCTCTGGGGGCCGTGGTGGGCCTGAGCTCCAAGCAGGAGGTCCACATCAAGCTGTCTCAGACTGTTCTGGCAGCAAGCTGGGGGGAAGCCAGGCCATGGGCCACCCCACACTTCTCCCAGATGGATCCTGTCTGATTCTCTGGCTGCCTTATGCCATGTGCCACTTGGTCCCCGTGCCAGTCCCTTTCTCCTGGGCCTGTGTTCCAGAACAGACAATGGCAAGAACAATAGCTCCACCCGCCCCCTCCACAACCCTGCCATGAGGCTGCCATGGCGACGCAGCCCAGATAAAAACACGATGCTGCCAGTCACTGGGAGTTAATTAAATCTGTTGTTCTCCTTTTCCTGAGCCCACAGGAATTTTCAGGAATGCTCTGAGGAAGCTGGCACTAACTAGGGGGCCCCTTGGCCTGCAGAGCAGGAATAGCTCCAGATCAGAAAAGGTACTTCTGGGACTGGAGGTGAAGGAGTTTAGCTGAATTAGAAATAGAAATACCTGCCAAGGACTGTCTACTGCATGTCAGGCCTTGTTCTAGGCCCTTTCCATTTGGAATCTCACATGATATGTAATACCTCCTTCTCAGTGGGGGCCCATTTGATAGATGAGGAAACAGGGCCAGAGAAATGATTTGCCCCAGGTCACACAGCTGATAAGGGGAGGAGTAAGGATTTAGCCTGAGTCTGAATCGAGAGTCAGTCAAAATACTTTCCATTACAAGACCACTGAGACATAAATGAAGAGCCCAGTGCATGTGAGCACTTGGCACATGAAGACTTGGCAGCCATGGGGACACTGAGCTGACTGGCCAGCTTGTAGCCAAAACATACCTTTCTGTTCCTTCGCACCAAAGCCCTGGGGCTTCTGGCCACCATGCCTCAGCTCAAGAGTAGGAAAACGCTATAGAGTAGAGAAATGGGATGGCAGCTCCAAGGTTAACAAGGAACAAAGAACAGAGACTCTGCCCTGAGGGGCCCAGCTCAGCTGACTGGGCATTAAGGTGGACAGAGGCAGGCCACAACCAAGACTCTCTGGGTGCCAATGTGGCCCCTCAGCAAGGAGGCAGGAATCACTGCCATATTTTATGGATTAGGCCGCTCTCTGTCATGCTGGTGCCAGTGCCCAGTTTGAGTGCGCATGGGTTTGATGCTAAACACTCCCTCTTAGGCTACTACTTCACTCAGTGGTACTCTGGCAGGCCCAGAGGGCATGGGTCCTGCCAGAGGCCTCCCTCCGGCCTGTGTCTGGCCCACAGGGAGTTGCTTAGTACATTTCATCTAATCCACAGTAGGTGCTCAACACATAAATGTCAAGAGACCTTTCCAGATGCTCTTCCTGACAGACCAGGCTTCTCCAATCTTCCTCAAAGAGCTGTCCCTTTACCCCTTCGTACTTCTGTGCAGGCTCCTGCCTGTGTCTGGGGAGCCCTTCAGTGCAGATCCTGCCTGCCACCTCTTACTCACAGTCACGCACCCTCTCCATCCCCTCCAGACTCTCCAGAGCAAATACCGCACTTATCCAACTCCAGCTGTGTGCTAGGGGTTGTGCCTACCCCCTTAAGTCTGCCATTTTATGATTTGTTTCTTCTTTCTCCTTTCTTACCTTCTTGCAGGTTATTTGAACATTTTTTTTTAGGATTCCATCTTGATTTATTTACAGTGTTTGTGAGTGTATTGTTTTGTATGTTTTCTTAGGCCACACACTCACTGGGGTACAGCAGGGGGACACAAACAAGACCCCAGGGGGTGAATTTCTTAACCTCTGTAATGCCAGTTTCCCCATCAGTGACCATGGTGAAAACTGAGCTAGTCCATGCAAAGGGTTTGGAGATGCCCAACACACATTAGTGCTGATGATGGCAGCTTCAGAGCTGGGGATGCAGAGATGTGCATGTCCTTTAGGTGCTCCCTGCCTGAGAGCTGGATGTCACAAATCATTCTCAGTCATCCTACAAACTAGGTTAGCATTCCTCCCATTTGACAGATGAGAGCACTTGGCTCAAAGAAATCAAATGATACCCAAGGTCACACAGATTTCTTATTCTAGTGCCTGGTGCACTGCTGTGGGCATCTACCACATTGCTCCTCTGCATGAAGAACCCCAGTAATCTTAGACCCTTAAAATCTACTAGATCTTTTATCTCAGTAAAGGGCCCACCATTTGCTCCAGCCACTAAATCCTGTTTTTACCCTCAGTGCACGGTGCCTTCATCTGTCTACTTCCTTTGGTCCCCCTGCCACTACCTTCGCCAGGCCCCCATCATCTCTCACCTGGGCCCCTGTCACCATGCTTGCCACCGCCCTCTGTACTTCCATGCTATGCTCCTGTTCAGCCTACCCACTTTCCACATTGTTGTTTCCCCCAGGCCCTTTCCTGCCTGAATCCTCTGGCAACTCCCACCCCTTCAGGAAGCAGCCTAGCTCTTTAAGACAGTGTAGATGCGTGCCTCTTAAACTTGAATCAGCGTCAGAGCTATGGGGAGGGCTTGTTAAAACAGAGTGCTGGGCTCTGCTCCCAGTGTTTGCTTCAGTAGGTCTGGGGTTGGACCCGAGAGTTTGCATTTCTAACAAATTCCCAGCAGATGCTGATGATGTGGTCCAGAGAGCACACTTGGAGAACTGACCTAGATCATGGCCTCTGGGATGAACTCCTGCCAAGGCATCTTCAGCCTCACCTCTCAGTGCCCTTCCCTCTGCAACCAGCCTGTGTTTCCATCCTGCACTGCTAAGTCGTGCTTTCTTTCCCCGAAGTTCTTGCCCCCACACTTACTACTCAGCTTCATGGCCTCACTGTCACTTTGCTGGACAAGTCAGCTCCAGGTGGCCTTACTCCCCAGGGTTGGAAAAATCCAGGGATGTCAAAGTGTGCTGCGGTTGCCTGTGTGCGACTCCAGAGGTTGCATCTGTCTTGTCATCTGGCACACAGCAGCTCCAAAACCACTTGGTAGGAGTGACTGGAAATGCCTAGTTCCCTGTTTGGTCTTATAGCCACAGGACAGGAAACACTTCAAGAATGGATCTGGGGGCACCTGGATGACCAGTCGGTTGAGTGTCTGACCCCCGATTTTGGTTGAGGTCATGACCTCACCATCATGAGATCAAGCCCCATGTCAGGCTCTACACTGGGCATGGAGCCTGCTCCAGCTCCTCTCTCTCCCTTTCCCTCTGGCCCCACCCTCCACCAAATAAATAAATAAATAAATAAATAAATAAATAAATAAATAAAATCTTAAAAAAAAAGAGCTGGGTCTGCATCCAATTCACTCCTGGGAAATGTCAGCCATTCGCCAAAAAGTCAGTGAGAGAGAAGCCATCACCCAGCTCTCGACCTTCGCAGGGTGGTTTACAAGTGAGATGAGGACCCATCATCCATGTGAATAAAAGAAAATGGAGGCATATGCGAGGGGCTCTGGAATGGACAGAGGGAATCCCAGATGGCAGGGTTTTTGGGTCATAAGGTACTCAGAGCCACCAGTCAAGCGAAGGGACAAAGACTCAGACCAGGGGACAGCAGTGGGAGAATGTGGTGTGTAGAGTGAGGATGGCTAACCTGTCCTGCATATCCAGCACATGCCAGTCCCATTGCTGGCCTCTTCACATTCATTACCTCACACCCAGGAGGTGGCTGCTGCCATCCCCATTCTACAGACAAGGAGTTGGGCCAGCTCAGGCCCACATAGCCAGGGGGTCGTGAAGTCCAGGTGACTGCAAGGCCCACTGTCCTGGCAGGAAGGCAGGCACTGGTAACAATTTTACACTCCTCCCACACCAAGACAGACAAACTGAGGCCAGAGAGAGGATTGCCTCCATAGTCGGCCAGGCGTAGAGCTTACCAGAGCCTCATTTCCAGTTAGGCCAAGGTACTACAGGTACTAGAGGTGCTACAGGTAGCACCTCTGTGACCCAACCCTGGCACTGGGCCAGGAACCCAGGGCTTGGAAACTGTGAACAGGACAACAGACCAGGGTCACAGACAGCTGTGGGCAGAGGGGCCCTGCGTGGCTCAGTGTCTACTGTACTCCCATCTCTCCCTCCAAGGGAGTTGGCCACACCTCAGGGGCTGGGGTGGGGGGGGAGGGGGGAGACGAAGATGCCCTCTTCAGAGAGTCAGCCTGGCATAACACACAGAGACTAAAGAGAGAGCTAGGGTTCAGATTAGGCTGTGTGGCTCCATCCCAGCTGTTCCCATGTCTGAGCTGGAGTTTCTTTGCCTGTAAGACAGGGATGATGAGACCTGCCTAGGATTGCCAACGGTGGAGCAAAACTGATGAAGGAAGTGAAAACACTTCAAGACTGGTGTACACAGCTGCATGTGACAAACCAAAAGCCAACACTTCGCAGCCTCAAGAGGCTCAAATATGGAAACCAGCCCATGGCACTATATCTACACAAACCTGGAAGTGGTCCAGCAGAAACTACCATCGCTTTACCATGGACAGAAGTCATGGCCTCGTGACTCTCAGGCTGGACACAGTTCATGGGCATGTTTTGTTGGCCCACAATCAATTCTTAAAAATATCCTGATTAGTTGCCAAATTTAAAACCCAGGAGATTTTACATAAAAGTCTGGATTCTTGGTTCATCTTAAAAATTATCTGGTCATTCCAAGTCCACATTCTCACATGGTGACATAGACTGCAGCTGGGCAGCTCCCCGGCCCACCTCACTCATTCCATTGCTCCTTGGGTCCTAGAGGCCCAAGGGTTTCCACCAGCTGAACTAGAAATGAGCACCCACAGTAGCCAGCAGTACATGGATGGGCCCATCTCTGCTGAATTCTACCACAGCTAGGGCTGCAAGCTGATCAGGCCACAGAGCCCAAAAACCAAGAATTAGGGCATTGGGGGGTTCTCAGGTAACTGAGGTAGCCCTCACTCCTTAGTTTCACCCAGAGAGAGAAAATGGAGGAAGGGAGCCAGCCCAGCAGCAGCACAGTCCTATAGAACATCTGGGTGAGCAAGAATCTGGCTGATTTTGGTGGAAGAAGGAAAAGTGTACTAAGGCTTGAAAGACATAGGAATTTCCTCACTGGAAGAATATGAAAGGAAGTTAAGAATGCTCCTCTAGAAGGCCCTACAGTTCTTTTCCGCAATAGATGGTGTGTGGCAGGCAGAGAGCTGCTGTGCCAGGAGAGAAACCTTCACTGAAAACTGAGTTCCACCACTTACTGGTTGTGTGACCTTGGGGAGATCACGTTACCTCCCTGAACCTTGGAGTCTTCATCTTTAAAATGGGGATCATAAACTTACCTGCACAATTGTAAAGATTAGGAGATAATGAATGCAGAACACTCAACACACAGCAGGAACAGAATGAAAGGAGCCTGTGAATAATTCCAAGGGCACTCTTGCCTGCAGCATCAAGACTGAGGACTGAGTTCGGGCACCACCGTCTAAGGACATCTTAGGCCAAGGCCTCAAATGCCTGGGGTAACGGTCACCTCTGGTGCCCCAGGACACTTCCCTGGATGGGAAAGGAAACCCAATGGTGGTTGTGGTCACTGGGCTGTTGAGTCCAAGGTCTGTGATTGGAGGCTGGCATCTGCTGAGTCAGGTCTGGGAGAGCTGGCAGGAGGACCATTTCTCTACCCAGCACCCTGCCGCTGTCGGCTGGGGGAGGTTGGGAGAGGAGCCAGAGGTCATTTCCTCTGACTCAGAGGCCATTCTCCTCCCAGAGGAGCTCCCCTGGAGGACAGCGCATCTCCATGTGGCGCTGGCCTGCCTGCTGGCCAACCTGCATGCCACCCAGCACAGTCTGGGCTTTGTGCTCAGACAAGAAAGAGACACTTGTGATCCAGACAATGGGCTGGGGCGCTCCCATTTGGCCTGAGCTTCAGCTTCCCTGGGTCAGCAATGTCCTTTTCCTCTGCTTCTACCCACTCTGCTCCCACCACTCCCTGGAGAATGGTGGCTTGGAACGTGGAGCAGAAACCCATCACCGGCCCTAGCCGCGGTTTGGCATATGCCCTGGCCATGAGGAGGAGGGACGTAAGCTTCTTTCTTCTCCCCTGGTAAGGAACATCGCCTCTGTGGCACCCAACTCGGGTCAGACCATTTTGCTGGCGAGTGGTGGTAGTGGTGGTGGGGGTGTCGGAACACAGACGCCGGACGGACGCAGCCATCAAGCCTCCTCCTCCCGCGGCAGGCCCAGGGGCTGGGCCGCCCCCACATTTGCAGCCACCCCAAGAGCCCTGCTGCGACGACTGCAGCCACGTGGGAGCTAGCTCGTGCCCACGGGGCCGCTCACCCCCCCACCCCCATCTTCGAGGAGCTGTGGAGGCAGGCACACCCAGACGGGTGAAGTTATTACCCCCACCGCTCGAGGGCGAGTCCCTGCACCCCCACTCCCCCTGCGCCCCTGGGCTGCGGCCCCGCGTGGGGTGGGGGAGGGGCGGGAGGGGGCGTCGCCGCCCCGCAGCCGCGTTGCCTGGGAGCGCAACCCCGTTGCTGTGGCAACCGTTTCCAAGCGAACCGGTGGCGGCTCGCGCCCGGCTTTGGCTCCCTCGCTCACTGGCGCCCTCCCTCTCCCTCCCTCCCTTCCTCCCTCCGGAGTAGGCTGGGGGAGGGGCTGGCCGGGGCGGGGGTCCGAGGCCGCGACCCGGGGCCAAAGCTCGGAGCTGCCCGCGGGGAGGGGCTCAGCCCGGGACCATCTTCTGCCCGCGCTCCGGGCCCGCCCGGCCCGCCGCCGCCGCCGCGGTACTCACGGGCCCAGACATCCTCCTCGAGCTCGTCCTCCTGGCTCGGGGCGAGTGGTGCCGGCCCCGCGGACAGAGCCCCCGGCCTGGGGCAGGCGGCGACGGCGGCCCCGGGTAGCTGACTGTGGCAGCGAAGGCGGCTGCGAGCGCTGGGCTCGAGCCTCGGGGCGCGCACGGGCGCGTACACGGCGCGTACCAGCCCGGCGTGCGCGCGCGCGCGGCAGCCGGCAGGGGGCCCCCACCCCCAGCCTTTCGCCAGCGAGGAGGCTGTCCTGGGAGCCGAAGGCGGAGGACCTGGCACCCACCTGCCGCGCGGAGATTCAGGCGCGGAGACTCACACGCGGGGCGCTGGGTTCACCCTGCACAGGGAATGCACGCGCCACTCCGCACCGCTCCTGGCAACAGGCTGTCCGGAACGGGCGCACGCAGGCAGACCGGGTGTACACAATCGGCCGAGCACACAGGATGCTCAGTCAAGCAGCTGACACACACATACAGCTCAACCCGGAAAGCACACACAAGTCCAGGCACCGGCCACATCCTGAAATGCACAGTACACATGTAGCGGGCAAGAGTTGGAGCAGGCAGGTTACCCCAATGTTGTTCCAGCTCACCAAGGCATGGCCCCTCCCAACTCATGGCCCCTCCCAGTGTGTCTTCAGTGAGCATACATCACCACTTCTACTAAGAAGTGGTACGGGGAGGAGACCCAGTGCTGGATCCATAGCCTTGGGCTTCGTGGACCCTGCTCATACCCAAGGTACAGAGGTGAGCACTAGTGAGAGTCACCTCAGTGTCCGGCACCACACTGACAGCATAGAGCCTGCTTGGAATTCTCTCCCGTTCTCTCTGCCCCTCCCCTGCGCGCGCGCGCTCGCTCTCTCTCTCTCAAAAACAATTAAACTTAAAAAAACAAAAAACAAAACCCTCCACCACCATACCAGCTGGGACATTTTGGTTTGCAAGTGACAGAATCCCAAAACAAACAGGCTTGGACGCAGAAGTGTTTGACTCATGTAACTGAGAAGTCCAGAGGTAGATTTTAGCTACGATCACACTTGGTTCCAGGTGTCCCAACAATGGTATCACACATGTATCTATTCTCTCCACTCTTTCTTCCGTTCGCATCATTCTTGAAAATTCCCATGTGGTGGCAAGGATGACCTCCCTGCCCCAGCTCTAGGTTTATATCCTGCCACCCAACCCCAGAAAATAGAACCTCAATTCTTTCCCAATAATTGTAGCCAGCCCCCCAAAAGACTCTTTTTGGATTCATTTTGGCTTAGTATCCTTCAGTGAACCAATCCAGTTGGAGGGATATGTGTTCAGCCACCCAGTATCCATTTCCTTTTCTTTGGTTACAAGGCACCCTGTTTCATCAGGGCGGGGGGGACTCATTGCACCCCCTGGGTGCCATCATACTGGGCTTGTGAACCCAAGTGCCCTGCTCCCCCAGTGAACAGTGGGCAGATTTCCAGCTGGGCCATTTGGGCTCCTTGGGTTTGCAGTCAGGCTCAGTGATGCAGACACAAACATGGCTGTAGCCATCTTGCTTCTGGGGGTCATATCCTGATGAGAATGGGGACTGTGACTAAGACCCTGGAGGTGCCCCAGTTCTGGTTCTTCCTATCACACCCCTCCATAACCTTTTTAACACTCTAAGTTAGTTGGAGAACAGTTCTGTCGCTTGCAACCAAAGATCTCTAACAGCTGGGTCCCACACTCTAGGTGTATGTGTACACAGGGGGTGTAAACCCAGCCCCATCTAAACCACATGGACTGAGACAGGAGGCTCCCCAAAGTAAACATGGGGTGCCTTTGTACATGCTAAGCAGACACCCTGACAAAACCAGTTAAAATCTTTCAGGGATTCCCCTGCCTTCTAGATGAGGCATCTTTTACATGGCTTTCAAAGCCCAGTGTAGTGCTTTGGCTCCAGTTGCTCCCTTCTTTCACTTATCACACACTCATCACTCACCCCACCGCACCCACCCCAAGCCATGCTAAACCACTAGAGGCCCTAGACCATCCATCTGGCTCCGAATCCTGGAGGGTACTAACTCTGACATTTTTGTGGCCAAAGGGGCGTTGACCCCCAGCTCCTCAGCAGTCCCAGCCCCACCAGCTCTAGAATCATCCCTGCCACAGTGCTGATCACACTAGGTCTTAGCTGTTCCCATTTCTATCTCCCTACCAGAGAGAGCTCCAAACTGGCGGGGGCCTTGTCTACATCTGGGTCGCCAATTCCCACCATAGAGCTGGGTGGTTAGGTGACCTTAAGAAAGGCTTGTTGGGAAGTGAATTCTGGGAGTTTTCACTGCTAAGGAACTCACTGTGGTAAGAGCTTTGATGAGGTGAACTGTAGCCAACAAGTTCCCTGGGTGCCTACCAGGGAAGGGGGATTGTGGGAGGTCCCTGGTGGGAGGTTGTGACCTACCTACAGGCAGAGTGCTCCCGGGACCTACTGGTCCACCTGGCACCCACTCACCCTTGCACACCTGCTCAGGGTGGGCTTTGTCTTCTGCACAGACACCGAACTGCCCTCCCACCAAAACAGAGCAAATGTACCTTAGGCCCCAACCTTACACCTTATGGGTAGGATCCAGCTTCATTTTCAGCTGGCTTCCTCACCATTCTGCAGCAGCCATTAACCAGCTGGAAGACCTTGGGCAAGGCCCTCTCCAGTTTCCCTCAAGAAGCAGCAGCACTCATCCCACCTACTACCAAGAGCTGAGCCACCACCAGAGGCCCCTTCTGCTTAATCAGCACTTAGAGCCTTCTGGCTGCCCTGGAGATAGCTATTAGCCTGGCACCCAGCACCCACTCTCCTAGGAGGCAAGAGTCCTGCCAGTGACCCAGGGGCTCAAAGAGGGGACTGGCCGCTTTTATGGATTCTCATAGCTGCCCTATGAGGTGATGGGTATCACACCCATTTTTCTAGACAAGAGAAGGGCCTATGCAAAGCTAGCTTGAAAAGTGGCCTGATGAGACTTGAACCCAGAACTGTCCAATTGCAAAGCTCATGTGGCCCCTGTGGCACTAGTACCTAGCCTAGAACAAACCCTTACTGTGGTTACAGAGCATCCTTGGGGGGCTGGGGGCATTGTGTATGGACTATGGTGCAGCAACAGGTTTATGAAGTCTGGGACAGACTTGTCAACAGACTCTCATCCTTGTCTTTGCATAGATGGGATGCTATGGAATGTTCCCCCAATCCCTCTGTGCCCAGGTGAATAAGTCTCCTTTAAGGCCTGGCTCAAATATTTTCAGAGAACCCTCCCTGATGCCCTCATGGCTGATCCCTACTGACCTCTGCCACAGCCTAACTCCCAGCATCACCACTGTCTCACCTCTACCCAGCCACATTTCCTGCTCCTAGGGCAGAGAGATGGCTCTAACATACCAGCCCTAGGCCGAGCACGAAACAGGTGTCCAGGTAAGACAGTGGGTAGATGTTTCTAACAGCAGATTCCGCCTTGCTCCCCAGGCTGCTCCAAGCCCACAACTGGTGGCCAGATCACCTTGGCCTTGGAAGGGACCCTACCAGCTGAGCCTGCCTCTCTAGTACAGGTAGCGCCAGACTCACACCCTAGTGGGAACCCAAGGCTTCTTCCCTTAGGCTTCATCCCATCTAGGAAATTGAGAACCCACTGGGTATGCCCAAAGGCCACCAAGGCCTGGCTGCCTGGAGAGGCTACTCCAAGATCAGGTGGGGGTGGGGGGAGTGTGAGGGGGAGGGTTCAGAGCCTTGTTGGAAGGGCAGCCCCCACCAGGCCCACCTCTGATCCCTTCCCACTTCCAGCAGGGCAAGGGAAGCAGGAAGACCCCTGGAACACCAGGAGCAAGAAAGAGGCAGGCAGGGCAGCTGGCCAGGTTTGTGCTCGACTGTATTCACTCAGAGACACGTGGCAGCTTACATTGGACAAAATGAGTAATAAAAATTGGCTTTAAATACGGAAAAACCAGGGCCCTATAATCCCATGCTATCCTAACACTGGGACCAGGATGGCCATCACAATCTGGGAAGGACCAGAACTGGGGCCTGGGGTGCAGGTACACACCGCAGCCTACCCACTTCACACACACGCACACACTTGCACTCACACACACACCCCACAGGCACACACAGGGAGGGAGGGATTATTGCTGGGCACATGTGTCTATTGTTAAGAGGGGAAGTCTGGAATGTTTCAGAGTTGACTAAGGACAACCTCCCCCACTTCCCATGGCCTGGGCTGGGGCATTTCTGCAAGAGGTGTCTTCAGGACAGGGCCCAGCATGAGGGACAAGGTGCCCTGGGAGCTGGAAGGCAGAGGCAGACCCATCTGGGATAGCCTGGGCAGTGGACTGATGGGTCCCAGGGTCAGCCCAGTCTCTGGTCACACTTTGGCACAGGGCTAGGGGTTACAGAGGCCCCAGTCCAGCTTTGACAAGTGCTGATGAGGGACAGCATCGGACCCCAGAGGTGATAGCCCTGAGCCCGGGGCAGCAGAGGCAGGGATGAGTTTCACTCAGAGGTCAGCGGTGGCGAGCACAGTGCTGGGGGCTCAGGGGCCTTGCCTGACCCAGCCTCGGCCTGTCCGAGCTGGGCCCAAGGAGCCTTGAGTTTGGCAGTGGCCCTTCTGCCAGCTCCAGGGTAGGTCTTAAGAACGCTCCGGTTGCTATATACATTCGTACAAATACATAAATACAGAAAGCCCCGAGCTCCACGGACAAGAGCTGAAGGGACGCACCTTTGTCCCAGGGACAGCCCAGGCTTTGCCAAACTCAGCCAGACCAGGGGCTGAGGGGCAGAGGACACTGGGGACAGCTCCGGCTGTGTTCCCCAGGCCACAACTTGAGTGGACAATGGGGAAGACCACTGTGCAAAACTGTAAACAGCGCTCGGAGTAGCTGCTACCGCCAACCACCGGTAGGGGCCTCAGGCTGGGGGCTAGAGGCGGGTTGGGAGCTCGAGGCGGGTGGGGAGCTCTTCCTCACTGTCGCTGCAGTTCCCACAGCAATCCTGGAGGGATGGGGAAGACACGGAGGGAGAGAGGCAGAGCGAGTGCCATTAGCCACCAGTGCCATCACCCAGGCCGGCCCTGCCAGGAACTGCCTGGAGTCATGCTCTGGGGTGGGGGAATCCCCATGAGGGGCCTGGAACAGCAGCTCAGGCCAGACATGTGTGGACATCAGTGCAGAGGCTGCTCACAGCAGGCTGAAGTAAGAGGGTCCAGGTGGATCTCAGGCTCTGCCAGAGCAAGACCCTGTCCAGACCCTCTCCCCTGGAGCTGGTGGAAGCAGGGCATGGGGAGACAGATGGCTAAGCAAGGCTAGCAGCTTGAAGGTGCCAGGGTGCAGGGAATGAAGTAGTGGGGGGTGGGGGGGGAGCGGGCACCAGACTTCTTTCGCCCACATCTCGCCTCTGCCATGGAAGGGCTGCCCGTGGCTCCCCGAGGCTGGGCAGCAAGGCCAACCCACGGGGAGCCCACACTGCTCACCTCTGGAAAGAGAAAAGAGGCCGTGAGCCCAGCCAGGTATAGGGGACAGGCGGGAATAAGGCCAGAGACCCTGGGCACCCCTGGTATGGCTGGAGGATGCCCACTCCCAGCACATGCGGGCACCGGCTCTGCCTCTCACCCACCGTCCCCTGGAGTCAAGCTGGGGGCCAAGATAGGACACTTCTGGGAGTTACCTGGCGGCTGAAGAGTCTCTGCAGCAGTCCTTTCTTGGGGGGTGCAGGTGGCTGGCCCTTCCAGTCCAGGTCTGGGGGAACTGAGCCATCTAGCCCAAAGACATTCAGCTCCTGGAAGCACTCGGTCTCCACCATCTGCCAAAGAACAGGGAGCTGTGAGAGCTGCCTCCAGGGCTGCTCCTCGGGGCCTCATCCTATCAGCTAGGCAGGCCCTTACCTCATTCTGCCAGGGGATGGGCACACTGCCCGTGGCAAACTTCTGGTAGAAGTCTTGGTCAGTGGGCTCCAGCTCCACACCCTTAACTGTGGAGAACTGTTCGATGTCCAGAACATCCTTGCAGTAAATGGCCTGGGGCTGGTGGGGACAGAAGTAGCAGTCAGGAACTGCTACACATGTACGCATACATGCACACCCGCCCACCTACATGCATATGGGCAGCTCAGCCCTGAAAATCACTCCAGCCCTGGCCTGGTTATGCCTGGACCCTTGCAGCCCTCTCTGGTTTGGAGTCAGAAACTAGATACTCCATGCCCTTCCGAAGTATGGCAGTCCCTTCTCTTTGAGGCCATTTCCCTCTATAAACTAGGAATCATTACTCCTCACTGCTTTCAACTGATAAGGCTGTGTAAAAGCCATGCCTTTTCCAGTTGATGGTAGCTAACCTGCTGCAGCCAACCAGACCCCACAGTGCCTTGGGGAATCAGCGACAGGTACCGCCCCACCTGTACACGGCTGTCTGGGGGTACACCTGGTGGCGTGTGTGCAGGCAGAATCTTAGCTGGTCCTTTCAGCTGAGCGTCCCCATGCAGGACCTGGAGCTATCGATAGGCCCTCTGTCCCACGATGTCCAATGGCCTGCTCCATCCCCTCAAGCTTCATGGCCAACCAGAGGATTAGAACAGTCTTCCCAACTCCCCACTCCCCTGGGGCTCCTGCTGGGAGCTCACCTCACTCCAGAAGGCCACTGTCTTTTTCATCTTTATATTATTTTCTAAGTCCTATTATTAAGAATGTCAATTAAGGGGCGCCTGGGTGGCTCAGTTGGTTGAGTGTCAGACTTCGGCTCAGGTCATGATCTCACGGTTCGTGGGCTCGAGCCCTGTGTCGGGCTCTGTGCTGACGGCTCAGAGCCTGGAGCCTGCTTCGGATTCTGTGTCTCCCTCTCTCTGTCCCTCCCCTGCTCATGCTCTGTCTCTGTCTCTCTCTCAAAAATAAACATTCAAAAAAAAAATTTTTTTTTAAAAGAATGTCAATTGAAACAACATAATGTGGGGCACCTGGGCAGCTCAGTTGGTTAAGCATCTGACTTCAGCTCAGGTCATGGTCTCACCGTTGGTGAGCTCGAGCCCCACCTCAAACTCTGTGCTGATAGTGCGGAGCCTATGTGGGATTCTCTCTTCCCCCCCCTCTCTCTGCCCCTCACTCACTCACACCCTCTCTCTCTCAAAAATAAATAAATAAAAACAAACAAAACAAACAAAAAACCCAACAACATCATAATGTAAAATGGTGCAGCTGCTTTAGAAAACAATCTGGCAGTTCCCCAAAAGGTTAAATGTAATGTTATCATATTAGCCAGCGATTCCACTCCTAAGTATATATCAAAGAGAAATGAAAACAAACGTCCTCACCAAAACCTGCATGTGAATGTTCATAGCAAAATTATTCATAATAGCCTAAAGTGGAAATAACCCTAATGCCCATCAACTGATGAATAAACAAGATATGGCCTACTCATAGAATGGAATGTTATTCAGTGGTAAAAAAGGAACAAAACTACTGATATAGGCTACATCACCTGTATGAACCTTGAAAATATGCTAAGTGAAAGAAGTCAGTCACCAAGGACCACATATCATATAACACCATTTGCATGAAATTTCCACAACAGGTAAATACGTAGAGACAGAAAATAGATTAGTGGTTGCCATGGCCACAGGGAGAGGAAAATGGGGAATGACTGCTAGTAGGCATGGGGTTTTTGTTGGGTGGGGGCGGGGGAGGGGGGAAGGGGTGATGAAAATGTTCTAAAATGGATTATGGTGATGGCTGCCCAACTCTCAATATGCTAACAGCCATTTCATTATATACTTTAAATGAACGAATTACAAGATATGTGAATCAAATCTCAATAAAGCTATTAGAAATGATATCATCATCAAACTTGCTCCTCATCTGTTGTTTCTAAAGAGCTGAATTCCAGGGCAATGATTTTCTAACTCTGAATAAAAGACCCAGGTGTGGTGGGATGACTTCCAGGTTAAATGAGATGATGTGCACCAGAAGCGGGAAGCAGGAGCAAACTCGAGTGGCGGGGCCAGACCTGAGGCAGGCTGCTGTCAGTTAAATCACTCACAGCAAGGCCCACACCCCAGGGTCTGTGAGGCCCACAAAACACAATCCTTCACAAGCCGCATCCCCCTAGTTGGACTCTGGCTTCTACTCACCCCCTCTAGGCCCACCCCCACACCTCACATGTCTGTTCAACATTCCCCAAAGGCCCCCCTGTCACACTTAGAATAAGACTGCATAGGAGCACCTGGGTGGTTCAGTCGGTTAAGCGTCCGACTTTGGCCCAGGTTATGATCTCATGGTTCATGAGTTCAAGCTCTGGGTCAGGCTCTGTGCCAACAGCTTAGAGCCTGGAGCCTGTTTCGGATTCTGTGTCTCCCTCTCTCTCTGACCCTCCCCAGCTCATGCTCACACTCTGTCTCTGTCAAAAATCAATAAACTTAATAAAAAAAAAGACTGCACGCCTCTCCCAGCCCATGCTCACTCCAGCCACACTGGCCTCATCACTGTTCTCTCTCTTGAGGCTGCTCCTTCTCCCTGAAATACTCATACTTCAAAACTTGGCACGGCTCTCTCCTTCACATATTTCAGGCTTCTGCTTAACCATCAGCACCTCAGAGACCACCCTGTCTAAAAATACTCCCACTCGTAATCATTCCTTATTGTCTTCTTAGCCTGATTTATTTTTTTTCTGTTGCACTTCACACTACCTGATATTCCTTTTCATTTACTGCTTTATTTTGACATGCTCCCCACTACAACATGAAGGCAGAACTGGGTCCTGTTGACCTCATGATCTCTGAGGTCTGGCACATATGGGCATTCCAAATTCAGAAATTTGGAATAAACGATCACCAGTGTGGCTGACAGTCATCAATCCGGCCTTCCCAATCACCTTCCTGACTCCCCAGTGTTCCTGGTGAACTGTCAGTCAGAAGACCCAGTCCTCTTACATAAGGGAGGAGGGCAAGTACATAACCTAATCTTGGCCAATCACAACCTTCCCTGTGACTTTATACAGAGAAGTCTGAATTCAGCAGGAAGAGGATCAACAGGTTGAAGCACAGCCAAGAGATGAAGTCTTGGCAACACTGCATGAAACCCTGATGTTGGCCCTACTCTGGGGCTCTCTAGCCAAATGAACCAATAAGCTCCTTGTTGGACATAATTAAGTTTCAGATGGATTTCTGCCCCTTGGAATATGATGATTCAAGGATGTTTCTGCCCATAGAATGCCTGACCCACTGAGATGCTCAGTAAATGGGTAGGACTCTACAAGGGAGAGGTCAGCACTACCAGGTATAGTGGGCAGCCAATATTCAGCCAGTCCAATAGCCCTTACCCCCGCTGGCAATGGCGTCTTGGTTTTCCTTTGGGAAACTAACCTCCCTGGCTGGCAGTGGTTCAGGTGGGCAAGTGATCCAACCGTGATCACTGGCGGGCCTCTGAGCAATCTGTGGCAATAAGCACTAGCCTTAGGGTTACTTTTTTTCCCCCTTTCAGGACTTCTTTTGAAGTAATTGGGCAAGAGGTATACATTCTGTCTACCAGGCTGGCTGAGCTAGTAGGATGTGGACCTGAACTGCTGGTCCACGACTGCTGCACCCTAGCAAGAGTAGTCGGAGAATAAAGACTGCACACTGGCCTGTACAGTGGAGAGGGAAAGGAAGACAGAATTCCTACAGTGTTGTTGCAGCCCCAGATCCAGGTATGCCAAAAGCTCTGTCTATCCTGGGGCTTTTTATTTGTGTGAGTTCAATGAATTGTTTTGTTGGCCAACCCATCTGAGTTGCACTTTCTGACACTTGCGCTGAAGGTGGCCTGACCACTGCTCTAAGAACCCCGGGCCTGAGTCCCCACCCAGGCTTGGCCCTACCCTCAGGAGTGGACAGCACTCACATCAGGTTTGAAGGGTGGCTCCAGCATGCCAGCTCCCAGCCGCTTAAAGTTCAGCTTTTTGAAGAGGGGGTGTTCCTTTACTTCGCGGGCACCACCTCCACGACACCCTAGGCGCCCAGCAGGGTCCTTGCACAGGAGCTGTGGCAGGGTAGGGGCAGTCAGAGGGACCTGGGAGAGGTGCCTGGTGCCCCCAGCCCCAGCCCATCAGCCTCCTGCTGGCTTGCCATACCTGGGAGCAGAGCGAGCGGGCCTGAGGGGAAAAGCGCTCTGAGTATTCTTCAGGCACCTCCTTCACCAACCGTTCCACCTCCTCTCGCTTGATTTTCTTTTTCCTCTGCTGGAAGGGTGACTGGCCGGCAATCATCTCGTATAGGAGGCAGCCTAGTGCCCACCAGTCTGGGCTGAATGTGTACCGTTCATTCTTTACCACCTCCGGAGCTGGGTAGGGTGGAACAGAAGTTAGGGCTGGGCAGGAGGCAGGAACCAAGCCCTGGGGCCCTGGGAATGCCCAGCACAGTGGGGCATTAGCTCAAGTATCTGCTCTCCAGGCAGGCACTACCAGCAGCCTGGTGGGGACCTCAGCAAGTAGGACAGCACATGCCCCATCAAAGAGAGCACTGTGGCCCCGTAGGAGGCCAGGTCTTCTGATTTTTCAAGAGAAGTCAGAAATCCATATTTTTAATGGGAAGCTGTCTGGCGTATCAAATGTTGGCAACCAATTCAAATTGTTTTATTCTTTACCATGTTTATTTATTTTGAAAGAAGGAGACAGAGCA
The DNA here is from genome assembly GCF_023721935.1 of Panthera uncia. Classification (NCBI taxonomy): domain Eukaryota; kingdom Metazoa; phylum Chordata; class Mammalia; order Carnivora; family Felidae; genus Panthera; species Panthera uncia. Next base: position 87,624,735 of record NW_026057577.1, read on the forward strand.
TGAGCACGGGAGGGATAGAGAGAGAGGGAGAGAATCCCAAGCAGGCTCCACACTGGCAGCACAGAGCCTGATATGGGGCTTGAACCCACGAACTGTGAGATCATGACCAAGAGTCAGATGCTTAACTGACTGAGCCACCCAGGCAGCCCTCAAATTGTTTTAAAAACAATTTGATTTAAGTACAAATGTAGGCCACATTAGGCCTGTGTGGTTACCAGTTTGCAAACTCTGGATTTAATACCAGAGAGAAGAAACAAGAAAGAAACTCCTCTACTGCATACCTACTGCCTGCCAGGGTGGGCACATGGGATTTTTGCCTCTCCTACCACTTTTTATCTAAAGGCAACTCTGGGAGCCAGTATGATTGCTTTATGGTTGGGCAAAGTGAGCATAGGAGCAGCAGTATGTGGTCCAAGGACACACAACAAGAGGTGGGGCCTGTAATTGGGGCTCTATCTGCTGTGTCACATGATCTCCAAAGGGAATACTAGGGCCACATCTTGGCCCATACCACAGATGGGCATTCCCTCCCTGAATCTGGGTAGATCAGGGGAAGGGAAGACTTCTCAACCTTCTCATCTTTCTCTGGTAGCCACCTGCAGGCCTAGCCAATAGTAGGAGCTCAGTAAGTATTTGGTGAATGAATGAATGATGCAGATTTGCAGGTGTGTGGGTTCCTGGCTGAGTCCTGGTCTCTTAATTTCTAAGATAGGGATATCAGTTCTTTCTATTCCCTGAGACACAGAAGACTTCCACAGAAGTGGTGGGACCCAGCCCAGGACAGCAAGAGGACCCAGGAGGCAGGGGGGCCAGGGTGGAGGAAGACTCACCCATGTAGCCCACAGTGCCCACACGACCCTTGATGGTCTGGCCTTCTGGCACGTGCACAGCTAGCCCCAGGTCGGAGATGCGGATGTGACCTGAATGTGGGTGGACAAGTTGGGGGGGCCCATTGAACAGGTGGGCCAGACCCTGCCCCACTCCACTGCACTCCACCTCTGTGCACCCCCTACCCACCATGGTCATCCAACAGGATGTTCTCTGGCTTCAGGTCCCTGTGGGGAGAGAAGGGCAGGGTCAGATGTTGTTCAGTTTGCCAAGGAGCCAAACGGCACGCCACCCCCTCCTAGCTCACTTGTCTCCTGGGATGGAATGTGCAGCAAGGTGCTGGAGCCATTTATTGCCAGGGTGAGAGATAGCCCTGCCCTCACTCATAGCAGCTCTGACTTGAGGGGGCAGCTGAAGGATCTACCCAGCCAGGATTCCTTCCTGGGAATCCCCAGGCAAGTGGAGAGCAGCTCCCATCCGGGGGAATAGCACCAGTAGCCTTACTCACCACTAGTGTTAACAGGGTCCCACCCTCACCCCACTTTGGTGGCTGACTCTACCTTTCCCGTCAAATGGGGCTACTCATCTGTCCCCCTCATGGGGCTGTTGTGAGGTTCAAATGAAATCACTGCCGGTAACAATAGGCAGAGCTCCCCACTGCCAAGCCCTGCATGCCAGGCTCTGTGCACTTTACTGCAGGGAGCTGACTGGCGCAGGGTTATACAGAGACGGGTGAGGACACCAGCATTCACATGAGTGAGCCAGACCCAGAGGCTCTCAAGTCTGCCCAGCATGGGCAAGCGTGGAGCCCCAAGCCCAGGCTCAGTAGGGCTCAAACCGGCTCACGCCCGCAACAACAGGCCCAGCACACCAACATCCTTCTGCGGCCTCCACCCATGCCCAGCTGCAGCCCCTGGCGGGGAGGGCTGAAGCCCAGGACCTGTACACGATGCGCTCCCGGTGCAGGTCCTCCAGGCCGCAGCAGATCTCCGCGGCATAGAAGACAGCCCGCTCCTCGGGGAAGCCAGCCTGGCCCATGTGGTAGATGTGGAACTTGAGGTCGCCTCCGTTCATCAGTGTCAGCACCAGGCACAGCGCGTCCTTGGTCTCATAGGCATAGGCCAAGCTCACCTGTGGCCGAGGGGACCCGAGCCCTCAAGCAGGGGCCATGGGCCACCCAGTGGCAGGGCTGGCACCAGCCGCCCAAAAAATCCTTCTCAGTGGCACTCCTTGGGGCCCAGCCTGCTCCCCAGGCCTCGTGTCAACACCCCAAACCGACCCTTCCCAGGCATCTCTGAGGGTGGGGACAGGGCAGCACAGAAAGGGACCTAGCCTGGTAAGTGAGAAGGGCAGGGCAAGTGCATGGCCAGGGGGAAGGGAAGGGTCTCCTGTCTGTACTTACTACAAACCTACTGTTCACTTTCTCCAGGATCTGCTTCTCATTGAGTGCCATGGCCTCCCCTTTCCGCTTCTTGATACGCTTCTTTTCCAGCTTCTTGCAAGCGTACATCTTGCCTGTTGCCCGCACCTGGCAGGCACACACCTGTAGCCAAGGTAGATGGGCAAATAGGGACCAGCTGTGTCCTTCCTGGGGCTATAGGAGCTCAAGGAGGGGGGGCTGGTCCAGGGCCTACCATACCCCTCCTCCCCACTCCATCAGGGGCTCTGGCCTGGCCACTTACCTCACCAAAGCCGCCTTTGCCCAGGACTCGATACTGCCTGAAGGTGTTTTTGGTCACTGGTTGCCTGTAGGCAAGGGATTTCGGAGCAAACACTGGCTGAGCAGGGGCCCAAGGCCCGTAAGAGCCCTAGCAACTTGGCCTACCGTGGGCCAGCCTTCAGGGAGCTCACCTTTCCAGCCACTTCCACTGTAGGAAACGGTTGAAGTAGATGCTGTCGAGGTAGTCGGCAAAAGGGGCCATGCTCAGGTACTCATGGGTCAGCCTGTTGAGAGGGCCCAACCCACCAGTCAGCCCCCGACACCCTAGGTTCTCAGCTGGATGGGACGGGACCCCCTGTTATATGCATTCTCAGCCTAAAGGGCTGCCTCATTGGCCAACCCTCTTACTAACCCAACTAAGCAGGAGACATTCATCTGTGCCAAAGCTGAAGATTCTATAGAGAGGGAAGGCAACCTGCCCAAGCTCACACAGCAAGCGCAGGGCCAGGGTGAGAGGCTGAGCTCCCTCACCAGCTACTGAGCTGTTCACAGCCTTCCAGGGCCCACGGAAGCCCCCTCCTCAGGACACAATTCCAGGCCAATGGGCAGGGAGAGGCTTACCGGGTGAGCTCCTGGAAGAGGTCTTTGCAGGGCCCCTGCTCCAACCGCTGGGAGCAATTAGTCACCAGCTGCCGGGGGACCTCAGGGATAAGGTCAGGACCCTGGAGATAGGCAATAAACAGGTCAGTGCAGGGGGCTCCCTTTGCCAGGTGCCTACACCCAGGGCAGAGATGGCCAACATTCTGGACCTGCGCTAGGAGCAGCTGTAGGCTAGTGGTGTGCCAGCCGGCCCAGCTGCTGAACTCAGTTCCACTGCTACCCTTGAGGCGGGGTGAAGCAGAGCCACTGGCAGGCTGCCTGGCCCACCCTCCTGGGCTCCATGCCCGTGGTCTGCCTGGTGAACCGGGAGACACTCCAGGGCACTCTCTGCCCAGGCTGTGGTCATTCCTCTCCTCATCACTGAGCTCTGCCCGCTGCCGTCATCTCTCCATCCTTGCTCACTCACCGTGTGGCTCAGAAAATTCTGCATTAGCCGCCGCCCACAAGCCTTCCGCTTCTCATCAGGGGTCACTTCATACTCAGCCTGCAGGGTGGGAGGCAGAGAAGCTTGGGGCCTGGGCAGAACAACAGGTGTGGGGAAATGGGACACACTTGACCTAGGGACCTCTGCCCACCCTCGGGGCTGGGCTGGGCTGCACTCACCACTCCATCCAAGAAGGCTATGCAGCGGGTCAGCTCAGGCCTCGTGGCGCAGAACTCTCGAAACAGCAGGCGCCCAATGGGCTGCCGCTCGCACAGGCTGTGGTAGTCACGCTCTGCAAGCAGGGGTAGGAGCTACTGGGTTCCCAGACCTGGAGCCTGCCAGCAGGGCACTCCTATCCATACTGCCAAGCCCTGGCCCCAACAGTAGCTTCTAGCCCTGCAGTATGGAAGCCACTATCTCCTTTAGAACCGTCACCCCAACACTGAGGTGGGCACAACTATTATTTCCAACACAGTTTGGGACTCTGAGGCCCAGAGAAACTAAGCAATTAACTCAAGGTCACACAGCTTGATGTATGGCTCCAAAGCTGGGCCCTCACCTCCCACTGCTATCTCCTGGTTCACACCACCTACATACATCACAGTGCTGGGCTTGGGTGTGGTTGTGAGGTTCCGGCCTGGCCCAGGCTAGGCCCAAACCTGTTGCTTGCCTGGCGAAAGTGCAAGAGGAAGCTGTGGCTTCCGGCAAGCTCGAGGCTAAGCCTCCTTCCCAGGCAGTGGAAGCAGCTATGGTATACTCCTTGCCCACGTGCAGGCTGTCAGAGGGGCCTAGGCAACCTTGGGGGTTGTGCAGACCTGGGGCCTCAGCCAAGATAAGCAGGAACTGGCGTCCTGGCCCCTCTTCTGGTCAAGGTTTTGATGCCCCCCCACCTGCCACTCACCCTGCTCGGGGCAGGGTTATGCTAAGCACAGGCTTGGGGCTCCTCATGCAATCAATCTGTGGGCTGACTCCAGCCTCCACTGTACCCTCTGTCCCTCAAACCCCAGGCATGACTCTCCTTTCCTCTGCTTCTCTCAGACTGCCCCAAATCTGACCCTGCCCTACTCCCCCACCCTCCCACCTACCCCAAACACCCCTTGCTGTCCTGTTTGTACTATGTTCTCCACCCATCTCAGGCCCAGGAACCGAAACTGGGTTGGGTGTTGCAGCTTCAGTCTTCCTGCTCCCCAGACGCCCCCCCAACCCTGCCCCTCTGCCTTGGGGTGAGGTCTCAGGGGAGGCTCCCCCAGAACACCCAGGCCTCCACCAGGCCTCACCGAGGCTGAGCCGCAGCTCTTCACACTGGCTGATGTGGGGGAACTGCAGCATCTGTCGCCATTTCTTGCTTTTGCCCTTGCGATTCCCACCACCACCTGTGAGAACAAACAGGTGCTGGATCTCAAGTCCCGCTGCCACCATGCTTCCCCTGGCCGCTCAGTGCAGCCCAGAGACCTGGCCTTCTGGGCTCAGCCCAGGCACAGCACACTCTAGGAGGCACCTCAGGCCTTCATTCCACATATTTCAGCATGCCCTCACTGGGCTCTAGGACACACACCGTCCCCTGGGCCCCTCTGCTAGGGGTTCCTGAGCTCCTGGGCTGGAAGATCCAACAGGGGTGATAAGGACAGGTCACCGGGTGACGGTGGGTTTCCAGGAAACCTTAGCTGCTTTCTGGCAGGTAGGAGTTTCCCAGGTGAAGAAAGCAGAGGACATGACAGCAGTGGGAACTATGTAAGTCAAGGCACAGAAGGGAGAGATTCTAGGACATGTGGGACATGCCTCAGAGATGTCAGGAGCAGAGGGCAGCCTGGGTCACCAGGAAGGCTTCAGGCCCCTATACCCGGCCCTGAATCAGAGCTATCAGAGACTCAAACAAGGTGGTGGCTATAGGGCTGGCACTCAGGATTCCAGTACACAAGGGGTTCTGTGGCCCTGATACCTGCCTCATTTTACCTAGTTGACACCCTATCTGTAGCTGCTAAGACCAGGGTAGCAGCTCAAATGCCTACAGAGCCAGATAGGTAGGTAAAATGTGGGCCAGATGGGAGACAACAGGGAATGGTGGGGAGTGTGGTGAACTGGACTGGGCATGTCCCTTCCTCCAGGCAGGAATATGGACTCAGCGTGGCCAGCTCTTCTCACCTTTTAGCTGAGACTCCGGACATTATGTGAAATACTGGTTCCTATTTTTTGTAAAAACACATTGCAGCTAAATAAATTAAACATGTTAGAGAGCTAGCCAGATGTGGCCCATGGGCCACGAGGTTGAAAATAGAAGGGCCTGAGTCTTGGAGCCCCACAGACATAGGTTTGAATCTCCAATTCGCACTTTACGCCTGTCACTTGCCCTCTATGAGCCTCAACTTCTCCATACTTACTTCAGATCCAAAGCTACCTCCGGAGGTGTTGTCAGACTGGGAGGGTCTGTGTCCAGTACCCAGTAGGGCTGTGGCAAGAGGTGGCCCTCAGCTCCAACAACTCATGGCAACCTCAGGCAGCCACTTTTTCCCTGCCTGGCCTCAGTTTCCCCTCTGCTTTACCCAGCCTTGTTTTCATATGCCCTGGCTGAAGGCAAGTGGCACAAGGGAAGGGGCTGCTCAAGGGAAGGGGCAGAGTTGGGTCCCTCAATGGGTTCTGTGACCTAAGCAGTCGGGAGGAGGAAATGTTGCAGGGCACCCATTGGGAAACCTGCTAGCAGCTCTCCTGCGGCCTGCACCCAGCATACTCCACAGCCATTGCTCCATTCTGAATGAGCAACAGACCCCCACCCCCAACCCGGGGCAAGGCCTTGCCAGAAGGGGAACTCCTCCCCCACCCCCACAGGTCCTTCACCCAACCCTCTATCCGCTGGCCTCCCCCCACCAGTTACTTCCTCCTCCCCCTCCTCCCAGCCACATCAAGGCAGTAGCAAGAGTCACATGCAAATATCCTGTCCTGGAACTGCCACCAGAGTCAGTGGGGCTCCTCCCCAACCTAGCCTGGCCCCCTCCCTATGCCTCTGGGGGCCTGGGAAAGGATGGAGGACTAAAGAAGGGCTCACACCCCCAATGCTGCCCCACTTCATTCTCATAGCAATTCTGTCAGACTAGGCATAACCTCACGAGGAAACTGAGGCCTTGAAATGAGGAATCAATTTGTCCAAGATTACAAAGCCTGGAGGTGCCAGAGGCAGGATTCAAACCCAGCTCCCTAGGACTACAACCCACACTCCTTTCCCACCCCAAACACACCATGCCAGCCATCTATTAGGTGTCAACTGAATACATACACCAAGGGTTCCCAAACCACTTAGGGCCTCATATCCCTTGGGAAGCTGGAAAAGGCCAGGCCCTAAGCTGTCAGCCAGCTAATGAAGGGATTCCAGTGGAGCCAGTCTATGGGCCAGGGTTTAGGACTCAATGACAACAGGGATTTCTTTAAGTTTGTATGTCCTGTCCCCAACTATTCCACAAAAAGGGTTACTAAAGTTTAGAGAGAAGAGACTTATTTAGAGCATGCAGGTGGGAGGGGCAGAACCAGGTTGGGGTAAGTGTTCTCCAGGGGAGGCATCAGTCCAGGTCTGGCCATACCGCACTATGCCTCACCCATGGCCTGAAGAAGGCCGTCAGGAGGTGCCACACTCTCCAGCCAGGCAAAGCAGTGCTCTCAGCAGGCCCGAGACCTGAACTGGCTACAGCCCTAGAGAGGGAGGCCTGGCCAGGCTCTCCCCACCCCTCCTCCCTAGCTGGCTAGATGACGAGGCAGAACAGAATCGGCAGATGCCCCCAGAGGCTAGGAGGAAGGCCTAGCCCTGAGACTAGATAAGGGACAGGAGATAAAAAAAAAAAAAGGCTCTGGGCACTAAGGACCCAGCCTGCCATGCCTATTTCCAGGCAGCATCTCCCAGGGAGCAACACACACTGGGCAGGCAGGGGGGTACCAGATGCTGTGCCACTTGGGGGCTTGTCTCGGCTTCCTACACACTGTATTGGAGGCATCCTGTGTCTAGGCCTGGGTCAACCACAGTCTCACCGTATGACTTGGGGGCTAATCCCTGGTCTGAACCTCAGTTTCCCACCTGTAAAATGGAGCAGAAAAGTGAAACAGATGACTCTTTCAGCCTGGAAGCCCAGCAAAGAGTGGAAAATGACCATGTCATGACCTCCCTGCTCTAGAGCTCCAAAAAGAAGGGTCTTGTTCACTGCTGGTCCCCAGCACCCAAGACAGGACAGGGCACATAATAGAAGGAGTGTTCTGTGATTGTGTTACTGAAGTGGACAATGACAGGTGAGGGCCAGATTGACCACAAGGCAGTGAGGACCAAGTCTGGTCCTCTGTGTCCCCCATGACCCTCAGAGGCCAGGTGCCTAGTATCACTCGGGATGGGAGTCATGAGAAGCTCAGTACACACTCACCAGACTTGATCCCTCTGCCAGGCCTTGCACTTACAGTCCTGCCAGCCCCACATGCTCTCTTCCTTCAAAGCTCAGCTCCCACTTATTTCTGTGCCCATTTGGCCCTCTACACCGTGGGCTTTCTGAGGGCAAAATTCGTGACCCATTCACCTCTGTACCCAGTGTCCTGAGGCACGAGACAAGTGGCAATCATGTTGGTAGCATATGTGACCAGCCGTTTCCCCAAACCGAGTGAGCTGTGCTACTGCGGTGGCTCCGTTCATTCATTCTTCAAACCTTTATCCTGCACCAACTTTGTGCGGGTCCAGGCTGGGAGCCAGGGTCTGGGCCTGAGGCACGTGGGGTAGGCTACCCTTTCTTGGGGCATCTTCTCACCTATCACCTGGGGGAGGCCTCAGAGAGGCTCTCCAAGGACCCAGGTCCCACCCTTCCCTCTTCCTTCCTCTCTCTTTCCCTCACCCCCCTCCCCCCCCGCCGCGAGGGCGGTGGCCTGACCCCCGCCCCTTCCTGGGCCCCGGCACCCGGGGCAGGTGCAGAGGACGACCGGCCGGAAGGGCTCGCGTATGCGCGGGGTGCGGGGCGCGGAGCGCGCTGCCCTAGGGGATCTGGCGGCTGGGGCGCCAGCCGAGCTCAGAGGCCGCGCGCCCGCGTACCCCGCACCCGGCCGCCCTCTCGGCCGCCTCACCTTCCCGGGCCTTGAGTAGCACCGTGTTCGCTACGATGTTCTCGAGCTCCATGGGCTGCGGCGCCGCCGGGCCCGCCGGGCCGAGCCGCCGGCCGGGATCGCTCGCGGGAGCCGGGGCCGGATGGCGATCGGCGCGGCTCGGCTCGGCTCGCAGTGACCGCGCCGCGGCCTCCCGGGCCTCCCCGGCCGCCGCCGCCCGCCGCGAACACTCCGCCCCCTCCCGGGGGCCACCCGGGCGCCGGCCCGCCCCGCCCCGCCTTCTGTTTACTTTACGAGGCCAATAACCGGGCGGGCGCTCCCCGCGCCGTCTTCCCATTAGACAGCCTCTTCGTCATCCCCCGCCTTCCGCGCCAGGGATTCGCTCAAAGGAGCAGGGAGGCGGGACTTTATACGTCACCTCTTCCTGGTTGGTCCGAGGTTGGGTTCAGCCCCTAGGTTCGAATTTCTGGACCTTCGTAGGGTAGCGAACTGCCAATTAGGGCCGAGCCCTCCGCGGGGACAACAGAGGTGGGTCCTCTTGGTCACGCCCTGAAATCTTGGAGTTTTATTGGATAAAATAAACGTCAATCATCCTCAGCACTGAACCCTGATTGGACCACCAAATAGGGGTGTGGCCCGGGTCCCTCTAGTCTTGACTTTTCTAGGGTTTGTAGGGGATGCATTTGCTATCTTGGGCCTCCTGCGGGCTGACTGTAAGCTGTTTGGGGCCATGTGTCCAGCCATATTTCTTTGGGTTGGCCCATTCTGGAGAGCGCACGTCGGAAGCGGGGAGAAGTCCAAAAAAGACTGGCGTCCTCCCCAGCGGCTCCCCAGCCTCCGGCCCCCGCCCCGCCCCCGCAGCCGGATGTTGTGATTTCTCTCCACCCACACGGCCTCGCCCGCCCTCGGCCTCTGCTGCCTTATAAGGCAGCGCTACCACCCTGAGACGTTTGGATGAACTCACACCCATTATACAGGTGGGGAACAGGAGTGCCAGAAGTCCAGTGGCTGACTCTACGCCAAAGGCCAGGAAGAAAATGAGGCTGATATCCCACTCCTGCTTTACACACCAGAAAACGGAGGCTTGTCCAAACTGAGAGAGTAGTGAGAGTAAGGCAGAGCCGAATTCAGCTAGGCTTCTCTGATCCCTATCCATTCATTCATCCAAAAATACAGAGCACCCGTTTTGTGCTAGGCGTTGAGCCAGGTGCTGGGAAATACAGTGGTATTAGCAAGATAGCCAAGCTCTCTGCTTACGTGCTAGAAGGGGGGTAAAGGTTAATCCTATAAGTAATCAAATAAATAGGATGGTCTCAGAGAGTAATTGACTGTTGAGACGCGGGCACCTGGGTGGCTCAGCCAGTTAAGCGTCCAACTCTTGGTTTCAGTTTAGCTCATGATCTCACGGTTCATGGGTTTGAGCCCCACATCAGGCTTCATGCTGACAGTGCAGAGCCTGTGTGGGAGTCTGCCCTTCCCCTACTTGCTCTTTTTCTCAAAAATAAATAAAACTTAAAAAAAGAAAAAAGACATTAAGACAAAATACGAAAGAGTGAGGGGGAATGGTCTCAGGTTTGACATTTGAGGAGATCCAATAGCCATATGTGACTCGTGGCTACTATATTGGACAGCACAGAGAATATTACCATCATCACAGAAAGTTCTGCCAGATAGCACTTGTCTGGAGGAAGGAGTGGCTTCCATTTGCACAAAGGTTCCATGCTGACAACCTGAATAGGAGAAAAATGGTGCCACCAACTGAGAAGGAATGAAAGATGGTAGTCCAGGTACTTTCTGAACCCCTAAACTTGTCTTTGAAGAGGCAGTTCTGTCACCTCTTGAAATTTATGCCCCAAGTCTCTGCTAGAGAGAAGTGGGGTTTTGTGTGTGTGTATCCAGATATTTGTGAGCAGGAACTTTATGGCTTCCTATTTCTCATCCCATAGACCCACACCCCAGCAGTAGAAAGATAGAAGCCAGGGAAAGAAGATGGTGCCTTTTTTCCCTAGTCCAAAATTGATGGAAGACACCCAGGTGTGCAGGGAGAACTGGGGCAGTTGTGTAGAAATTGCTGAGAAGGGGGAGTGTCCATATGGGAAAGTTTCTTTACAAACTTCTGTAGATTGAGCCCTTACCGTATGCCAGGCTCTACCCTTTCAAATTTTTTTTTTTTAACATTTATTTATTTTTGGGACAGAGAGAGACAGAGCATGAACAGGGGAGGGGCAGAGAGAGAAGAGAGGGAGACACAGAATCGGAAACAGGCTCCAGGCTCTGAGCCATCAGCCCAGAGCCCGACGCGGGGCTCGAACTCACGGACTGCGAGATCGTGACCTGAGCTGAAGTCGGACGCCCAACCGACTGAGCCACCCAGGCGCCCCAACCCTTTCAAATGTATTCCCATTCAGCTATCTCAACAAGCTGGCCAGACAGTATGAGTGCCTCTACCTCCCTAAAGAGGTGTGGCAATTAAGGTTCATAGGGGCTGAGCCCCTGACCAAAGGTCACACTGGGGAGTCGGTGGCCTCGATGAAATTGAAAGTTTCCTGATTCAGGTTCACTGCTGTTTTGTTTTTCCAGTCCCTACTTCTAAGGTCATTATTTCCCTACTTTAAGCTACTGACTTACAGAGTGATCATGGGAAGTATTGTTTTGTTTTGTTTTGTTTTAGAAACTTCCTGGTAACAATATATGAATTATTGCATCAGTTAGGACTTCTGGTTGCAACTCAAAGTGGCTTAGGCAAAATAGGGAAATTTATTGGTTCAAGTAACTTAAGAGAAGAGGTGGTAGTTCTGACTTTGTCTTTGGATCCCAGGTCTGTAATGGTGTCACTCAAAATTTGTCCTTCCCATATTCTGACTCTGTTTTTTTTTTTTTTTTTTAATTTTTTTTCAACGTTTTTTATTTATTTTTGGGACAGAGAGAGACAGAGCATGAACGGGGGAGGGGCAGAGAGAGAGGGAGACACAGAATCGGAAACAGGCTCCAGGCTCCGAGCCATCAGCCCAGAGCCTGACGCGGGGCTCGAACTCACAGACCGCGAGATGGTGACCTGGCTGAAGTCGGACGCTTAACCGACTGCGCCACCCAGGCGCCCCTCTGACTCTGTTTTTAATCTGTGTTGTCTTTATTGTCAGGCAGGTTTTCTCTCTGAGGTGTTAAAGCTGGCTGCCAGCAGCTCCATGCTCACTTCTTACCAATGAGGCAACTTCTATGGAAAGAGAAAGCCTCTGTCTTAAAGATTCCAGCAAAAATCCTGGGGCTGCCTCTTACCAATTTGATTGGGGTCAGGTGTTCCTTTTGAACAAATCACTGAGGACAGAGAGAGGCAGTGTTCTGATTGGCCAGACATGGGTCACATGCCCACTCCCACCTCAGCTGAAGGATGGGGTAAGTTATTAGGAATCAATCCATCTATATTAATTATCAAATGCTGGTAACAAATCACCCTAAAACTTACCGCTTAAAACAACAATTAGGGCACCTGCGTTGCTCCATCCATTAAGTGTCTGACTCTCAGTTTTGGCTCAGGTAATGATCTCATGGTTTGTGGGTTTGAGTCCTGCTTCAGTCTCCATGCTGGTAACATGGATCCTGCTTGGGATTCTCTCTCTCTCTCTCTCTCTCTCTCTCTCTCTCTCTCTCTCTTTTTCTCTCTCTCTCTCTCTTCCCCTCCCCTGCTGGGTCTCTCTGTATCTCTCAAAATAAATTAAAAAAAAAAAAAACTTGGGGCACCTGGGTGGCTCAGTCGGTAGGCGTCCGAGTTCAGCTCAGGTCATGATCTCACCGTTGGTGAGTTCGAGCCCCACATCAGGCTCTGTGCTGACAGCTCAGAGCCTGGAGCTTGCCTCGGATTCTGTGTCTCCCTCTCTCTCTGTCCCTCCCCACCTCTCTCTCTCTCTCTTCTCTCTCAGTAATAAATAAACATTAAAAAAAAAAAAACTTAAACAACTATTGGGGCACCTGGGTGGCTCAGTCAGTTAAGTGTCCAACTCTTGATTTTGGCTCAGGTCATGATCTCACATTTAGTGAGATTGAGCCCCCTGTCGGGCTTTGCACTAACAGCATGGAGCCTGCTTGGGATTCTCTCTCTCCTTCTCTCCCTCTGCTCCTCCCCTGCTAGTGCTCTCTGTCTCTCAAAAATAAATAAATAAACTTTAAAAAAAACCAATCAATTATTATTTCTCACTGTCCGCAAGGTTCGAGAATCAATTATACCTTAAAAAAAAAAATTCAGGAGCAACTTGGCTGTGTAGTTTTAGCTTGAGACCTCCCATGAGGTTGCATGCCAGATGTTGTTTGGGGCTGCAATATCCACTTCCAAAGTGGCCCATTCAAAAAAAAAATTTTTTATGTTTATTCATTTGAGAGAGAGAGACAGACAGAGCATGCGTGGGGGAGGGGCAGAGAGAGAGAGGGAGACACAGAAAGCGAAGCAGTCTCCAGGCTCCTAGCTGTCAGCACAGAGCCCAAGGTGGGGCTCTAACTCACAAACCCTGAGATCATGACCTGAGCCAAAGTCGGACACTTAACTGACTGAGCCACCCAGGCTAAAGTGGCTCATTCAAACTGGTGTTGGTTGTTGGCAGGAGACTACTTTCTCCCCACATGGGCCTCTCTGTAGGGTTGCTTGAGTGTCCTCACAACATGGTAAACTGGCTTCCCCCAGAGTGAGCAACTGCAATCCTTTTTATGACCTGGGCTGAGCAAAACCATCACTTCTGCCATATTCTATTGGACACAAAGAACAGCTCTGACTCTAACTCATGTGGGAAGAAACTATACTAAGGCATGAAATCCAGGAGATGAGCATCAATAGGGAACATCTTGGAGGCTGACTCCCACAGCATCCCTCCATCCTTCCTTCCCTGTTTGTTCTACTTTTCCTATGTGTAGGTTTCCTTCTCAGGCAGTGTCTCACCAAGCAGTACAAAATCAACATCTCCCGGCTTGCATTCCTGGTGACATGAGTGGGAAGAAAGTATCTTTTTTCCCAAAGTTCTGGCAAAAGTCCCAAGGCTGACTCTGGCCAAATTTGTGTATATGCTTATCCCTGAACCAATGGCTATGGTCTAGAGATACCATGCTCTGATTGGCCAGACCTAGGCCACACCCCCATGCCTAGAACTGAAGGTAGAACTGGAAGCACTAGAGACTCACCCAGAGGATGAAGGAGGAGTGGTTCCCAAAGGAAAAAGCAGGGTGTCACCACTGAATCAAGGTAAATGGTTTGGGGGCAGGAGAAATAATAATGCCATCCCATCTCCCACACTTTTGCTCCAACTGCACATTTTAGCACCTCTTGGTTTAGCATTTTTCTCATAGGATCATCTACTTTCTTGGCCCACTTTCTGTAGTAGGTAGAATTCTAAGATGGCCCCCAGGACCCATGGTGTATGCATACCTTCTCCTAGTTATTCAGTCCACCACTAATCTGGATGTTCTATAGAAGAATTCTGCAAATGTAGGTAAGGTACCAAATAAATAGACCTTAAAATGAGATTATCATTGGTGGGCCTGACCTAATCAGGTAAGTCCTTAAATGGAATGGGATTCTTCCTGGCAAAAGAGATTCAAAGTGTGAGAGAGAGTCAACATGGGGGAGAGTCTCTGTTGCTGGCTTGGAAGATGGAAGGGACCACATGGCAAGAAATGCAAGCAGCTTCTAGGAGCTAAGTCTGGCCCCTGGCTGACAGCCTACAAAGAAACTGGGACTTCAGTCCTACAAATCAAGGAACTGAATTCTGCCAATGGCCTGAATGAGCTTGGAAATGGATTTTCCTCCAGACCTTTCAGAGAACTCAGCCTTGATCACAGTTGTGTGATACCCTGAATAGAAAACCCAGTCACACAGTGCTGGAATTTTGAGCTACAGATTTGCAAATAAATGGTTATTTTTTAAAAGTTGTTATTTATTTTGAGAGAGAGAGAGTGGGGGGAGGAGGGTAGACAGTGAGGGAAAGAGAGAGAATTCCAAGCAGGCTCTGCACCATCAGCACAGAGCCTGACACACGGCTTGAACTCACGAACCGTAAGATCATGACCTGAGCCGAAACCGAGGGCTGAATGCTCAACTGACAGAGCCCCTGGTGCCCCAATGGGTATTGTTTTAAGCTATGAAGTTTGTGGTTAATTTTAGGCAGCAACAGAAAATGAATATACCTCATCATGGACTCTAAGATCCCTTTAGTAGGAAGCTTCTCTTGGACCTCCTTAACTTCCTCCCAGTAGAACCTGAAACATAGGTCCTTCTTCCCACACTGTGTCAGTCCGTCACCAAATTCCAACTCCCCTGCCCTTGGGGGCCTAGCAAGGAAGCTGCTCTGCTTGACTTTCCACAAACAGCCTATGCCCCACCAGGCCCAAGAGGGCAGCTCGACCAATCTCTAATTCCCAGGACTCAAGGACCTTTGACCAATTCTATTGATCTGGACTCCTGGGCAAGCAGCTAGACTAACAGACGCCATGAGGGCTCTCCTGTTCCTGGGGTCCCTGCTGGGAAGCCTGGAGTCAGCGCTTTTGGTGAGAGCTGTGGGAGCCAGGAAGATTGTGCTGAGATGGCCCTGGGGGTCCCTATTACAGCCTTGGCCTCTGCTCATGACTTTTTGGTCCAGGTGACTAGAAGGCCTGTTTGGAAAGGCAAGAGTAACCCATAGGGCCTGGGGGAGGGGGGGCAGGGAAGAGAGACAGCTAGAGCTGGTGGATATGAGGACACGGCCTTCATTTCTGGGGGAGGGGGACCTTGAGGAGACAATAGGAAGAGGAACAAAGGGTCTGGGTCTTTTGAGAAAATTCCTGCATTTCTGAGATATGAGAGGAAGCTGAAGACTGGCATGGGATCAGAGGTAGGCTCTGACTTTCTGGGAAAATTCCCTTTTTCTCTCCCCTGTAGACTCCACCTTGGAAAGCCCCTAAGGAGCATAAGCACAGAGCAGATGAGCACACAGTAGGTAAGTATCCTGGCTGTGCCTCCTAAAAGACCCTTCAGTGGGAATGAGTATGGTGGGGAGTGTGCAGATGGTCAGTTTGGGGCCCTTGGCACACGGGGAGGGATCCGGGACACCCTTCACTTTGTCCCTACTTTGGCTAGTATTCAGACCAGAGTGCCTACTATGTGTCAGGTCTTTTTCCCATGGGCACTGGGGACCCAGAGTATTGGTGAACTGTGTGCTCTTTGAGAGCAGGGCTTGGGCTGTATCTGAGTTCCCAGCCCAGTGCCTTCCAGTCTCCCTCAGTTTCCCCAGCCTCTCTTCTTCTTCTCCTTCCCTCAGTACATCTCATAGGCATCAGTCATGCCACACAGAGGCCAGGGCCCTTATGGACAAGAGCAGGATTCTGAAGCCCAAATGCCTCTGAATCCTGGCTTCATCACTTATGTGCTAGGTGACTCTGGGCAAGTGACTTGACCTCTCCAAGCTTCGTTTTCTCCACCCATAAAATGAGGGTGGTAATAGTAAATCTCTTAGGGTTGTGGAGAAGGAGAAATGAGTTGTTAATCCACGTGAGGCACTCAGCCCACAGACTACTGCATGGTGAATGCTTAAACTATATTAGCTTTTACTTATCAAGTTCCCTTTTAGATGGGGGATGTCTGTATCTCCCCTCTCCTCAAACCATGCAACAGCTCCCCATTGCCTTCATTCTTCCAGGCACTCAATATTTTCCTCAAATTGTGAACTAGATGGACCCTGTCCTGGTAAGCCTTGTGTGGTGAGGCCAGGCCCAGCCCCTCAGCATGGCACTAGGGCCCCACGCCTGACACTGCCTGCCTCTACCTCCTTGCCTCATCTTTCCACACCCAGCCAAACTGCTTTCCTCTCTTTTTCCTGAGCCAACCTAAGTGCCCTGCCTTTGCCTAATCACCTACTTGAAGTCTTCCTCCTCTCTATCTATCCCATTTACATCTTAAGGGTCTCTCCTCATTTAATCCTATTCCTGGTTTGGCCTTCAGCGAGTGCTGCTGTGCCTTTGCCTTTAACGACAAAATAGCAGCACATATGACATAACGACAGAATGCTTATTGAGCACATACTATGTGCCAGACTCTGTGCTAAGTGTTTGATAGACATTATCTCATTTAGGTCTCACAATACTCCTCTGAAGTAGATAGTCAAGTCTTGTCATTCATGGTTGTCATGTTCTATAAAGTCACAGAGAACACTGAATTAGCAAATACTGAATGACTGCTCCTAAAGGAAATTTAAGGTTAGGTTCCTGTGAGCTCTGGTCACAACATTTTCATCAACTGTCAACATAGAAGCTTATTTTATGTGTCATTCTGTTTCAAGATATCTTACTTACTGTGTTGTCCCTTCATTCATAATAAAGTCATGGCCAGCAGCACTATAACTCATGCCTGGACGAAGCTTTTCTCACACATAAATGTTCTCTAGAATATATATCATGGCCTGCTTGCACTTAGGAACATCGGCACCATATTTGGGGGCCATTTTCAACAGTAAAATCATCTACCAGAAGCACAAAATTTCAAAAATGTGGCTCTGAATAGACTGTGAAAAGGACACGTGGTTACAGGAGAAAAGCTGAAACAAGAAGCAGAGCATTACCTTGTTTCACCTTAGCTGGGAATTTGTGCTTCAGGACCTCACATTTTTCACCACTCCATGCACATCCATGAATGACCATAAAAGCACCGTGAGAATTGGTTTAGGGATTACCAATACAGTTTAGCAAGAAGGCAGCAAACAGAGTGGCTACACTATACTGTTTTTAAAAATAATAATAGCTACTAGCAACATTTTTATTGTAAAAACTTTAGAAATTACAGAAATGCAAAAGAAGAAAAAATTCTTCCATAATCCGCTATCTTCTAAAAACCACTCCTACAAACTTTGGAGCATGTCCTTCTAGATTTCTTTTTGATGTATATGTAAATATATTTGTACAAAAATAGGACCACATTTGACATGCTGGTTTTTTGGGTTTGTTTTGTTTTCAAGATCTTATTTTTAAGTAATCTCTATGACCAACATGGGGCTTGAACTTTCAACCCTGGGATTAAGAGTCGCATGCTCTACTGACTGAGCCAGCCAGGGGCCCCTTGACATGCCGTTTTTAACTGCTCTTCTTCATTTAAAATTATGAATACTTTTTTTTTGTTTGTTTATTTTGAGAGAGAGAGAGAGAGAAAAAAAAGCATGAGTGGGGGAGGGGAAGAGAGCGAGAATCCCAAGCAGGCTATGTGCTGGCAGCACAGAGCCTGGAGGCAAGACTCAATCTCACAAACTCTGAGATCATGACCTGAGCCACAATCAGAAGTTGATCCTTAACCGACTGAGCCTCCCAGGCGCTCCTTGAACACTTTCCTGTACAAATATACCTGCATCATTTAAAGTGATTTTTAGAGGCACCTGGCTGGCTCAGTCAGTGAAGCATGTAACTATTGATCTTGGGGTTGTGAGTTAGAACCCCATGTTGTGTGTAGAGATTGCTTAAAAATAAAAGTCTTTAGAGGCTCCTGGGTGGCTTAGTCGGTTGAGCGTCCAACTCTTGATTTCAGCTCAGGTCATGATCCCAGGGTTGTGAGATTGAGCCACGATTCCCTCTTTCTTCCTTTACCCCTCTTCAGTGCTCATGTGTGCTCTCCCTATAATAAACAAACAAACACTCCCCACAACTTAACTACTAATAGCCTACTGTAGACTACTGATGGGAAGCTTTACCAACAACATAAATAGTTGATTAACACATATTTTGTATGTTAACTGTATTATACAGTATATTGTATTCTTGTAATAGAGTAAGCTAGAGAAAAGAAAATGTTAATAAAAAATCATAAGGAAAATACATTTAGAGTACTGTATTTATCGAAAAAAAAAAAACCCACACATAAGTGGACCCGTGTAGTTCAAACTTAGATTTTTAAGGGTCAACTATACTATTATTGTTGTCATTTCACAGATGAGGAAACTAAGGCTCAGAGTGGTCAAGTGACTTCTACATTCAACACGTATTTATTAAGTGGCTACTTTGTGGCAAACACTCTTCTAGGCCTGGGGGCTACAGATTTGCCCAAGGTCACACAATTAGCAGGTGGTGGGGTCAGGAGCCCACTCCAGCTGTCTGAGTGCAGAAGGGAACATCTTAAGTTCAATTTGGCAGAACTGAACCTCTTGAAGGCATAACGATCTTTTCAAGGGTCTGTTTTCCAACCAGGCCCTGAGGGGTAGCACCTGAGCAGGGTGTGGGGAGCATGGGAAACATCATCAGGGAGTGTGTTATCTTTGCAGTTCTCACTGTCACTGGGGAGCCCTGCTACTTCCCCTTCCAGTACAACCGGCAACTGTACCACACATGCATCCGCAAGGGCCGGCCTGGCCCCCAGCCCTGGTAAGACTACCCAGAAGGGATTGGAGCAGGGACCTGTGGGAGACGGATTCTGCCCATCCATCTGCCCAAGGAACACTGCTTGGAGAAAGGGGGCTCTGAGAGGGAAGGGTGGGCCAGTCCCCTGGGCAGAGCAGGGAAGCTTCATCTTTTTCTACAGGTGTGCTACCAGTCCCAACTTTGAGCAGGACCAGCAATGGGCATACTGCCTGGAGCCCAAGAAAGTGAAAGGTACTACACACAGCCTTTGGGGTAGCTCAGGGCCCTCTCCTTCCCACTACTCTACTGGGTATCATCAGTTCTTACCCACCTGGTATTCTGGGCCCATCCAGACCCTTCCCTTCCTCCAGAGGGAGAAGTTCTAGGAGAAGGTAGCCTCATTTTGCAGGTGGGTAAACTAAGGCATGGAAACTTGGAGTGCCAAGGTCATAGGACAAGCAGGTTTGGGTAGGGACTTATCTCCCATGACCCAGGCTGTCTGACTCAGGCTCCCCACTCTTCCTTCCACTGTATCCATCTCTCAGACCACTGCAGCAAACACAGCCCCTGTCAGAATGGAGGGACCTGTGTGAACACGCCAAAAGGCCCACACTGCATCTGTCCAGAACACTTCACTGGGAAGCACTGCCAGAGAGGTAAGGAGATGGTGAAGCCATGTGAGGGGCTGTTGGGAAAAACAGGGGCAGTCCTGGGCCCACTGAAGAGGTCTCTGGATCCCCAGAGACTTGGCATGATCCTGGCCTCTCTTGAGACCACTGCCCTCTCCCATTTGTCCCCAGAGAAATGCTTTGAGTCTCAGCTTCTTCAGTTCTTCCATGAGAAAGAAACATGGCATAGGCTTGAACCGGCGGGTGTGGCCGAGTGCCAGTGTAAGGGTCCTGATGCCCACTGCAAGCCGCTGGCCAGCCAGGGTGAGTGGATGGGTCAGGAATTGGCCTGAGAGGAGGAAGGCAGAGGTCTGGAGGAAAAGCTGTTAGGCAACCAGTCGGGGTGCCTAAAGAAAGGGGAATTTTCTGTGAGGTCTTCGGGCCCAGAGGTGCTTCAATGTGCTCCATCTCCCAGTCTGCCACACCAACCCGTGCCTCAACGGAGGCAGCTGCCTAGAGGCGGAGGGCCACCGCCTGTGCCGTTGCCGGGCAGGATACGCAGGACGCTTCTGCGACGTAGGTGAGTAGGGATCTTGGAGGAATCAGAAGCTCCCTCCCCAGGTAAGAAGGACTCCGGGAGAGGGACTCCGGAGAGTGGGGAAAGTGGCTGAGAGGGCAGTGGGAAACCACACCAGTTCCTGGCTGCAAGGAGCCGCCTCTCTCCCCAGACACTGAGGCGCGATGCTACGACGGCCACGGGTTTGACTACCGCGGCACAGCCGAGACTGCGCTGTCGGGCGCCCGGTGTCAGCCGTGGGCCTCAGAGGCCACCTACCGGAACGTGACTGCAGAGCAAGCGCTGAACTGGGGACTGGGCGACCATGCCTTCTGCAGGTGCGCTGGGTGGGGCGGGCGGGGCATCCCCCTCGGCCCCAGGGCCCTCTGGCGCTCCTTACCCTTTAACAGCGCCCCTCCGGTGGTTACAGGAATCCGGACAACGACACCCGCCCGTGGTGCTTCGTGTGGAGCGGCGACCGGCTGAGCTGGGAATATTGCCGCCTGGCACGTTGCGAACCTCCAGTCCTAGAGGCTCCTCAGTTCCTGCCTCCAACCCAGGTCCCCTCTGAGCACCCGGATTTTCCCCTGCCCTCGCTTTCAGCACTGCAGAAGCCTCAGCCCCCGACCCCAGGTAGTTGGGAAGTGGCGGGAAGTCAGAGGGCGGGCGGCGAGCTACCTTCCAGCCCTTGGTGGGTCTCCCAGCACTCAGCCTGGGCTCCTCCCACAGCCTTGGGCGCGACGACGCCGGAGCAGCCCACTCCCCTGCCGAGTCCCAGCTGCGGACAACGGCTCCGGAAACGGCTGTCCTCGCTGAGCCGCGTGGTTGGGGGACTGGTGGCCCTGCCCGGGGCGCACCCCTACATCGCCGCGTTGTACTGGCGCCACAATTTCTGCGCGGGCAACCTCATCGCCTCCTGCTGGGTGCTGACCGCGGCGCACTGCCTGCAGAACCGGCGAGTCCCGCCGCGTCTGGCGCCCTGCCCGGGACCCTAGCTCCTCGCTCTTCCGAGCCCAGCTTCCGTGCAACACCCGAACCCATGCCCTACCTCCCTCTCACTCTTCCCCAGCGCCCTAGGAGGAAGCTGAAACCCAGCAAGGGACTCGGGGGCAGGAGGCCTGTGGCCGGCTCTGAGCTCGCTTTCCCCCGCATCCCCTCCGCCCGCAGGCCCCCGCCGGAGGAGCTGACGGTGGTGCTCGGCCAGGACCGCCATAACCAGAGCTGTGAGCAGTGCCAGACTCTGGCAGTGCGCGCCTACCGCCTGCACGAGGCCTTCTCGCCCATCACCTACCAGCACGACCTGGGTGCGGGGGCGGGAGCGCCCCCTCGGCGACCAGGGGAAAGGGTGGGGGAGGGCTCGAAGTCCCAGCGTCTGGGTCTCACCCTCCTCCTCGCCTGGGTTAGCCCTGCTGCGCCTGCAGGAAAGAGAGGACGGCCACTGCGCGCTCCCGTCGCCTTTCGTTCAGCCGGTGTGCCTGCCAAGCAGCGCTGCCCGCCCAGATGAGGCCGAGGCCGCCCTCTGTGAGGTGGCAGGCTGGGGCTACCAGTTTGAGGGTAGGCAGAACGGCTGGCTAGGGGCGGCAGGGACACCTCTGGCCACCGGGGTAGGCAAGAGAAATTCTCAGCTTTGGTACCACTAGGGACAGGTGGCGCTGACCTGGTGGGTTGGGAAGATTTGCAGGGCCCTTGTGTCTGCAGTCAGCTACTGCCAGGGCCTGGGCTTCACTGCTGGGGCGGGGGAAGGGGAGGTCCCCAAGGCTCCTAAGGGGTACAGAGAGAATCACAATTTCCTTTGGTTACTTCTTGGTACTGTGATGCAAGGGCTAACAAGGATGCTGGCCTCGCGCTGGGGCAGCCGGTTGGCTAGTTGGGAAATATTGTTCGGAGACATTGGGTGGGAAGTGGGAGTGGGGTTCCAAAGCACTCCTGCTCCGCCCCTTCCATTCAAATCCCGGCTCCTCTCTGGTCTCAGTTTTCTTGTCTATGAAATGGTTTTAATAGCAACTCTTCCTCACGGGCTTGCTGCAACAGAGGCCAGTTAGTGGGGAGTGAGCAGGATCGCGAAGGGTGTGAGGAAGGCGCTCTTGGTTCGCAGGGGCCGGGGAATATTCCAGCTTCCTGCAGGAAGCGCAGGTGCCACTCATCCCTTCTGAGCGCTGCTCCGCCCAGGACGTGCACGGAGTCTCTTTTACTTCAGGCATGCTCTGCGCTGGCTTCCTCGAGGGTGGCACCGACGCCTGCCAGGTGAGCCCATGGGCTGGCTTGGTGCCCTCCTCCACCCCATCAAATCCAGACTCCAGACCAAGGGCGCTGAGCCACGTGTCCCTGACTCAGGGTGACTCCGGGGGCCCGCTAGTGTGTGAGGAGGAGGCCGCAGAGCACCAGCTCATTCTGCGAGGCATCGTCAGCTGGGGTTCCGGTTGTGGCGACCGCTACAAACCAGGTGTGTACACCGACGTGGCCAGCTACCTGGCCTGGATCCAGGAGCACACCAATTCCTGACCATCCAGGGACTTGTCTTTCCCTCCTGGGGGGATTCTGGAATGGAAGGGTGGCTGATGCATAATCATGGATGGCAAGGGTTGGGTTTGATTCCTCTCAGCACCCCCAGCCTGGCGCCAGGCATAGAGTAGGCACTCAATAAAGTGCTTCTGAAAATGTGTGAGAGGCATAGTTCTTCAGGGGACCTGATGGGAAATGCCAAGACAGTAAACTGGTGCACTTCTCCATACTCCTCGGGGAACAGGATCTATTAAGATCTTAAACAAGGTATAGATTGGTGTCCAACTGATGTTCTTTGAGCCATACTGTGTACCAAGTCCTGAGCAGGGTGGCTCCATATATTTATCTCTTGTATGAACTAACTTTTTAACTTTTGAAGTTTATAGAACAGAGGTTCTCAATCTCTACTGTACATTAGAATCATCTGGGGAGCTTTTTGAACCTGTGCCTGAGATCCACTTCAGATCAATTAGATCTCTAGGGAGGGGGTGTGGGTAGTGGTATGTTTTTAAAACTCCCCAGGTGATTCCATGTTCAGTCAAGGCTGAGCACCATGGTTAGAAATGCTTCACATTAAAACAGTGCTGTGGACTCTTAGAGCTGGCAATGTGGATAACACCCCCACCCGAACTTGCACTAGAGCAGTGGGGCTCAAATTGTGCCTGGACCACCAGCAGCAGCGTCACAAGGGAACTTGTTAGAAATGCATATTCTCTGGCTACCTCCCATACTACTGAATCAGAAGCTCTCGAGTTGAGACCCAGCAATCTGTTTAACG
Organism: Panthera uncia; assembly: GCF_023721935.1. Taxonomy (NCBI): domain Eukaryota; kingdom Metazoa; phylum Chordata; class Mammalia; order Carnivora; family Felidae; genus Panthera; species Panthera uncia. The sequence goes on from NW_026057577.1 coordinate 87,648,138, forward strand.
GATTCCCAGGAGATGCTGATGTTCCTAACGTTGAACCAAACTGAGGATTCTGGGGGGTTCAATGGTCACCAGTCTGGGAGGTCTAGCTCTCCAGACTTGCTCTCTTTCTTTTCGTTCTTTTTTTTTTTTTTAAGTTATTGTTGACAGAGACAGAGTGCAAGTATGAGCTGGGGAGGGGCAGAGAGAGAGAGGGAGACACAGAATCCCACGCAGGCTCCAGGCTCCAAGCTGTCAGCACAGAGCCCGACATGGGGCTTGAACTCACGAATTGTGAGATCATGACCTGGGCCGAAGTTGGATGATTAACCGACTGAGCCACCCAGGAACCCCTTTTTCTTTTTGTTCTTAAACCCGGGTGCACACTGCGCTCAGTGAGCCATTTAAGTTGGTTTCTCAAGGGTTGTACAGATCGGTGTGATTTTATCTTTCAGGCTAACTTTACAACTTTACACAGGTCTAAGATATGAGCTTCTCTCCCTCACCCCATGTACACATTCTCCAGTGTACATAGTGTCTCTGTGACATCACCACGCCTCGATGTCACAACCCCGCCCTGACATGCCTCACAGTGCATGGAGTTCCAGGCACACGGAACAGCCGGATATCCCTTAAAAGTGCAAGGCGAGGGGCACACTCTGAGCCAGAATGGGGGACTGGAAAGGCTATATCAGTGCAGTGCTGCGGGACCAGCGTATTGATGACGTGGCCATCATGGGCCACTCAGACAATCGCTGCGTGTGGGCATCGCGCCCTGGGGGCCTTCTAGCTGCCATATCACCACAGGAGGTGGGTGTGCTCACAGGGCCTGATCGGCACACCTTCCTGCAGGCCGGCCTGAGTGTGGCAGGCCGCCGCTGCTGTGTCATCCGAGACCACCTGCTGTCTGAGGGAGATGGTGTTCTGGACGCTCGCACTAAAGGGCTGGATGGGCGTGCTGTCTGCGTGGGCCACACCCCACGCGCGCTCCTGGTGCTCATGGGCCGACGGGGTGTGCATGGGGGCATCCTCAACAAGACAGTGCATGAGCTGATCAATGGGCTACGCAAGCAGGGCACATAGCAGTACAGCTAGGCCACTGGTGGCTGTGTCCAAATAAACTGCTGGGCCTGGCTGGCTCATCCTGTGTTTTTGCGTGTTGGGCAGTTGCAGATGAAGAAACCAGTTTCCAGAAAGATTCTTTTTTTTTTTTAATTTTTTTTCAATGTTTATTTATTTTTGAGACAGAGAGAGACAGAGCATGAACGGGGGAGGGTCAGAGAGAGAGGGAGACACAGAATCGGAAGCAGGCTCCGGGCTCTGAGCCATCAGCCCAGAGCCCAACGCGGGGCTCGAACCCACGGACCGCGAGATCGTGACCTGAGCTGAAGTCGGATGCTTAACCGACTGAGCCACCCAGGCGCCCTAGAAAGATTCTTGAAGAGGGGTTGCCTGATGGGGCTGGGATTTTGAGTTCAGAGGCTTCCCAGCCTCCTGTACCCTAGATCTGGCCCTCCTATCCATGAATGCCCTGCAGAGGCCTCTGGCCTGACTTCCCAGGGTCCTTTCCCAAGAAAACTTTCCACACCTCTGTGCGGGACAAACTGTAAAAGTAGTTTCTCCCACACCCCTCCCAAAGCAAACCCCAGCTAGACCCTATGGGGTCAGGGAGTCAGGCTGGAGGCCAGTGTACTAGTCACCCCCTCTACTTGGCAGGAGGAAGCCTTTTCAAGTGTCAGTGGGTGACGGAGTAGGGCTGGTAGCTTGGAGAGCAACTCTGGGGCTCCCAGGTTCTTGCATCTCCTCCCACATATCCCAAAGGGAGTGGGAGAAGAGCACATGGCCAAGACCATCACGACGAGGTCTGGACCCTATAGCCGTCTGCCCCCTTGGAGTCCAAAGGCCCCAGAGGACTCTCTAGACTAGAAGGAGGAACTTAGGCATTCCCTACCCCTTGACCTTCACTCTGCAGGCCTCAGCTCCAGGGGCCCTATGGAAAAGGAGGAATTGAAAAGCTTGGATGGATTTGTTTGTTTTAGTGTTTATTTTGGGGGTGGAAGGGGCAGAGAGAGTGGGTGACACATAATCTGAAGCAGATTCCAGGCTCCAAGCTGTCAGCACAGAGGGGCTTGAACCCACAAACTGTGAGATCATGACCTGAGCTGTAGCCAGACGCTTAACCAACTGAGCCACCCAGTGCCCTGAAAAGCTTGGATGGGTTTAAATGAGGCTTGGTTTATTGCCCAAAGTTAAAGGACAAAGGTGGGAGGGAGGGTGGCCAGTCCCTGACCACTATGTGCTGGGGCCCAGAGCATGGCCTCTCTTGCCCATCTTCACCTTCCCTGTCCCCTCCCTCAGTGTCCCCCGACAAGCCCCCACCTGTCACTTGTTTTCTGGAACACTAATCTTATCCCAGAAAGGGGAAGTAAGGTGGGTAAGTCCAGAGGCAGAGAGAGACCAGAGGAAGTCAGCTGGATGGGGAGGGTGGGAGAGTGGGTGGGGATGGTGCAGAGAGCCCTTCTTATGGTTGCCTTGGGGGTGGCCCCAGGCCCTAGGGGGGACTCCCAGGGAGTCTGAATCTGGTTTGGCTCATTAAGGTAGGGTTAAGTGGATTGTTGGGGTGAGCTTGCAGGAAATAGTGCTGCTGGACCCCAAGCCATGGCCTACCCCCACTCCCCAGATGGAAGCAAACAGACTTGTAAATGCATGAGAATTTAATTCCTTTTTCATCACGCAGTATTGGGAAAGGGGGTTGTAGTGGTGCCACAGAACAACTGGGTGAGGGGGAGAGTGGCAAGTAGAGAAAGGAAGGTGACAGGGAGGGTGAGAACTCAGCCAGTGACTCAGGCACCCACATCTATGCACAACCAAACAGCTGCAGGTCCTGTCCTCAGACCCACCTTACTCCTGCTCCACTGAGTCGGACTTGTGTGTCCCGGAGAACCAAGCACAGGTCTCCAGACAAAGCCTCCTGGTGTGCAGAGGACTCAAAATCATACCCAGGTACCCTGTAGCCTGCACACGGGTGCATCAGTTCACACATGCAGGCTGACATACAGTATTACCAAACATGCCCACACATGCACACACACTGACTCTCAGTCACACAAGCCCAGACCTCTGAGGACCTGTACAAGGATAGGCCCGTGCCCAGAGTACACAGACACACCCCTCTGCCCTTCTACAGTGGGCCCCAGGCACAGGCCCTTCCCTGCCCTGGGTGGCAGTCTGGGCTAGAGGCGGGTGGCATTGTGTTGAGCAGGCAGTGCCAGACGGGGGGAGGGTGTGGCAGGGGGCAGCTCCTCCAGGAAGACCCTGGCGGGCAGCGGGGGTGAGCGGGGCTCAGGAGTGGCACAGCACAAAGTAGCACGGGTGATAAGATGGTCCAGGGGCTGCAGGGAGTGCATCCAGTGGGGCAGGAAGTCCCATGTCTGCAGCCACTTGGGCAGGCGTCTGGGGCTGCGATTCTGCAGGACATTGACGAGCACCACAAAAGCCAGCAAGGCCCCAAATGGTGCACCCACCCCCACCATGGCCTGCCAGCCTGCCATGGAGATGCCAAACACCAGCGAGGGCAGTAGCAAGAAGCACAGGAGGAGGTAGAGGACAGCAAACCAGCGGTACTTGGCAGTGCGTTTGCCCAGCGCCTTGGCCATGCGGATTGGCAGGCGCGTGCAGGGCACTGGGTACCACAGCAGGATGCCTGAGATGTTGAAGAAGAAGTGGCAGAGGGCAATCTGTAGAGGAGAGGGCAGAGGGGCTGAGGTGGGCATGGCTCCAGCTCCCTGTCAGGCCGGCAGGGATAGATAATAGGAGCCTGGCCTGGAAAGGCAGCACGAAAGTCACCAGAGGGCAGATGTGCTCCTAGCATAATACTGAAACACTTCCAGACCAGGTAGTAAATAAATGCTGCCCTAACTACACATTTTCCCCCACTGACCCCTCTTGCAAATTCTCCAACAGATTCTGCCCAAACTCAGCAGTAAAAAGATTCATTCTAGTTTCTGGCTCAGCTGCTCTGTCATCCTTATTGGTCCGAACCCTGGCCCCAGCCTCAGGTTTGTCATTACTTCTTTGCTCCTAGAACAGCAACCCCTTTGCCATCTTCCCCCCCCCCCACTTGTCCTTAATCCCTCAGAATGGGCCAGCCCCCCTCTCGCTGCACCCCTTCTTCAGAGTGCAAATCCCACTCACTGTCATTGGTGTGATTATGTGAGTAATGTCTACCCATTAGATGCTAAGGTTTTGGGGATGGCACCCGGTCTCCTTTGGCCCGTATAGTTTCCAGAGCCTGGCATAGTGGGCAGCCCCTAGTAGGCAGTCAAAAACTCTGTTACATGATGTCCCACCCTGGGTCAGGTGCCACACCCCAGTCCCAGCCCTGTCTTGCCCCTGGCAGGCACCCTCCTAGGCGCACCTGGAAGGCGCTGGACAGCTTCTCCCTGGGGCTGGCCAGTGCAGCCAGGATGGCTGTGGTGGTCGTGCCAATGTTGGAGCCCAGTGTGAGAGGGTAGGCCCGCTCGATGCTGATCACACCCAAGCCTGAGGCCAGACAGAGAAGACAGATTCTCCTCAGCCCCCTCCTTCAGCCCTTTCCCTGCCAGCCCACCCTGCCCCACCCTGCCCTGCCATGGGCACTCACCAATGAGTGGAGTGATGGCTGAGGTGAACACAGAACTGCTCTGGACAACGAAGGTCATGCCAGCTCCCACCACCATGGCAAAGTAGCCTGTGGCCCAGGTGAAGGGGGCGGGGAAGTCTACGAGGACACCCCCATCCCAGCAGGGTCAGTAGGAGGGCATTGGGAGAGTAGCCAGGACCTTTCTCAGGGAGGAGGTATTGGATGCCAGCTTCCAAGTGGGGTCTTGTCAATCCCCTGCTCAACTGCAGTGGCTCCACTTATAGTCCTCCTACATGATACCAGATATCATGGCTGCTGAAAAGCCCTCCCTGACCCCTGGCCCTCTGGCGGACTTTGTTTCTTGCTTCCCTAAGCTCCCATAGATGTACCTTATTCCAGCATTTGTTAGCCTCTGCTGGTGCCAGGCAGCATCTCAAAAGTTTGAAATGCAGTTTAAAATGAAAATCAGGTGGTGTCACTCCCCTGCCCCAACCCTTAACCCAAAAGTGGCCCCATTACCCTTAATAAAGTCCTGGCTCTGAGCACAGCTTGTGGGGACCCTGTGACCTGCTCCACCCTGTTACCTTACTGACCTCTCTCTGCCTGGCTCACTCTTCAGACACATCTGACTACTACTCCTCATTCAGCCTCCTCACAGAGGCCGCTGACCACCCATTGAAAGAGGTATCTTCCATACTGTATATTTGTCACTTTTGATTTCTTCTCAGTAGTAACTTCTCTATCTGAATATATCCCCACTCAGTCATTTATTTTTCATTGTATATCCATCTCCCCCTCTGGCCTGTGAGCCCCCTGAGGGTAGGATTCATTTCTGGGGCTCACCTCTGTATCTTTGGCACTAAACCATGCTTGGGCACACAGGTTTAATGAATATCTGTTGAATGAATTGGTGGCCTCTGAGGATCTGTTTAGAGCCACCTGCTAGAATGGAACCACAGCCAGAGACAGCCTCAGGTCCCCAGCTGCCAGCACCTCAGGGTCCTTAGAAATCACCTGGCCCAACCTCTTCTTTGTTCACAGGGAGAAACTGAGGCTCAGAGATGGCAGAGCTTTACCCAGACCACATAGCAAGTGGGACTTAGTGAGATTTGGAAGGGCCCATCCTGGGGCCCACACACCTAGTTCCTGGGGCTTACCAGTGTTTATAACCTTCTGAATGACCTTGGCCACTTGGCCCTTAAGCAGAGAGTTGAGCATCTTGACGAGGAGGATGAGGCAGGTGCATAGGAGCACTAGGGAGCCAGCCAGCAGAATGAGCCCCACAGCCAAGTCAGGGAGCCCCGTGTCCACGAAGATGTGGTTGCCTGGCAGAAGAGGTGTCAGGCTGCTGAGAGCTGAACACCCACAGCTGGTTCCCAGCATCCCACCTCTAGTACCCTTTTGGGAATGGAGTCTAAGGCCCCACCTCAGGCTACTTCAGCCTCAACAGCAGGGCCTAACCCAAGCCCATGAGCTGGGCTGATTGACAGCTGGCTTTCCTGAGGCTGATAGCAGCAGTGACCAGGTTGGGGACAGCCCTTCCTCTGCCCGGCTCTGCCCCTGCCATGCCAAACATCTCCCATGATGCAGACACTCACATTTCTCCATGGTGGCATTTCCAAGGGTCCAGCTGGTATTGGCCTCTGCCCTGGGCATGGGAGTGGGAGCCTAGGTTAAGAGGAGCGTGACTTAGAATTTAGGAAAATGCAGCAGGGCTTGGGGATAAGGTGGGGGTTAGGAAGAGGTGGGGGATGGGAGGATGGAAGTGGGCCTCCTGGCTACGTCCCCTTGGACAGCTTGCTTGTCTTCTTTGAGCCTGTCTCCTCCGCTGGAGAGATGGGGATGAAAACACCTGCCACACAAGAATATGGCCGTGGTGAGTCCTCTGAATGTTCTGTGCTATCACTCTGCTGATCTGGCTCTCACTGGAGCCTGCAGCCTCCTGATCCCGTGGCTTCTTGTCCTTGTTTTCTTCCACCTCTCCTTGGTATTGGGTGCTACTGACCATGGCCCTCCTTCTGAAAACTCTCCCTTCCCCATTCTTTATTATCAGTCTGTCTCTTGGTGCCTCCCACTTCCCCAGTGTCTGTGCCCCATCCTTTCCCCTGAGGCACCATCAGCCCAAGCCCCATTGTTCTCTCGCTCAAATCCTTATGGGGGGATGTTGGGGTACAGGGAGTGGGGGAACCACCGGTGGAGAGAAGTCCAGGCCCACCCTTCCTCCATCCCACACCTACTGCCAGTGAAGTGAGGGGAGTTTCTTCTGGAGCCCCCCCCCCCCCAATTCAAAGGGCCCAGAGCCAGGCAGGCCCAGGCCTCTGTCACCATCCAGGGATGCAGCCCAGCATGGCCAAATGGCCCAATTTTACAAGAGAAACCACATACTTTACAATCCTGTGAGGGCCACTAATTTGCAACCTCACTGGATTGAGGAATTATGATTTTTTTTTTCATGCAACTGGGGTGCCTTACCTTTCCCTCAGGATTCTAGCCTTGAAAAGAGAAAGTGGGCTGGGCTCGGATGGGGAGAAACCATCTCACAAAGGAGGAACTGAGCCCCAGAAATAGGCAGTTACTCCCAGGGCCCCAGGCAGAACACAAGAGCTACAAATTTTCCTTATACACATTGTGCCTCTCTGGGAGCTGATAGGGGCCCTGGTCCAGTCCCCAGGGAGTTCTGCCTCCCACCCCCACCCCGGACCTCCCCTGTGCTGAGGGTAGCATCTCAGGTGCAGGACTGGCCCTTCAATGTTGCAGCTTCTTTGGGGTTTATTCCAAACTGTGTCACTTATAAAATGTATAATAGTAAGAAATATTTCTGGTGTCTGGCTTTAAATCAGGTTTATTTTAGTGACATGTGTCACTGTGAGTGGGACACTGTGCTCATCTGTGTTCCAGCTGGCCACACCTGGGGCCTGGGGCACCCTCAAACCCAGGCCAGAAGTGCAAACTGAGAAACCAGGAGAGAATACTCTCTGTTGGGCTGTGTTGGAAAAGCAGGCCAAGAGAGTGATGGGAGAGAGCCATGTGTTTGCTGTCCAGCAGATCTGAGCAAGTCCTGTTTCTTAACACCAACTACCTGGGGCAAGTCATATCACCTCTCTGTACCTGTTTAAAGCAGGATAGCCAAAGAGCTGTTATAAAGGTTACAGGAGAAAATGTGTGTGAAGTGCTCTCTGCAGGCTTATGCCATAACAAGTCTTCAGTAAATTGTGCCTCCTAATACGGATTAGACCCCCCCTCCATCCCTGGGCCCATTCAGGGTTGCATGATGGGAAGGGTGGATGTGTATGTGTTTGCATGAGATTGACTTCCTAGGTCAGGATCAATGACTCCTGCACGTGTGCCTGAGGATCCTGGCCCTTTTGGGGAGGACCTTGGTGGGCCAGCCTGGAACCCTGGGAGGCAGATGACCCCTGAGATGAGTGCATACCTGACCAGCCTGTGCCCCACTGACCTGGCTGGGCCTATGGATCTCTTAAGGGAGGAACTTCGCTGGGGTCCCATTCAGGGCTGGCTGTGTCAGGGCAGGGCAAGACTCAGGGCTAAGGCCTTGAGGGTTTTGAACCTTGACCTTCATGCCTGGGATTGTGTGGTTCTGGCTGAGCTCACAGAGGGGAATCCAGAGACTGTAAAGGGCAAGAGAGAAGTAGGAGAGTGGGGAGGCCAGAGAGTGGGTAGACTGCACAGTCAGGCTGGGGGTAGGTACTGAGGGAGGGGAGGGAGCAGGCCCAGGACTTCCTTGTCTAGAAGGTGGGACCTCTAGCCTAGATAAAGAACTGGGCAGCCCAGGGTCTGGGACATATCCCTAGATGTGCCCATCCTGCCTGGGCCTGGGAGTGTGGTGGGGGTGGTGAACTCTGTGGGAAGAACAGAATAAATGAGCACCAGGCAGCCCTAAACTGAGATCCCAGCTCAGCCACTCCCAGCTATGTGATCCTGGAACACTTAAGCTCTCTGGGCCTCAATTTCCTTTCCTACAGTGTGAGTTTTATGATGCTGCCCACCTCTTCCCAAGAGACTAGTATTGAGGAATCTTGGAAGAGAGTTAGGATCTAAGTGCCTGTAGGGACACCCCAAATTAAGGAAGCACCTCTGAGATTAAGCTCACAGAAGACTGCCAGGCTCCAGAAATCCTTCCCCTGGAGAGAAATGCACAGGATGTGGGCCTGTGCTGTTGTTCAGCCTGCAGGGTTAGGGGAGCTCTAGGGTCTTTGTTTTTCTGGAAGCAGAAATCACCGTGCCAGCAGCGCCATCTGGTGGCAAAGAGGAGAAATCCTTTTTAGAGCAGTACCTACCACTCGGGAGCAGTCTCTGGGTGGCTGTGGTTGTCTGGTGGCATTCAGGCCTGGTGGGCAGAGCGGGGAATGGACACATATAATGGAACACCACACTGGCTTCTGGAAGAGCCAGTGAGATGGGGGTTCAGAAGCATGGGCTCCAGATTCCACCAGGATTTTCATCCTACCTCAATGGCATGGACCTCCACAAGCCTCTCTGAGCCTCAGTTTCCTCAACTATAAAATGGGCAAGTGATAAATCCTGTTTCCCCATTGCAAGTCTTCAAAGGATGCTCGTTTAGACCAGGCGAGTATGGTTGACAATCCATAGGATAAGTACATAAGAAGGTAATTTTCCAAGACAGTGTTAGGTCCCTGGAGTGTCAAGAGGTGTTGGGACACTAAAACTGCCTCTGGGTTTTTTTCCACCATCTCAGACTCCCAGTACTGTCTTTGGTGACTTCGTTCCTTGGAGACTGTTTTGGGTGAGGTTGGGTCCAGTTTGGTGAAAGCTGGAGGCCACGAGGACAGGTTGGAAGGGAGGCTCGGTGGCCAAAGGAAAAATTCAAGTCTTTGGTGCAGCAGAAACCACCAACACACACAGCAAGAGCAAGCACATGGCTGCGGAGCCATGTTCCACAGGATCTGACCTAGAGAGAGGGTGAGAACAGGGAGCTTGCATCCCACCCCTCAGCTACTCTCCAAGCCAGGGAAATCCCATCTGGATACTGCTCTTAAAGAAAAGTTCTCCTGGGAGAGCTGGGATGAGAAACCAGTGTTCAGGCCAGTGGCATCAGGAGCAGTGAGGCCAGCCCCTGCCACGTGAACTTGAGTGGGTTACTTCACGTCAGTGGGCGTCAAGTTCCTCTTGTGGAAGATGGGATACTCATGTCCACCTTGCCAGCGTTTTGTGAGGATCCCATCGGGACAGGGTTATGTCCGGTGTACGTATTACAAGGGGAGACCTGCTGAATGCAGCTGCAGGTGGGCAACGGGGATTTCAGAGCAAGAGAGGAACTCCACAGCTCAGGACCTCCCTTGCATGGTTTGTTTTGTGTGAAGATCAAACCGTGTGATTTCTCTGTCGTCCAGATTCTGCTATGAAGTAGAGAGGATTTGGGCAATTCAGAGAGCTGAGAGAGGGCCCAGAGGGTGGGTGAGAAGGTGGCACTGTGTTAGAGGGGTCACAAAGCCAGTGTAAGAGCTGCCCGTATGGGCTTTTTGATGTCAAACTGCCTTGAACACTCAGAAGGACTGAAACAGAGCTGTGCACCACTCAGATGCAAAGGAACCTCATAGGGCAGGGTTGAAAGGATCTTCTCTGTTCACGCTGAGATAAAGGGCCGGTAACATCAAGTAGCAAGTAGGAAGGATGAGGGGGCCAGGCTGTGCTACGCCTTTGGCTTCAGCTTTCCTTATATCTTGTTCCAAATGGAGTTGCTTCTTATATGTGATAATTAAGGAGAAGCAAATACTGTGGATTATGGTTTTGATGAAGCATTTCCTTTTTTATGGCTGAGTGAGAAAGTGTGCTAATTGCCTGCTTCCTTGTTAGCCTGGTGTAATGGCAGGTCCACAAGTTTCCAATCAATGTCTTCATTCTGGGCAGGGAAACGGTGCAAAAGGGCAAGCAGACACACGCCTGTGGCAGTCTCCAGGGGGAGGAAACCCTATGTCAGCACAAGTGGCTGTTGTGTCTCCAGTGAGGTCTCTACGTGGCCTTCTTGTCTTGTTCCTGTTTGTCCGGCTTTCCAAGGCATCCTTCTCCACCTTCCCTACCCCTCCCCCCCATTACCTGGGTCCCCAAACACAGCAGAGCTGAATCACTAGTCTCCCTGGCATCCTAGTTGGGGGGAGAGAGCCCCACACTGCTAGGCCTGCACACAGGGCCCTGAACCGGCAGGACAGGCTCTGAGAGTCTCAGCCTCTTGAAGCCTGTTCTCTCTACCTGTGAAACCAGAAGGTTGAGCTAGACCAGTGGTTCTCAAACTTGAGCATGGAGCAGACCTAGAGGACTTGTTGAAACATAGGCATGCCACCCCCCGCCCCAAGTGTTTTTTTTAGAGTCTAGGGAAGGGCTGAATACTTTGTAGCTCTAATATGTTCCCAGGTGGTACAGATGCTGCTGGTCCATACTTTGAGAACCACTGGGCTAAATCAATTACATGCTGACTCTAGTTGATTGGTAATAGCTGCCTAAAGTCACTGTGAGACTGGAAGGAATCAGGACAACATTACTTGGGGCTAGACCTGAGACTCACCTCCATGGGGTCTGGGCGGCACCAGATCCGGATGAGACTATGGTTTCTCAGGGACTCGTCACCGGTGGCAATGCTGGTAATCACAGACTTGTCCAGCTGTGGGCAAGATGTGGGTGGGGAGAATGAGAGAGGGGTCTTTACTATCCCCCGGCCCCCACCCCGTGCCAACCTTGCCCCCACCTGGATGATGAGCTTGGTGAAGGGCTCTGTGATGATCTTGAGCAGATCAGGGGCATCACGGCCGCCACGGATGTTGAAGGAGGCAACCACCAGTCCAGTGACATGGTGCAGGTACCCAGTGGCAGCCTCCAGGGGCAGCAGGACCAGAACTGACAGCCAGTTAAAGCAGTCGTGCACCGTGGCCCCCGCGAAGGCCCTAGGCAGGGAGGCCACATTGCAGGGCAGGCCAGAGCCGGGATGCACTTACGGCTGGGGGCTCCTGGCACCTGGGACCACCCTCCACTGACAAACACAGGCCCCTCACCACTCTACCCCCTCACCGCCGGAAGTCAGTCCTGTCCCCCGCCTGCATCAAGGCCACAATGGTGTTGGTGACAGAGGTGCCAATGTTGGAGCCCATGATGATGGGGATAGCAGAGCTCACCTCCAGCACTGGTAGAAGAAGAGAGGACCTCCTAACTAACTATGTGAGAGCCACTCAGCTCCTGTCCCCACAACACATCCCTCCAGGTTCACTACCCATGTCCCAGCCCCCGTCGGGCAGTCCTGCCATGATGCTGCCCAGCCTTGGTGTCACAGGTTCATATGGGCACATGCTATATGTGTGCATGTATGTGAACAGATACACTGCATGTGCACATATGCAGATGAGGGCACATGACTTGTATGCAAATGAATATCTGTGCTTGTGTGTGCACATGTGCACGAGTGTGATGGTTAGTGCTGTGTGTCAACTTGGCTAGACTATAGTACTCAGTCTTCAACCCAGCACCAGTCTAGATGTTGCTGTGAAGGTGTTCTGCAGATGCGAGTCACTTCTACAACCAGTTAACTTTAAATAGAGAGGATTACCCTTGATCACCTGAGTGGGCTTCATACAATGAGATAAAAGGCCTTACGAGCAAAATTGAGGCTACCCAGCGTTGGCTTCTGCCCAAGAGTTCCAGTCTGCCCTTCCTCATAGCCTGCGCCATGGCTTTTGGCCTTGCTTAGCCAGCCCCACAATCATGTATACCAATTCCTTGCAATTAATCATATGTATATCTCTAGCAGGTTCCTTTTCCCCGACTGATAGAATAAGGAACTGTGTGGTGATGTGGAGCTAAGCCTTCCTGGGGCTGTACTCCCCATCTGGCACCCTTTCCAGATCTTGGGGCACCCCTCCTGGCTGAGACTCCTGGCCCTGACTTGGAGGACAGGGTGATTGATGCTGGAGCTCTGCCCTTTGCCTTTAGCAACCTGTCCCCACTCCTCCCCCCTGCCCCCGGCCTCCTGGCCCTGACACACCACCTCAGCCCCCATCCACACACCAGCCCCCATGCTCTTTCCCTAGCCCTGGTGAGCCAACTCACAGCCGGAGGAGACCATGCTGACAATGATGGACGTGGAGGTGCTGGAGCTCTGCACCAGCACAGTCACCAGGATCCCAACCACCAGCCCTGCCACTGGGTTGGACAGGATGGCATTGTCCTTGAAGATGTCGCCAGCCACCTTCCCTGGGGAGCATGAGCCAGTGTTGCCTGATGCCCTTCAGGAACCCTGCCCTGATCCCCTCCTCTGGCCCTACCTCCAGCCAGCTGGAAGGCAGAGCTGAGCACGTCCAGGGAGCAGACGAAGAGGTAGAGAAAGGCGAGCATCAGTGGTACCTTGAGGAGTGTCATGCCAGCCCGGCGCAGCTTCTGGGCCAGCCCAAGCTCTGGAGATGGGCCAGCCATGAGCACAGGGGCCAGGGTCTAGGGCACTGACTGCTGATGCCCCTGCTGTCCGCCCCCTTCCCAGGCCCACCTGGTTTCTGCTCTTCCTCCAGGGCCAACTTGGCAGGCAGCGGGTCATGGCACTCCAGAACCTCCCCATAGGGGCAGCTGTGCTCAGTAAGGGCCACAGGGCCCAGGCTGGGGAAGGCATAAGCGGAGGTCCCTGGAATCCTGTGCAGGACTGGGGAGGGAGGCTGGTCAGCAGTTCTCAGAAGCCCTGGGACAGGCAGGGTTGGCTGGGGGTGGGGGGGGAGAGGCAGAGGGATGGAGACCTCACGAGGGATGTGAGCAACTCGGGGCACACAGGGACCAGGGATGGCAGCAGCACTCACCCTGAGGGCTGGGCACATAGGCAAAGGCTGTCCCACGCATCATGTGTCCCCCTCGGACTGGGAGTGGGGAGACAGCCGGGCCCCCCAGCCTCTCTCCATAGGACATCATCCTGGGCACACACAGTGGGGCCGCAGCAACACTGAATGACAACTACTGTGTCCTGAAACTTACACATACACACCACCCCTCAACATCCATACCTGCATACTTACATGCACAAACACCCATGGTGTGTAAATCCCAAACACACACTCAGTGAAGTATACCCTCCACCCCCACATATACTCAGAGATGCATACTCAGGTGCTCAGCCCAGATTCATTTATTCTGTCATTCAGCAAGTATTGATTGAGCATCTACTCTATCCCAGACGCTGAGCTAAATGATGGGATGCAGTGATAACTAAATAAATACAAGGACAACTGCCCCCTAAAAGCTCAAAGTCTCATGGGGAGATAGATGTCAATGAAATAATCCTTCAAATAGATGGCAAGTGGCAATGGGGACATGTGTTCTAGTGACAGATACAGGTGCTACCAGAGTGCCCCGTGGCAGGGGGTGGACCCTTGAGGGAAGAGAGGGCAGACGATCAAGCTGAAATGAAGCAGGAGTGGGAGTTCCCAGATGGAGAGGGAGAAGGGCATGTGTGCAGGAGCCTTGGGCTGGAAGGAGATGAGAATGCCCTGCGGCTGGAGGGGACCTGGGAACATGTGTACTGGCAGAGGTTGCAGATGTGGGCCAAGTCTGCACATGCAGGAGGAGTTTGGACCATCCTGAGAGCAGTGAGGAGCCATGGACACCTGCTTGCTCATGGGACCAGTTGGACATGCACTTGGGGGAGGGTCCACTGGCCTGGATCCCAAGTTCCTGGGTTCCCCCGGCAAATGAACTTCTTTCCCCATCTACCTCCCTCCCTGCCAGATGGCCTTTCTCTCATGAATGAGTCTCAGACCAGGACTGGTTTAGGTAAGGAGGTTTCCCCCCTTGTTATCCCCAAGTCTGGGAAGCCCTCGGCTCACTTTAGGCACACCCTCAACTGCACCAGGAGTTCTTCGTTGATGGGGTAGGAGTGCCAATCTGCGCTAGCAACACATATCCTTACACCCCTATAATGTCCCAAGGGCCCCTGGCTGTTGTGGTGGGGGTGAGGGGCTGGCCTGAATTCCAAGCCCTGGTAGAGCACGAGTCCTTTTTACTTTGGGGGAGTAAGCCAGGCTGGACTGAGCCAGGCTGCACTGAGACTGAGATGTTATGGGTGCAGAGAGGGGAAGCACAGTTAGGACAGAGGTAAGGGAGTGGAGGTGATGGGCTATTTCCTACTAAGACTTGGGGATGGGTTTGGGACAGGGGGCCCTGGGCTTACCTTGGGGGTTCTGTGTTTCAGCTCCTGCTCGGCTGCTTAAGGAAGCCCCAGGGGCCTGAGGAAGAGCTGGGACCCTCCCCTTTATACCCTTGGGTCAAGGGCAAAGTCCCAAAACCCTAGCTACCCTCCCTGTTCCCCAATTAACCTCACCCCTGAGATTCCTCCCAGTTAATTACTAATCGTCAGCTCTGCTGGGGGAGTCTGTGGTCAGGCTTTCCCTTCCCCTACACAGAAACTTAGGCTGAAAGAGACAGAGACCCAGCTAGGGCACAGACACATCTCCTGTCCCCAGGCAGAGACCCTAATGCCACTCAGGCACTTTGTTCCCAGGGTCCCCACAGGGATTTCATGGCTCCAGCCCCTTCCCCTCATGCTTGGCCTGACAGGACACCACACGGAGTGACCCAAATGCTCTGTAGCCTTGACGTGCATCTGGATGTCTGTGAGTCTGTCTGCAGGTCTTGGGGGACACTTGAAGGAGAGGGAACATGTGATAGAGGAAGTAATAAGAGAGAAACCCAGAAAGGCTGCATAATATTGAGTCAGGGAGGGTCTTCAGTACATGACTACAAATCCAGGATGCATCTGAGAGAATGGCCAGATCAGGAAGGACCTGGTCTTCATTTTAGAATGGTCCCTTTGGAGTGGTTGTCTGTCAAAGGAGGTGATTCTGGAAGCAGAAAGGCCAGCTAAGAGGCTGGATGGTCCAGAGAAGAGATGATGAGGTCTGAATCAGGTGGAGATGGGGAGGGATGGGGAGGAGAAGATGCATCCCAGGATAACTTGGGCAGTGGAATGGGTGAGGAAGAGAGTGGGAGAAAGGAGAAATATATGACAGTTGAGTATCCAGATTCAGAAGCTGATGATTCTATGAGATCTATTCCAGACCTCCTGAAACCCAGAGAGGGCCCTTAGGGAGCCTTTGAGAAGCTTGTTTCCCTTTCTTGTTTCCCTTGTTTCCCTTTCTTGGGACTGTGGAGCCTGAATGGGGCTCCAGAGTCACAAAATAGATGAGACGGGAGCTTCCTTCTAAAGGAGTGGGATTTAACAGATCCAGCAGTAGTGGGTTCCATTCAAGATCTAGCTTAGGCAACTGTCTGAGTAACCTGTCTAACATTATCCATTCATCTGTCCATCCGTCCATCCATCCATCCACCCACCCACCTAGCCAGCCAGCCAGCCAGCCATTTGTCTATCCATCCATTCCTAACAACATGAGTTGAGTTCCTACTCTATGCTGAGCCAAGATTGGCAAGGCTAGCTCTCTCCTGGTCATTAAAATCCCTGAATCAGCTTGGGGTGCGAGGCAAGTCACTTCACCTGTAAAATGGCAATCGGCACCTCCTTTGCAGTGAGTTGAAGTCAATGAACTAACTGACCCATCTCAGTGCCTAGAAGAGTCCCTCAGCATGTGAATTCTCTTCACGCTCTTGTGCCCTTCTCACTGTCTCTGGGATGGCTGCAGTGTCCCAACCAAGAGAATGGCCCCACCTCCTCTAGATTCTCAGCCCTATTTCAGGTCAACAACTCCTTTTGCTCACTAGTTGCACTTTGATCACTCAGGATCGTCTGAGTTACAGTCCTACTCAATATCTCACATTTATTAGGGTGACACAGACCCAGCCTTTCCTATCAAGGTAGATGGACATTTCTGCACAGTTCCCCTCTAATGTCATAAGGGTTAAGTCGTTCATCCTTAATTTGCAGAGCATTGTGGAGTTGTCCTCTGGGTAGTGTTCACAATGGACTTTCTGTTGAATGGTTAAGAGCAGAGAATGAGGCTAGCCCGGGTTTGGATCCCACCCGGCTCCACCACATTGTGGCTGTGTCAGTTTAGGCCACAAAATCCCCAGAGGATCGGGGAGGGGTGGGAAAAAGAGATGCAGCTGGGATTCGTTTTGGGTAGAGTGACCATAAATCCTGGTTTGCCTGCTCAAGTCCTGGCTTATGACTGTTGGCCCAAAGTCCCCATTCACTTAAAAAGTGCCATGGTTTGGAAAATCAACCATACATTCTTACGGCTTGTTCTGGGAGATTATGGAGAACTGGGGCAATCAGCCACCTGGAGCTTATTAGAAAGGTCTCCATTTATAGAAAAAGGAAAATAAAAACAATCCTGCTTCTCAGAAACATTGTTGTAACAATACTGCCTTTAATCCTTTTCTCTATGCCTTTTTAACCTATTTGAGTGTTATTGTCTATGAAAGACTGCATCTTGCTCTTTTTCCATCTGCCATCACATGTTACTTTTCTTGTGTTCTTTTTATAAATTTTTTTAAATGTTTATTTATTTTTGAGAGAGACAGAGACAGAATGCGAGTGGGTTAGGGACAGAGAGAGAGGGAGACACAGAATCCGAAGCAGGCTCCAGGCTCTGAGCCATCAGCACAGAGCCCAATGCGGGGCTCGAATTCACAGAGCTGTGAGATCATGACCTGAGCCAAAGTCAGACGCTCAACCGACTGAGCCACCCAGGCGCCCCTTCTTGTGTTCTTATACTCAGTGTCAGTTGCATCATGTCCTGTCATGAATCGTAACTTATGTAGTGAACATTTGTGTGTCCCGGAACCTCTCCAAACTGGAGTGAGTGATTTGGGTAAGACGGGTTTGTGCATGGATAGGAGGGGTTTCGCTGAGCCAGGGAAATGCAATCATTGCTAAGTTCTTGTGCTGGAATCATTCTTTGGCTCAGAAACCCTGTTGTTTTTTTTCTAATATATTTTTTAATGTTTATTCATTTTTGAAAGAGAAACAGAGCGTAAGTGGGGGAAGGGAGAAAGAGAGAGGGAGACACAGAATCCAAAGCAGGCTCCAGGCTCTGAGCTTTCAGCACAGAGCCTGACATGGGGCTCAAACCCACAAACCGTGAGATCATGACCTAAGCCAAATTCTGACGCTTAACTGATTGAGCCTCCCAGGTGCCCCGGGCTCAGAAACCCTGTTAAAGTCTTATCGGGCTCAAAGTATGTCTGGGTCCAAGCACACACCACCCCCCCACCCCCACCACCCCCCGCCCATCCACAGTGGGTCCAGGGACCTCTACCATAGGCCCTGTTCCTCTCCCCTGCCTTAGGTCAGATCCTAAGCAGGAACAGTTATATCCAAGGTGTTCCTTATGAACTAGGGGTGATACTTTTTTAAAAGTTTATTTTATTTATTTTGAGAGAGAGAGAGAGAGAGAGAGAGAGCAAGGGAGGGACAGAGAGAGAGGGAGAGAGAGAATCCCAAGCAGGCTCCGTGCTGTCAGCGCAGATTCAGGGCTCAAACTCACAAATGGTGAGATCGTGATCTGAGTCAAAATCAAGAGTTGGACACTTAACTGACTGAGCCACCCAGGTGCCCCAAGGGTGCTTCTTTTTAATAAAGCTAGGATCTTTGATAATTTTGAAGTCCACCTTCCCTGCTCTCATAAAGCTTGGGGCTTAGTGAAAGAGGCAGTTATCAATCAAACGCAGCAAGAGATATAATTACAAAATGCTATGAACAGTGACTGCTTCCACGTATATTGGTGGGGGGGAGGGGGGGGCTGCTAAGTGCTGGTAAGAGCACCGAAACTTGGGAGCTGACCAGATTGGGTTTCGAGACTTCTGAGAGCAGTGGAGAAGGCGACCAAGACTCTGCTCCTCTGTTCATCTCATCCCCCTCCTGCTCACCTCCTGTCTCTTCCCTGTCGGAGACAGACTGTGCATGTCCCCCTGAACGATGACTCCTGCCCTGTCTGCCCACCTGCACTCTGGCCATGGCTTCTCCCAGACCTCTGGGCCTGGAGCCTGGGTGGTGGGTGGTGTCTCACAGTGAGAAATGGCACCCAGGAGGAGGAGCAGTTTGGGAGGGAAGATGCCAAGAACCGTCTGTACAGACTGTGTCTGAGGTGAGCAGTTGGATCTGTGAGTCTGAAGCACACGACGTGCTCCTTACCCCAAACAGGGCCTCCTGCACGTTCCCAGCCTCAATAGCAGCATGTGGCCCATCCATCTGAGCCAGAAACAGAGCAGGCTTCTTTGATGTGTCCTCCACCCCCACCTCCTGTCACTCATCCATCACCCAATACCCCCAATTTCCCTTCTGTGGGAGCTCCCTAAGCCTTTCACCTCCTCCCTGGTCAGGGCCACCATCTCTCATTGAATGCTCTCCCTGCTTCTGCCCTTGTGCCCTCCAATCCGGTCTCCAAAAACAGCAGCCAGTCATCTTTTCAAGATGCAATTCTGAACTAGGTCACCTCTCTCTTTTCACACCTGTCCAGTTTGAAACCAGCATCCTGTCATGGCCTTGGGGCCCAGAGCGACTTAGCATCTTGCCTGCCTCAAGGGCCTCAGCCATAGCCTGTGATGATACCCTCCAAGGGAGAATATGCACATTGAGGAGAGATGGGGCCCAGGGCTGAGTCCAGAGGAGCATCCTCCTTTGAGGGAGGGCAAAAAAAAAGGGGGGGGGGACTCCTGTGAGGAAACCGACAGGTACGACAGGGATTAGGAAGAAAAACAGAAAAGCAGATGCCCCAGAAGCCAGGGTTGTCTCCCAGTTTTGAGAGATATACCATGATAAGCCGGGTCAGATGCCACAGAGATGTTGGGTAATGTGAGAACGGAGCAGATGTAGTGACCTGGGCAAGCTGTCCTGGGAGAGTGCTGGGGGCGGGGGCAGCTTGCAAGGGGTTGGGAATGAGCAGGAGGTGGGAGCTGAGACAGCATGGCCAACGTGAATGTGACAGACTGACAGATAGTGAATTTGATCATGCCAATGAAAACAATTTCTCTGGGAGTGACATGACTGCTGAGAAGAGGAGAGAATGATCCCAAGAACAAGTGCTTGGTCCGGGAATGGAGCAAGCTGTGAAAGTTGGCACAACCCGCTGTTTCTCCAGTCCTCAGCTAAGATCCAGTTGGTCTCTAAATACACTCAATTTTCTGCATGTAAGTTTCCTGCAGGACCTAAAGTTTGAGGACAACCAAGGGAAGAAAAACGAACATTCCAGACCATCGCTCCATGAACTAGATTTTTTTGAGAGAACTAACGACCACTATAATCCCACAACAGGGCTCCTCCTGCCTCTTTGAACCAGCATGTTTATTCCACCAACATAAAAGCCCACTATGAGTCAGCGTGCTGCTGCATATTGTGGACACAGCAGTGAATATTCCACCCAATTATTCAGGCCAGCCCCACTGTACACAGACACAGACGTGTGTGTGCATCACACACACACGGGTGCATCCTCTCTGTATGCGTGGTCAAGGCATCACCAATGGGCTGGGTGACATAGTAGGGGCCACCTGCCACCTCCCCTTAGGAAACAG
Organism: Panthera uncia; assembly: GCF_023721935.1. Taxonomy (NCBI): domain Eukaryota; kingdom Metazoa; phylum Chordata; class Mammalia; order Carnivora; family Felidae; genus Panthera; species Panthera uncia. The sequence goes on from NW_026057577.1 coordinate 87,668,203, forward strand.
AGCAACCCCTCTCTGGCTCTCTTGACTTTGTCCTGTCTTGGACAGTCTGGACTTCAATCTGAGCTGCCTAACAGATGTTATCCCACCTAAGCCCCATTTTCCAGATTGGGTGCCCCATGCTCTATTACATTAGATCCATGGATCCAGGGCAGGGGCAGCTGACCTGAGGATGCCCCATCCTTGTTTGGGGGATAAGTGCCCTGTGTAATGTTTAATCCTGGTGGCCCAGGCACCAGTCACTCATTGACTGATGAGGCCAAAGTCTGTGGCCAAAAGAGCTGAGGTTGCTTTGGGCTTTTCTCAGAAATCAGCTCTTCCCCTGAAGCTCCCTTCCTCATGTGGCTCCAGCTCTGTGCTTTCATGCTGGCCTCAGGGACCAGGCCTGAGGGTGAGGTTGTGGACAGCACACTCTCAGATGGTAGTCCTATGCTCCAGCTTCTAGGTTCCAGACCTGAAGCTTTGAGATCTGGCTTTAGACTTCAGGTCCTGAGTTCCATGTTCTGGGCCTGGAGCTGTAGGCCCTGTACCATAAATTCTCAGGTGCAAGCTCTGGGTTCCGGGCTCCAGGATCTGAGCTCCAGTCCCCTGACTCCAGTTTCAGGCATCTGACATCCAGCAGAGCAGGGACTCTGCTTCTTGGCATTGGGCTCTAGGTTCTGGGCTGCAACCCCTGATCCCAGATACCAGACTCCAGTTCTTATTTTGTTAGTATTATTTTTTTTAATTTTATTTTTAACTAATCTCTACACCCAATGTGGGGCTCAAACTTACAACCCGGAGAGCAAGAGTCTCACACTCTAGCAACTGGGCCAGCCAGGTGCCCCTCCAGATTCTAATTTTTTAGACTTCAGGCTCTTGGCTCCAGTTTCTGGGTCTGGGCTTCAATTCCAGTTCCAGGCTTTGTGCTCTGGGTCTGGGCTCCCAGTTCCAAGCTCCAGTTCCATATTCCATACTCCAGGTTTTGGGTCTGGCTGCTGGGTTCCTTCAACTCCTCAGCGGAAGGGCTGGAAGACGGTAGCCTACCTGGCTAGTGGGGTTACTGCTGCCCACCCCTCTTAGCTGGCCAGGGCCTCATTCTGGCAGTCAGCATTCTGGGCTGGCCTAGAGGTGGGAGGCTTGTTCTATGGTGCTTCTCCTTGGCTTTCTGCCTCTGTTCTATCCCCAAGCCAGTTCTCTGCAGATAGGAGCTGAGATGGACCACACAGGAATCACAAAACACAGGTGTCATGTTCTGTTTCTCTTGGATCCGCCAGGACCACCAGGGATACCAATAGTGCCCCCTGTTTTTGTGTAGCGGTATGGGCCTGTGCCTGGCCTGGGATGCTTCTGATTCAGTATAACCAACCATGTGTGTTCCTTCCCCTCTGGGCATTTCTTTCTCTGTGGAAGCTAAATTCCAGCCTCTAATCCCCCAGAAACTGGAGTCACCTGACCATCAGGCCAGGCCTCCCGCAGGGTGCACCTTGCGCTCTGGCTCTTGGAGGTAGGAATGGCTGCCCCTGGAAGAATCCGCCCACAGCTGCGTCAGCACTTACAGCTGGGCTCCAGGTGAGAACTGGTGCCTCTACCTGCCCCCACCCCGGCCCAGAACCCAGGTCACCGTGTGCTCTGTGCTCTCTCTGTGCCCATCCCATACTGCTTTACGTCTAAGACTGTCAACAGTGTAAGGGACCAGAGATAAGTTTCTCTCTTAGAGGCTTGGGTCCCCCAGGTGTCCTCCAGGCAGTCATATCTCTCTCTGCCTGTGTCCTCTGTAAACTGGGGGTGCTGGAGCTGCACAGCAGTCAACAGATGTGTGTTTTCTCCCCTCCTTAACGCTGGGTGCTGGATGGATAGGCTAACTCCCTTCCAGTCTTCCCGTCTGGTGGGGGAGGAGAAGCAACTCCACTACTTTTCCCAACCACCAAGGAATCCAGCTCCATGCAGTGGCTTTGAAAGGGCCTGTGGGTTGACCAGGTGGTGACTTTTGCCCCTGGGCCTGGACCCCCATCTTTGCAGTGAGGGCCCAGGACCTTGAGGGATTCTGAGAGCACAAGAACTGGAAGGAGGGAACTGGGTCTCCTTCAGCCCAGGACAGCTTCAGGGGACATGTTGGGGGATTGTGGCAGAGGGACACAGCAGCCAGCCAAAGTGGCCCAAGGTGGCAGGTGGGCTGAAGCCCCCAGGGAAGAGTTGGTTCTCCTTCTGGAGAAAGGGATGGTGGCCCAGTGTGACAAATAAGTGGCCCTGGGAAATTCTTTGTGTTTTTAGAATTATTAGTTTTTAAAAGTGTTTTATTTATTTTTGAGGGAGCATGAGCAGGGGAGGGGCAGAGAGAGAGAGAGGGACAGAGGATCCGAAGTGGGCTCTGCACTGACAGCAGCAAGCCCAAAGCAGGGCTCGAACTCATGAACCATGAAATCATGACCTGAGCCAAAGTCAAACACTCAACCGACTGGGCCACACAGGTACCCCTATTATAACTATCTTTAGGGATGCCTGGCTGGCTCAGTGGATAAAGCATACAACTCATGATCTCAGGGTTATGAGTTCAAGTCCCACATTGAGAATAGAGCTTGCTTAAACAATAAATAAATATTATAATTATTTTTAATTGCATCTTTTAAAAAACATTAAAGCTAAAATGAAAGTGTCCTTTGACTACTCCTCCCAATCCTAGTCCCCTCCCCATTTTTATCTGCTTGGCATGTGTCTTTCTAGAGCATTCTCTATTCTTTCTATATACTTACACATGTGTCTGTATGTTTGTGGTCATGTCATGTGCATTGCTCTACTTTCTTTTACCAAACAATAACACATCTTGGAGAACTTTCCACATAAGGACATGCTGTACCCAATTCTTTACCTGCTGTGTGGTATTGCAGAACACAGACACGCTACCACCTTTTGTGTTACCCCACACATTTGGCTGTTTGCCAGTTTTGAGGTCATAGACACCCCTGCAGGGAGGGCGACCCTGTACATGGGAGTGAGTAATTCTCTGGTGGTAATGCTGGGGTCAGATGCTGCATTTTTAATTTTTATGCTCTTCTCCCCCAGAGCAGCCACATCAATGTATCCTTCCCCACCCCACCCCCAGAGGGTGCTGGCTTCCCAGAAGGGGTTCCTACAGCATCAGGGTCCTCCCTGGTGTATGTCCCTGAGTCAGACAGCCTGTGTGCTGGTCAAGCTCCAGCAACAAATTCTTTGCAGGATTCTGGACTAGTCACTTCCTCTCCTGTAGCCTTGGTTTCATCCCCACCAGGCTATTTTGTCATGAAGACAAAAATGAGATAAAGGATGGAGCATGCCTAACTTGGGGGCCTGAGTTGATATGCATGTTCCTCCCCCTGCAGGGGCTAATGTCTATCGAGGCTCTTCCACCTGACCCATGACCCCCTCTATCATGGGGCAATCACATGTGTTGGTCCATAAGAGTAATAGGCATCCCTGCTGGGGCTTCAGAAGGGCAGGGGTGGGTGAAGGGGGGGCTTGCCTGAAGGATCTGCCAGTTTTAGGAAAATACCCTTCTCTTACCTGGTGTCCCTTCCTCTCTATCCTGGCACATGGAAGGGTGTCTCTGCCCACAGAGAGAAGCCCCAGGGCCCAGGAAGTGTAAGGGAGGTTCCACAGCCGATTGGGGAAGGGACATGGGTTTGTCTCCTTACCCCCATCTGGCCAAAGACTGTGTGCTATGCAGTCCCCTGCCCAGGACCCCCACTGCCCTGCTGTCCCTGCTTCCTTCACTTGGTCTATCTGAGGCTGCAGAATCATTTGTCAGCCCAGTAGGCCAAGGGGAAACAACAGTGACTAAGATGGACAAGGTCACTGCCATCAGGGCATGTTTATCATATTGTCAGCAAACAAGTGTGAATAAGTAAATAAGGTCATTACAGAGTGGGATTAGCACTGTGAAGGAAGAAAACTGGACAGCATGGTAGAGAAAAAAGTTGGGGAGCACTTCATATCTGGTGTCAGTCCATTTGGACTGCTATAACAAAAATACCAGAGACTGCGTGGCTTATCCAAAAATTTATTTCTCACAATTCTAGAGGCTGGAAGTCCAAGATCAGGGGGTCAGCATATTCGGTGTCTGTGAGAGCCCTCTTGCAGGTTGTAGACAGCCAACTTCTTGCTGTGTCCTCACAGGGTGGAAGGGGTGGGGGAGCTCTCTGGGGTCTCTTTTATAAGCACACTAAACCTACTTACGAGGGCTCCACCTTCATGACCAAGCACATCCCAAATGCTCCACCTCCTAATACCATCACCTTGGGGCTGGGATTTCAACATATGAATTTGGGGGGAGGGGAACACAAACATTTAGACCACAGCTTCAAGTGACCAGGGCAGACTCCGCTGAGGTGTTCAAGCTGAGATCTTCAATGAAGCAAGACTTTTGTGGTTGCAGGTCTCAGAAAACCCACTCAGAGTCACAAGCACATACACATGGAAAGAATGTGTTGGCTTGCCTAAATGAGAATGTCTAGGGGTGGTTGACTTTAGATGTTCAGGGAAATTTTGGAATCTCCCTCTATCTCTCAGTCCTGCTCTCCTGCATTGGTTTGATTCACATGCAGGTTCTCTCCCTGTGTATCCTCTGTTCAAATCCCTAGGAAAGGGTAAAGGACAAGGACTGTCATTTTCACTGGGGTCAGAAGATCATCCCTGCACCAAACTCTGATTGACCAGGCCTGGGTCATGAGCCCACCCCAGCAGCTAGAGGGTCTGGCCAGCCCAGACAAAGAAAATGGGCAGTGGGGGTAGAGGGCTGAAGTCCCCCAAGAAAGGCTTGGGTTAGACTTCTGAAGAAAGGCACATTGGGTCAGCAAACCCCACTGATTTCTCTCAGGAATTTCAAGGATGAGGTGCCATGTTAGGGGGTGTGGGGGTGGGGGGTAGTTCCTGACAAACGGGACAGCAAGCACAAAGAACTGGAGAGGGGAAGAGAGTTTTACCTGTCTGAGGTGGTCAGGAGGTGTCCCCTCAAGGTTCCCACGTCCCCTTGTTTGTCTCAGCAGCACTGGGATTGAGTCTGGCTTCTCTGCCCACAAGCTGGGCCCTCCTTCTGGGAGGTCCTCCCCACTCTCTCTCCCTATGTGGGCTACCTAGGGACAGGGATGGGCACCCAGCCAAAGCAGACAAGGGACAGAACCTGCTCCCACCACAGCACCCAGTATCCTCTACAAGGCTCTAACGCATCCAAAGAAGCCCACAGCCATGTCTGCAGAGACACACTCAGTCCCAGTAGAAGCAGAGGACAATAGCCAGATGCTGTACTCTATTCAGATCCAGAGACTGAGGAACAGTGCGATGACAGGTGGCAGAGGCATGGCTCCCCAGAAGTGCCTTCCCCTCCCTCCCTTTGCCCCCCCCCACCCTTCCTCCTTTCCTCCCTGTCCCTGTCTCTCATATTCACACCCCAATACTCTGTGCAGTCAGGAAGAGACAGTCTGACAACAGGAAGTCAGGGGGCACGTCTTGAGGTCCCCAAGGGCTTCCTGGCACTGACCCTGGTGACAGAGGCAGTATGGCTTGGGGGGGAGGGCACACAGGGTAGACAGGTATCCAAGGAACACACCTCATGGGAGAATAATAATTACTATTATAATAACAATATCATACATCCAGGACAAACCCAGCTGCCCCAAGCCAACTGCAAAATCCATATGTCCAGCAGAGCCTATGTGAGTAGTGGGAGGGGCTTCCCGCCTGCACCCCCAGGCCTTACTCATACCAGCTCCCTGAGGAGGGGCCAGCCCCTCCTCCTGCTCCTTGCTGAGGCTTAGCACAGGGTGAGGAGGCTGGCACTGCCAATGCCATCCTTCTGTGCTGGACATGCCTGCGCCAGAGAGGTTAGGCCCACCTCCCCTCAGTGGCCTGGCAGCAAGGGATGGATGAGTGAACCTATAAGGGACCAAGTGGTGGCAGCTGTGGGGTGCGGCTCCTCTGAGCCCACTCTCCGCCCTCTTCTGGCTCTTCCTGCGGGCCTGCCCGTGACAGGAAGTGGCCAGGAACACTCATGGCACAGACAGGGCATGCAGAGCGGGCCCATGGCATGCTTGGCCCGCCAGGTGCCATGCAGCCGGCCTGGACTCTTGGGCAGCTGTCAGAGGGCTGAGTGGGCAGTGGAGTCCAAGGGGTCCCCCTTGGGTTGGACCTCTGATTCAGTCTGTGGTGGGGCCTCCTGGGAGTTGGGCCCTTGGACAGGCAGCTGCAGAAATTCTGGAAGCACCAGGTCCTCTTTGCGCAGAAGGCCCCTCTGGTCATGGGCCCCGCTGCTCTGCACCCGATTCAGCAGCTCCACTAGGCCTAGGGGTGACCACAGAGTCAAGAAGCCCACCAGTGCAGACCTGCCTATGCTAGCCCACCACTGTTCTACTGCCCTTATTATGACCACAGCCTCCCCAAATGCCCCCCTCCCACCCTTCAGGCCCTCTGGTCCCCCAACCCCAATGGACATTGTTCCAGCCCCAATAACATTAAGCCTCAGATCAAGCCTCTCTGGTACCACCCACCCTCAATGGTCCCCAACCCTTTTGGTCTCTAGTTCCCACCATCCCCAAAGTACCTTCAATGTCACAGGTCTGCCGCTTCCCAGTGGTTGCCTGGGCCATCGAGTTGAAGGACAGTGAAGAGGGATGGGTGGCCTTGTTCTGAGTTCTAGGCTGGCCGCCCTGCGAGAATGTGGAGTCAGAGCCACAACTGGGAGGGGAGGTGCAGTAGGCAGAAGAGGGAGCCCTTACTCTCACTCACCTGGCTGCGGCACGGGGCTGTGTCTCCAGCTTCGGGAGTCTTCACCCCTATGGCAGAGAGGGCCACCCTTACTGTTTGCCTCCCACCTGGACCCCTTCTGGGCCAGGGTCATCTCCGGGGACCAAGCCCCAGGGCCTTGGTTCTCTACCTGGGAGTGTGTCCAAAACCAGTCTCTGGGCCGCCACCGAGCTCACTAGCTTCCCCAGATCCAGCGGCTGCTTCTCGCCTGGCTGTGGGAACAGGTCAGCAGCCTGCAGGACAGGCAGCCCGTTCCCCGCTGTCCCTCCTCTGCCCTGCTGTCCCCCAGCTCACCAGGCACAGTGCCACCTGCTGCGGGCTCAGGCCGTGCTTCGTCAGAATGGGCTGCAGCGCCTCCTGCAGTCGCTTGGTGGGCTTGGCGGAGATTCGCACCACGCGATCCAGCGCCGCCAACTCGAGCCTGCACGGGACCCTAGCGCTGCGGAACCGCGGAGAGCCGACCCCGCCTCTCCCCCAACCCATCCCGGACAAGGCCCAGGAGGGGGCGGAGCCTAAACTAGGGAGGTGGGACAACTTGGGGGTGGGACCTCAGTCCCCGGGACGCGGTTAGCACCAGGGGCAGGACCTGAGAGGGAGTACAGCAGCCAGAACTGGGACCCAAGCCCGGGAAGAGGGGCACTCACTCGAAGGTGATCCTGTTCTCCAGCCGCACTTCCTGGTCCGCCAACACGGTGCAGTCCTGATCCAGGACCAGAGCCTTCTGCGGATGCCAGTCAGGGTCTCAGAGTCCCTCCCTCCCCACCCCTAAAGATCCCCAGGATCCGAAGGAACCACCTCACTTCCACCCATGGCCCCCACTGGGGATCCCTACGGGTCAGAGGGAAAGGCGATGGGCAGGTGAGCGATAGATATGTGGATGGAATAAGACACCTGGCTGAGTCGGAGCCTAGCCAGGGAGAAGGGTGGCAAGAAGGTTGGACAGCCTTGGAAAAGAAACGGAGTTATGGGAAACATGGGGGTGGGATGAGCACGAAATGGTAATGAGGCTGCTTGGATACGGAGCAGGCTTAGGTCCTGGATTATGGAGCTGCCTCTTCTTGGGCCAGGCCAGTCCAGGACCCACTTCCTGGATGGCTGCCCACTTTTGTCTCAGGCATGTGAAATCCATGGATGCATTTCCTCCCTCACCACCCACCTTTGATCAGCCACCCAGACCTTGTCCCTTTTTTGACACTTGTCCACTTCTCTGCATCCCCACCTACTAAGGACACTTCTTGTCTCCTCACTACAACAAGAGCTCTTCTCTCAGACCATTGTGAGGCCAGAAGGATATAAAGTATCTGGCACAGTGCCTGGCACACAGTAGGTACATAAACAGTAGGTAGTGACTACTGCCCATGTAGGTCCCACTGCCTGCACCAGCCCAGGGCAGGGAGGCAGCCTCTTCCAGGGAAGGCCTGTGCTCTGCTGCAGGGACAGGTGGAGTGTGGGTGGGGAGTTATATTCGGCAGATGAGAAGGCCCGTCTGGGCTTCAGAGTCTTGCCCGGGTGGCCTGAGTGGGCAGAGATCCTCCCACTACTGCCCTCACAGTCCCACTCTCAAGGCCCCTGAACTTGCCCTGCACTTCTTATTCACATCCAGACTTCACTTAAGTTGTTCCTTCGGCTGAGAATGTCTTTTCCTGACAGTTCTGCCAGGCAAACTCCTCCCCATCCTTATCCTCCCCTCATCAACAGCTGCCTCTGTCATGAAGTCTTCCCGGAGCCAGCCAGAAAAGCTTACTTTTCCCTAGAAACTCTCTGAAGCTTCGGCTCCTCTTCCCTGATCACATCCTGCCTGGCTTACCGCCAGCCTGTGGACCTGGAGGACAGAGCTCAGGTCTGGGTCCCTCTGCTCACCTACCTGGCAGGGCCTTAGGCCTTGTCTGGGAGAATGAAGTCCTATAGGGTCTCCCTGGAATGCAGCATTCTTTCTTCGAACGCTTCTTACTGGATGGTTTGTTTTAAAGTACATTTCCCCCCACATTCCTCTGTAAAGCTTAATTCTAGTTTGCACCTCAAGAAAACTTTTTTTGTGGGCTAGGTGCATTTGAGTGCCCTTGATGGCCTTTCAAAGATGGTCAGTAGGGACTCTGGGGGTCATGGGGGAAACCCAGCTCTGGCAGTGGTTCTCCCCTACTCTCCCTCCCCAGAGCATCACAGTGAAGATCATGGTAAAGCTGGAAACCAGGAGGGGAATGGGGTGGGGAAAGAATTTTCATGGGATGAGAGTGGAAGTCTGAGTTTGAGGAGTTGGTGCTGGGTTGATTTGGAGCTGAGCATGGGGGACGGGGCACGGTTGTGTTGAGGATTGGAATTAGGAAGGGGGTGAGGATGGGAATGGAACTGGGGTGGAGGTCATAGCTGAGCACAGATAGGAATGGGGTTGGGATCAGGAAGATAGTTAGAGTTGGGGACCAGGCCAAGTCCACACCTGCTCATTGCCCACCAGGTAGACTTTGATGTCAGGTAGAGAGAGACCTCGTTTCTCACAGATGCCTGCCAGCATGTCACGGATGGTGAGGCCAGGTCGGGCCAGGGCCAAGGAGGCTGTGCCATCGGGCAGGTACACGCAGCAGTACTTCCCTGGCCTGCTTTCGCTCTCACCTTCTGTGCTCCCAAGGCTTTTCCTGTGGCTCTGATTCAGGACAGGGGTGGAAGGAAGGTCATGTGTACATATTCAGGGACATGCAGAGAGTTACACAGGCAGGTAAGCCCACCGGGGCGCACACATGCGCACACATGCCTAAGGGCACACTTTTAGGCAGGCAAAGATACTCCTCCTACAGGAACATATGTATGCTCACATGTATGTAACATATGCTCATATGTATGCCAGGTGTAAGGACACCCAGAGACAGGTCCTCCCACTGACCCCCCCACACCTGTTATGTACACCTGGGCACCCCCCCCCCCACACACACACAAAGGGAATGTACACCCATGCCATGCATGGGGCCCATTGTGGTGAGGACAGGAAGAAAGTGAGGAGGCTAAGGGGTTGGTAGCAGGAAGATGTAAGTAGGAACCATGACTAGGAATGATGGTGGCCACACAAAGGGGCATGAATAGTGGCCCTAGCCTGCACGTTGTCCCCCCCAGCAGGCCGCTCACCTCAGATTTGCTGCTTACAAAGGCAAGGAAGCCAAGGTCCAGACTGGCAGACGAGTTGAGGGAGCCCTGGGACTCTCTGCGCAAGGCTGAGTTTGGGGCCCCGCCTGCCAGTTCTAGGGGAGACGTAGCAGTGAGCAGAACAGCCCCTCCTCCCTACACCCCCTTCTCCACCGCCAGGTGGACCCCGCTGGAGCCCTCCCGCAGGGGTCTAACGCGGCTTGGGGCCACGGAAGCGTTGCTACTGAGGGGGCTTCCCAAACTTCCGGGCTCTAGTCTGGAAACCGAACCACCGAGGGAACGTGGTGGTCACAGGGTATTTCGGTTTTCACAGATTTACAAATAGGAGGAAGGGGGCATTCTCAAAGCTTGCCCAAACTCCCACCCTGACTCTTGTCTGTGGCCTCCGACCCTCACCCTTGCGGAAAGACTTGCGGAGCGGGCGGCCGCCAGAGCCCTCAGCAGAAGGCTGGTGCCCCAACTCCTCCACGCCCAGCGGCAGCGACTTCCCGGACTTCAGCTTCGGTTTCTGCGGGTGAAGGAAAGGCGCTGGCTCGGGGCCGGACCCAGCCTACGTGCAGACCGTGGACACAACCCTACAGATCTGCGCCCGGCCCACTGCCTCCCATTGCCCCTCGTCCGCACCTTCCTGGTGGAGTCGGGGCTGCCGGGGCTGGAGGAGCCAGGTTCCCGCAGGGGTCGTCCCTCGGCCTCCGCCAGGAGACATTCTCGGTACAGCGGGGACTTGACGAAGCGCGCATAGCTGTCGAACTTCATCAAGTTGAAGATCTGCGGGACCCGCGCCGGGGCAGTGAGCCGAAGGGGGCGCTCGACTTGCCCCCAGCTTACCTGGCCCTGTCCTCAGGATTAGCTGGGTCCCCAACCTAGCAGCTGAGACCTTAGCCCCTCCCACGCAACTCCTTGATCTAGCCCAGTGCCTACTCTTGGTCCCGCCTCGACCTCTGCTAGGCTCCACCGTCCCTAGACCCTGATCCACCGTAGCCTCTGGTACCGCCCTCTGACCCGCGCCCTGCCCCTGCATTTTACTTTGGTGCGGGCATCCAAATCCAAATTTGCTCCTCTCCGTAGGCCACTCCAACCCCATCCCACCCCTGACAATCGGGCTTCGCCCCTGGATCTGGTCCCACCTCTTGTCCTTTCTTCCAAGGCCACTCCCCCTAATCCCAAACCGAGGCCCCTGGGAACACTCACCTGGAGCTGCTGTTCCCGGAACATGTCCGGTCGAGGCTCTGCCAGCACCTCCTCGCCTAGCCAAGCCTGCCGGTCTATGTTCACTGGGCTCAGTGCCTGGCTGGACAGGAACTCCCGGTAGATGTGGCGGGCCTCCTGAGCAAGCTGTTGCAGGAGGGACAGGTGAAGGTCAGGGGCATGACCCAGGCTCTGGTCCCACCACTCTGCCCCAGCTCGTCTTTTCCCCCACCTGCTGGGTGTCGCTGGCAGGGATCTGCTGGAAGCGCTCACAGGCCTTCCAGAAAGTTACATTCTCAGCACTGAACTCCTTCTTCAGGAACTCCTGGTGCACAGAAGGAAGAGGCAGGCAGAGACACAGAGACCCAGTCAGGGGATGCGGTCAAAGAGATTGGGATAGAGATAGGGCCAAAAGGCCAAATCAGACAGATAGGGCCAGACAGACAGATGGGGCCAGATCAGAAGGCACAGAGAGGAAATGGGAGGCAGAGGCAAGTTCCCTGCTGAGAGAAAAGGAAGAAGATGCCAAAGAAAGCTGACATCTGGCAGCTGACACAGGAATTCCACTCTGGCCAGCTTGAAGCTCCATCCATATCCTCTCCCATGCCGGCCACCCTACCCCCGCCCCCCACCTGGTGGCCACTGCCATCTGCCCTCCCTATCCCATCCCAGGGCTTACAGTGAAATATGCCAGCCCCAGCGGGTCCTGCAGCAGCCGCTCAAAGGATAGGCCCCAGCTGGCCACAGGCTGCTCCTCAGTGGAGAAGGGGCTGCTGGGGCCACTGGGGAGGCTGTGGATACTGAGAGAGCTTCCTCGGCCGTCACCCTGGCCCTGGGGCCCTGCTGTGCTGCTCAGCTCTGTAGGTGGATAGACAAATGGTGGTGAGCTTTGTGGCCTTCCCCAGCTCTTGGCCCAACCCCATCAGTAGGTATTTTCCCTGGAAAGATAGCAAGAGGTGTCCCCACCCTTTTCCACATACCCTCCCCCACCCCAGTCAGGCCTCCTCTGTACCCTCTGTCACTTACCTCCATCTGAGACAGCCAGAACCTATAAGAGACCCAAGGTAGACAGTCAGAGCAGAGCCCGGGGTAGATTCTCAAGGGACAGCTCTGGGCTCAGGCCCCAGGACTGGAGCTTGTTTTCCTCTCCCTGGAGGGCCATGCTGGGCATTCCCAGTGAGGTCACTGCTTGCTCAGCATTTTGCTCAGGCTACTCCCGGCTCCCCTTCCATCATGTGCCAACCACTGTGTGCTGGAATTTATGCCAGTTACTTTCCATTTGCCCCTGGTTCCCTCCTCCCTCAGCACTTGCTGGGTAAGCCCAGATGTACAGCATGGTGAGGATCAGCACAGACTTTGAATCTTGTCTCTGCCATTTACTAGCTGAGTAACTTGTTACTTGTTTGTTTGCATCTGTAATAGGGGCTGGTGATAATAATAGTAACTTACCTTCTGGGACTATTGTGAGGATCAAATCAGTTTAATACATTTCCAGCACTGAGAACAGTGGCCAGCATGCGGTAAGTGCTGTATCAATGTTTGCTGGTGTCTTTGAGGAAGGAAAGGTGTCTCTGTAGCCAGTGATCTCTTTGTTGCAACTGTTTCCTCTTGGAGAGGAAGACCCTGAGAGACCATGGGCCCCACCCCATCTTGGGCTGGGATCAGGATGCAATTTTAGAATGTAAAGCAGTCATTCTCAAACTCTAGTGTGTATTAAAATGACCAGTAGGAAACCACCTCCAGAGATTCTGGCTCAGTAGGTCCAGGATGGGGTCTGAGGCTCTCCATTTCTAACAAGTCCTCAGGCAATGCTGATGCACTGGTCCATGGACCACATTTTGAGTAGCACTGCTGCAGAGACCAACTTCATCCTCCCCCCCCCCCCCCCCCCCCCACGTACAACTCCGACTTCTCTGGGAATCCAACCATTAGTGAAATAGAAAAAACTCTCCTTTCAAAATGACTCTTGCAGTGGTTTCCCTTGGTCTTCCTACCTTCCTAGCAGCTCCTCCAGTTTCCTCCTCATCTCCTACCCACACAAGATGGCCTCCACCCCTCCCTGACTCTGCCTTTCCCTCTCCCACACCTCCCCAGATCCAAACCCACGTAGCCAACTTCCTGCTAACATCTCTGCCCAAATGTCCCACAAGCCCTTTGAACTCAGCCAGTCCCAAGGAGAAGCCACCTCTGCCACTACTAGAGCAAGGCACCAAACCAGTTTCCCTACATCCTGTCTTTCTTCCCACTACCTGGGCTCCTAGCACCAGGGCCCGATCATCCCCCCTTCCCTTTCTCTCTCTCACATCCTCTTCCCACTAGTCCTGTCACAGGGACCACCTGTCCCTTTGTTACATCCCCACTGGAAACAGGTCTACAAACATCTCTCCCAGGAAGCCTCTCCCTGCCCTCCTATCTGGGATCTCCCTCTATGCTCCCCACTCTCACCTGGGAACACTCAGGTTCCATATCTGTGAGCCAGAGCTGGCCCGCAAATATGTTAGTACATAATTAATATCTTGGCTCTCAGACTTTTTTTCTTTTTAAGTTTAAAGGTGTTTCCCACATTTAAAAATCAGGAGTTTTACATAAACTCCTGTGATGCCTCAGCTACCCAGAGCTTCTCCCCAGCATGACAACTTTGGCTGGCATTGAACAGCGACTGCCTTCCCTACAAGGGGCTCATGCTCTGTTCAGAGGTCTCTGAGGCCAGTTTGCCACATTCATGTTACTTATGGAGGCAAGTGCTGCCCCAGACCGCCTGAGTTCAATTTGTGCTGTGTGACCTTGCACAAGGCACTTCACCTCTCTGTGCCTCAATTTCTTTCTCTGCAGAAATGGGGCAAATACTTCTCCTGATTTCAAAAGATTCCTGTGATTAAATAAGTTAAATATATAGATAAGGAACTCAGAACACTATCTGATATGTAGTAAACTTTCATGGAACATTACTGTTATTGCTGCTGTCACATTAGTCTTGACCATGCTCCACTTTGAGTTTGCTAGCCCTGCTATGGAGCACAGGTGTTGGGGCCTGTCAGACTCAGAGTCAAATCCCAGCTCTGCCCTTTTTTACTCTTACGCCCTCGGGCTCCTCCCTAAGCCTCGTCTCCCACCTAGAATGTGGAGGTGAGACGTTACTGGAGAGGAAAGTTAGCACAGATCAGAGGGTGGCCGAGCACCGAGCCCATTGGCCAGCGTACCAAGCCCCTCCTGGGGGCTTGCCAGGAGAGGGGCGCCCTCTCCTGACCCGCCCCAGCCCTCGCCCTCCTGCCTCTGCACCCCCCATGTGATGGCTTCTTCCCTTCTTCCGGGTCAGCTCCAGGGGCTGCCAGAGAAAGTCCCAATTCCTGGGTTGCATGAAGAGGACGAGTTGAAACCCAGGGTAACCTCCAGCTTGCTCCTTCCTTTCCTGGCAGCCCTACTCATGCCACACGTACCAGCCTCAACTGCTCTGTGGCTTTGCCACCCTCAGGGCTGCTCTCACCACCCTTTGCATGGGTCTTTTGGAACCATCCTGCCTTCCCCTCCGGGGTGGCCGCATGGCCACCCCTTGCCCCCCTACCGTCCCCCACTCCTCGCCACTGGCCTCTCTCTGGCCTGCCCTCCATCCTGGGACTCAGATACGCGCACTAGCTCAGAGCCCCCACTGCTGCTGCGGCAGGCCTGGAGCCACAGACTGGGTAAAGGCGCCTGGGGCAGAAGCCAGCCCACACTCCTATTTGGTTTTATTCTTGACCTTGTGTGGAATTGCCTGTGTGTGTCTTTAGGTGGGACTGGCTCTCAGGTGGTGGCCAAGCTCCCTGCCCTGGGAAGTGGAGCAGCTGCTGTGTTAACAGTCGAAGCGCAGCCCAGGGCCTGACTAATGAATCCCTTCAGCCTCCCCCATTTCCCTCCTTCTCACTGCACCCTACACTTTATCAAACTTTTCTAGGTTCCCCACACCCCTTCACACTCCTGCTTCCTGCTTCACTGCTTTCTCTTGCTGCGTGTCTGCTCCTGCTCCCCTCACTGAACTGACTGCTCTCCGATCTCTACTCACTGACATCAGTCACCTACAAACACCACCAGTTTCCCTGAATCCTCCTGCCTACCACACTGCTGTCCACCCATGGCTAGGCCTCTCTCCTTATCATTTGGTAGCTCCTAGAGGGCAGGTCTGGTTTACAGAGGGAGCCAACCTGAACTCCCTCCCATGAAGCACCCTCCTTGCTCTGGTGCTAGCAAGCAGCCATCAGGACCCTAGCAGTCCTCCTCTGCCATCCCATGAGGCCCCAGCACCTCCTTCGGCAAGGATCCTTTACTTCTGAACGCCCCATATCTGTGGCCGGCAAGTCATGCTTCTCGGCCCCTCTTGCCCCACTGGTTGTTGATATGTATAGTTGGGGCTGAGATGCGGTAGGGAGAGAGATCCAGAGGTGGGAGGGAGTTAGGATAGAGTCCAATTTCAGGTCAGCCACTCAAGGGCAAGCAACGTCTTCCTCTGGACCTCGGTTTCACCCTGGGCAGAAGGGGGCTCGGCATTTCCAACTCCTTGGGGCTGCTAGGAAGGGTGAGCGAGTGTGTGAAAGTCGCTGGCATGGAGCCGTCAGGAGCTCTGCTGACCAGGGCTCCCACCTGCCCAGGCTGCCAGGCTTAGGGAAGTTGTGCTGAGCAGGGCCTGCCTTGCCTCACCCCGACTTGCCTGAGAAGTGGTGAGTGAATGGGAGAAAAGGGGAAGAAAGGATGAGGAAGGGTGTGGTGGAAGGTGAAACTCTGACCCATGGTCAGGCCTCAGTTTGCCATAATTTTTTTTTCTTAAGCCTGGCAGAACCGCTAGTATCTAAGAATACTAAGGTGAGCGTGGGGAGCAACATTTCTGAGCTCCACTTGTGTGGCAGGCACTCTCGGACAATACACATCCATGTTCTCACTCACTCTATCCTCAAATCCTTATCCTGCGTGGCAGGTATTACTACCCCCATTTTACAGACGAGGAAACCTAGGCCCAAAGAACTCACACAGTGGGGAAGTGGCTGAGCTGAAGTTAAAATCCAGGTGTGCCTGACTCTGGAGCCTGAGTTATTTTCTCCACCAAGCTGCCTCCCTGGGTGGGCAGGAGATGTACCAGGGGAGCTGGCAGGCCCAGGGCCTTAGCCCTTTGGACACAGGTGGGCAAAGTCAATCAGGGGTAAAGAGCCCAGGGGGTCCTCTTGAACTCTGCCCTCTGTAGGGGTCAGACCTCAAAGGAAGGGGCGAATTATTTAGCATCTTCTGTGCTGGGCACTCTGTACCATCATCTCATTTCATCCTGGTTAGGGGAAACGGAGGCCCCAAGATCCTCTCTGGGTATGTGCACAGAGAACCCTGGGTGCCTGGCCCCTTCAGCCTGAGCCAATCCTGTGGAGCTGAACCCTAGCCCCGAGCTGGATGCCAAGAATACAGACAGAGCTACAGTAGGCTCTGCCTTGCAGGTCTCCCCAGATGGGATGACTACCTGGGCTCCCTGAGAGTGACAGGATATGATAACCCCTCCTCTCCAGGCTTTAGGCCCAGCTTCCCCTTAGGCCATGTCCCTGTACAAACACCCAGTGTTTCCCCACATCCAGACGCTTCCCCATGCCATCCCCTCCTCCAGATGGCATATCCTTTCAAGAGCTTCCTACTATGATGCACAAAATGAGACAAGAAGTCAGTTCTCCCTCCTCAGGTCCTCCTCAAGCTTTCTCTACCCTGGACCCATGGCTCTTACCCAAATCTGAATTCTCTTCTGGTATTTGTACCCACATCTTTTGTGCCTTGCCAGACTGGGAGCTGCATGAGGGCAGGGGCTAGGATGATGGGTTTGTGTCTTCAGTGCCTAGGACAGGGCCAGCATAGAGCAGACCTATGGAGGGGTTGCTGAATGAATGACTGCATGAACAAATGAAGTGGCAATTGGGGTTGTGTAACGATGTCTCTGGGAGGGGGCTGGGAGCCATCTTTAAGTGACAGGTTTCATTGCAACTGCCTGACAAGCTGAGTGGCAGAAAGCCGAGGCTAACAAATGAAGCTGCCTCAGCAGGGAGTGATGGCAGCGGTGGGTGGGGGTGGTTGCAGGGGGAAGAGGGGGAGGACAGAGCCAGGCAGTTCTGGGAGGTGGGAGAGCAAAGGCATTGAGTCAGATAGTCTGGGTTCAGATGCAGGCCCCTCTACCTGCTGGCTGCCTTCAGCATGTCAGTTACTCCTCTGAACCTCCCTCGAGAGGTTACTCATGGAAGGAGCCTGACTCCTGGTCCATAAGTGCTGTGCCACAGATGCTGATGCCTGTCCACCCCTCCCCATGACAGTTGAGCATGGCCTTAGAAAGCTGACCAATGGCCAGCAAGAAGCCAATCTGTGACCCTCAGGATTCCAACAGGTGACAGGGAGAGTTCAGAACAGGCCCAGGAAGGGCAAAGATAAACCTGTGTGTGAAGGTTGCTGCAAGGAGCCAGGGCATCTACGAGCTTTCCAGGGTTGGGGGCAGTGGGTGCCCTCCCTGCTCTGAATGACTTTTGGGTAGAGAAGCCATGGGCTGATGTGGCAGGGACAGAGGCAGGGTCTGTCCCTGGGCATCCTCAGTTGCCCTGAAGTCCTGGACACTGCTCAAAAGCACCAACCCAGCACCAACCCACCCCATCTGGGGTGGTCGTGGGAGTGGCCCAGTGTCCTTGGCCTGCATACCCTAGTGCCATGTCTCTGGGTTGGAGTGAGAGGACCGTAGGTTCTTGAACTTTCAAAGTTAGGTTGATGGCAGAGACAGTGAGGTGGGGACTGAGTCAGCTTGGAGGGGTTTGCCTCTCTCCCACCAAGCTAGCCTGGGGCTGGGCAACAAGGAGACACTAGACAAAGGAGAGGTGGAGAAAAGCCTTAGGAATTAGTAGGGAATTAGGAGGGTAAAACCTCAGTTCCCGAGTGAGGCAGGGGATCCATGAAGAGGTACTGAGAATGAAGGGAGGCATGGGGCTGACATTTATGGAGCCCCCACAATGGGTCAAGGGCCTCATATTCATCATTCTACTTAGTCATCTCAACAAGATGACTTTAAGATCTGTTCCAATTTCCTCATTTTATAGGTGAAGATACTGAGAGTCAGAGAGGACCCTAGTATGGGTCAGAGAGGACCCCTAGTAAGGGACACAGAGCCAAGAGTGGAATCCAGGTCTCTCTAGGCCCATTGGCCTTGTCCCATAGTCCTAGGCTGGGGCTAGGTTGGAGGCTAGGACACCGTCTGGCCTTTCTGGAGATGGGGTTCTGCCAAGTGGGCTGGTATCCTAGGGAGGAAAGGCCTAGTACAGCCTGCCCCATTAGCTGAATGAATAAAGAAGCTGGACTGTCCAAGGGAAGCTCTGATTTGGAGGCCAAGCAGCCAGGGAGAGGCTTCAGGGGGTGGGGCAGCAGTAATAGCCAAGGCATCCTAGTGCCCAGCTACTCCCACCCTTCCCAGTAGCCCAGGAATAGAAAAGACAAGATGTACCAAGCTGGCCTGAGCCTACTGACCCATCCCAGGCTGCCCAAAGACTACTAGTTCTGGCATGAAGCCTCTGGAGCAGGTCTAGCTAAAGGGCAGTGACCCACTTGAAGGTTGCCCCTTACCTGACTTTGTGCATCAGGACATGGGATGAGTAGGGGAAGGCTGAGGCTAAGTGAGATGTGGAGGCCTGGGCCTCTGGGGGTGTGTGCAGGGGTCAAGGGCCATGCTAGGTCTCCCAGCCTAGATGGTACCAAAGTGGCAGGAGAGGGAGCAGTGGGTACCAGAAGCCTGTGACCACTGTACTCTGCTGTCATGCCCAAGGTTGCCTTAGGTCCCCAGCAGGGCCATCTGGAAGGTCCTACAGGAAGGGCACCAGGTCCTACTACCTGCTCCTGTCTGTACCCAACTTCTCCCACCCACTAGCAGCATGCAGGCTCTTCCCCAACCCTGCCGGGTGTGCCTCCTGGGCTCCACCCTGGGTGTGCCCACCCCCTCCCCCGGGCCTGGCCTGGAGCCCACACTCACCATGCGCCCGTTGGGGACGCCCAGGTGCTTGGGCTTCCCCGGCATGCCGTTGCTGTTCACGAGTCCCTGCCGTGAGGAGTGCCCACCATGGGGACTGTGGGCAGCCCCGGCCAAAGCTTGCACGGTGGCAGGCAGGCAACAGAGAGAGCCCAGCTCCGCTCCTGTGGGCCTTCACATCCTGAAACACCAGCTCACTACCTCTTTTCTCTGCCACAGGAAGTGTCTCTATAGAAACCGAACCACAGAAAGAAGCAAGGTCTAAGTGAGCGCACGCCTCTTCCTACATGCACACACACACACACACACACACACACGTTCACATGCGCACACACACATGCCACAATGCACCCTTAGCAGTGCCCCACACTGTCACCAACAAATCGCCAGAGGCCTGTATGTGCCCAGGAAGTGGCCCAGCCTGGTCTGGCCCAGCCAAGGGAGATCCAAGTTTATGTCTGGGCACACAGAAGTGTGTGCTCACACCCTTAGTCACCTTTTTGCACCCTGACAGGGGCTTCTGTGGACATGTGTACATGTGCACCAAGTATGCACACATATATTTTACTCAGGACACACTTATCTCACACCTGCTGTGTGCCAGGCATGTGCACACTCAATACCCCTCCCCCAGGCAGTTGTGTGCATGCAGAGGTACTGTCTCTATTCCCAGATACTTCCCAGGCATGTGCCCACATGTACAGACAGATGGCCACTTTGCATGCATGGTCATATACACACAGGCCATCCAGGTGTGCATGTTATAAACACACACTCTCCCTTCATTAGAAACACTTGGGTGTATGTACAGTCCCTTGGACAGGGGCATGTGGCGGGCACAACTGCATATAGGTGTATAAGTAGTCAGCCACCCCAGTGATATGTGCAAGCAGGTACGCACATGCTTACCCACCCAGGCAGGGGAATGGATCAGTTGCATCTGTGTTTGACATGTGTGCATTCATTTCCACCCACATAAAAGTTCCACCTTGGTGTAGTACTGTCGACTGAAGAGTGACAGCATGCCTTCCCAGCCCTGACCCAGTGCCAGCTGAACTCAGGCCCTTTAGCCAGAGTCCTCAGTTTGCCTCTTTCTTACACAGGCACATACCCACTACAGGACTTGTTTTACCCTAAGTACGGGCTTAGAGCCCTCATGTCCCCCACCACTCTGGTTTGGGCGCCTCTACTGTTTTCTACCCTTTACGCTACTGCCCTCTTCTAGGGCCATGACCTGAACCCTTCAGTGACAGAAAGTAACTGACTCTTCACCACAAATTCATGTCCTCTTCCTCCTGGGCACACGGTTAAACTTTACATTCCCAGGCTCATTTGCAGTCAGGTGTGGCCATGTGACTAGTCCCACCAATTAAATGGGAGTGAGATGATATGTGCCATTTCTGGGCCAAGACTTTTAAGTAGTATGTGCCCTCCACATTCTGTCTTTCCCCTTTAGCTTGGCTGGATGCAGAAGATGATGAGGCTTTAAGGGATTGCGGAGCCACAGAAGAAAGGAGACAGGGTCTTTGTATTAGGGCACAAAGGCAAGCCACCCATTAACCAGAAACACTAGCTTTGTGCTGTTATGAGAGTGAGGAATAAACTTTGAGCTGTTATACACATTAGAGTCTATTTTTGATAGCAGCTAGTGTTACCTTACTTAATATACCTCTTCACTCAGCCCTGACTCACCTCTTTCCAGACACCTTGCTCCAGGCCACCCAGATAGAGGGATTCAGTCAGACTTGGTGTGTATATTGGGGGTTGATTTGGAACCTGGAGCATTGCAAGCAGTGGTCTTAATAAGGTGTCATTGACATGACAATGTCAATGTGCCTGTGAGGGTTTTATAGGTTGTATGATGTCAGTGGAGACTGCTTGTCTGTCTACTGGGCTATGGACCTGGGCCGAGGCTTCATAAAGGGTGTTACCATTTACAGGGGCTTCTCCCAACTTCATTTGTTCCTCACAACCTCTTTGTGAGTGGTGCTCATTTATTTACATTTTACAGATAAGGAAATTGAGACTTGGAGACAAATGAGTTCCCCAAGGTTACACATCAAGTCAGAGACTGTTGTGAATAAGTGTGCTTGGGTGCCAGGAGCTGCTCCTGGGCCATCACAAGCCCAGGTGCCAAGACCTCATCTTCCTCCCCGAAAGGCCCATTTACAGTCTCTGACCCCTGCTAAGGTCATCTTCTCCTCTGCCCACTTCTGAACTATGGATGCCAATTTTACCTTTGACCACATCTTTACCTCAGGGACCCCAGCCAACCCAGAACTTCCCATCTCTTAGTCCTTATCTAATTTTCTCCACTCCACGAGAGCAGTGGGGTACCTCCAGGCCACAGAACACTGTTCTCAGCTTATCTCTCCTTGGCTTCCCACAGCAGATCAATTTTTAATATCTGATCCCCCTTCCCTCTGGAGGCTTCCTGGGCCCAGGCCTTGTTGTCTCTCATTTGGCCATAATAACCTTCTATTCAGTCTCCCCACCTGCTATGCCCCTCCAATCTTTTCTCTTCACCATAGTCAGAGAAAACCATGTTGGCCCCTCCCATGCTTAAAACCATCCCAGTGCTTTCTGGAAAAAAGCCATGTTCCTTAGTTGGGAAATTGAAGGCCTTTCAAGTTCTGGCCTTAGCTATACCCTCCCCCACCTCTCCTCAGCCATTCTGAACTGCTTTCATCCCATATGCCCCCGGGGAATCCTTCAGGGCCTTTGCATCTCCTGTTCCCTCTGCTAAGAATGCCTTTCCTTTTGCTGGTAAACTTCTCATTCTTCATGATCCAATTCCAGGTTTTAGAACAAATATTCATATTTTTACTAATTATTAATCACCTCCTTTGTGCCAAGCACTGCTGTAGATGCTGGGGATGCAGCAGAAGTGGCCATAGCTGACAAAAATCCCACCCTTCCTAGAGGTCTAGTGGAACATACATATTCTTGTTTGTATAGATATAATTTCTGGAAGGGAATACCCCTAGGGAGGGGAGTGGCAGGGAATTTTGTTGTATTTTATTTTTGTATTACGTATATGAGCGTATTACTTTAATAGTAAGCTTATTAAAAATATGTGATCCAGAAAAGATGTCTCAGCACTTAACCCTGATAAATTCATTCATCCCAAAGGGCAGCTTCTTTATTAACCAGGAGTCAGCTGCTTAACTGATTGAGCCACCCAGGTGCCGCAAGGGACAGCTTCTTTAAATAAAGGAGCAACCAACAAGGGATCCCCACCTCCCCTCTGATCTGTAACAGCGGTCATTAATTCATATGTCTAGAGGGCCAGAGGTACTATAAATTAGTGGCCAGTGGGGAGGCTAGCTCAGCACAGGAAAGCTTTTGTGGGGCCTCATGGGCCTAGTGTGGTTGGATCTTCAGATTTTCCTGAAAAACTAGAAATTTGGATTTCTAATATGAATTTAAGTCTCTCAGTTTAAAAATATTGAGGGGATTGGGGCGGCTGGGTGGCTCAGTCGGTTGAGCGTCCGACTTCGGCTCAGGTCATGATCTCACAGCTCCTGAGTTCGAGCCCTGCGAAGGGCTCTGTGCTGACAGCTCAAAGCCTGGAGCCTGCTTTGGATTCTGTGTCTCCCTCTCTGCCCCTAACCCACTCGCATTCTGTCTCTCTCAAAAATAAATAAACGTTAAAAAAAATATATTGAGGGGCACCTGGGTGGCTCAACTGGTTAAGTGTCCGACTTCAGGTCATGATCTCATGGTTGGTGAGTTGGAGCCCCGCATCAGGTTCTGTGCTTACGGCTCAGAGCCTGGTGCCTGCTTCAGATTCTGTGTGTGTCTCTCTCTCTGCCCCTCCTCTGCTCACGCTCTGCCTCTCTCTGTCTCTCAAAAATAAATGTTAAAAAAAATTTTTTTAATAAAAAGTAGATAAAAATATTGAGGGGCGCCTGGGTGGCTCAGCTGGTTGGGTGTCGGTCGCTTGATTTTGGCTTAGGTCATGATCCCAGGGTCATAGAGCCCCCCCCCCCCCCCCCCCCCCGTAGGGCTCCACGCTGGGTGTGGAGGCTGCTTAAGATTCTCTCTTGCTCCCTGCCCCTCCCCCACTCAATTCTCTTCCTCTCCCCCCCCCCAAAAACCCCCACAAAACCCAAACCAAACCAAAAATATCGATATTTGAATCATGTATTGAAATAGCATGAGCAGGTAAAACAGAGCCTTATCCGGCTGTAGGCCAGGAGTTTTTGACCTCTGGCCCACAGCCAGCTTTCCTCAACCTTTAAGGGCTGCTGCTTCCAGCTGCAGCAGATGGGCACTAACATGGTTTGGATCCAGATGGGTCCCAACTATCACTGGGGTCCCGGACAGGATTTCGGTCTGCTCCTACTGCGTAAACTCGATTGGGTATTAGGAGCTGGGACTGTGTACACCCTCTATTTTTCCAAAGGCGGGATGCTGGGGAGCGGTGGGGCCACAGACGGCTAAAGAAAACTATCTAGGGCCATCCAGTGAGTCCGAGGGAGCACAGGAGTTGGAGTTCAGGCTTCCGCCTTCAATTCTGAGAAACGTTAGTCCAGACTCGATTACCGGCAGGTTGACAGGATCGTTTTAGTCTTCGTCTCTCCAGCCTGCGCGAAAGACCCAAAAAACTACAAGTCCCAGCACGCCTCGCTTCGCAGAGGACCCTCGCTCTTCCCCTGACTCAAACCATCCCTCTGTTCCTCGTTGGCTCACAAGCTTAACGTGCTGTTCAATGATTGGTTGCAGCTCTTGTCGCTCATAAGAACCCATTGCCGAAGCTGGCCGACAGGTTCCTCGCAGCCGCTAAGGAGATGTAACAGCACTCGACCAGGCTGGGGGAGCTGGTCGGTAAATAAAGCCGCCTTCCCTCCGGCTGCGAGGCCTTGCTTTTTTAACTTCCCGGTGACACTAGGTTTGGAGGGTTTCCGGCCGGAGGCCATTAGATGGGACACCAGGAAGGCGGAAGTCCCAGGGCGGAAGTGGCCGAGAGGAACGGAGAATGGCGGCGGAAGGCTGGATTTGGCGCTGGGGCTGGGGCCGGCGGTGCCCGGGGAGGCCTGGGCTTCCCGGCCCTGGCCCTGGCCCCACTACACCTCTACTTCTTTTTCTGTTGCTGGGGCCGGTTGTTGCAGATATAACTGACGGCAACAGTGAACACCTCAAGCGGGAGCATTCGCTTATCAAGCCCTACCAAGGTGAGGCCTGGGGCGGGAATGGGCGCTGGGTGAGGGCGAGGCTGGACAGGGTTGGACAAGGGAGTTCCTTTCTCCTGAGCAAAGCAGCTTTGTGGGTTTCCTGTCTTTGGCAAGGCCAGTCCTGGAATGGCTTCTTACGCACCTGTCTCTGTCCGTCTCTGCCCACAGGGGTCGGTTCCAGCTCCATGCCCCTCTGGGATTTCCAAGGCAGCACTATACTCACGAGCCAGTACGTGCGTTTGACCCCTGATGAGCGCAGCAAAGAGGGCTCTATCTGGAACCACCAGGTGAGTGGCTCCCAGGAGGTTAGGTATACCCTTAAGTAAGCCACTACTCCCAGTCTCTGCAGCACCCAGACCTGAGCTTAGTTCGAAGGTTTGCTTGGCACCTTTCTCTCCCGCCCCGGTCTTCCTCATCTTGGTAACGCTCATCAGTGGTGACATTAACAGGTAATGACTACTGAAGCTACTACGTGTCAGGAACTGCACCTGACACTTTCCACCTTTCTCATTTAGTTTCTTCAAAAGCCTTGTGAAGTAAGTGATGTTATTTCCATTTTACTGACTACGCTGAGGCTTAGAGTTGAAAGTACCTTTCTCAAAGTCACGTAGCTAGTAAGCACAGAACTCTCTGGCTGTCTGAATTGAACCCTCAACAGTGGGATAAATGGAATGAACATCTTTATTGGGTGGTTTCTGTGTGTTAGGCACTAGCCTTATGATGCCTTATTGTATTTAATTCTCAAACAGGCTGTTTGAAATAGTTGGCTATTGTGGCTTTATGCAGAGCTAACACAGCGAATGGTATAAACGTTTAAATTCTGATCTGTCTGATATCTAAGCCCAGCAATTCACTTGCTACACTTGACCCCCCCTACCCCTGTACGGTGGAGGAATCCCTTAGAAATACTTGCAGACTCCATCCATTTCCCCAGTGTTTCATTGATGATCTTGTCATCAGTGGCATAGAGGAGCTGGACTTGTAGGCAGTTTTAATTTCTGTGACTTTTGCTTTAGAGGTTAGGGAACCTCGAGTGTCACTGGCATGTCATACATAACCAGTGGCCAAGATAAGTCGCTACACAGACTCCACACTGAGGAGGTCGAGGTCAGGAAAGGGGTGAAAGGGGAATAATTTTGGGCTGGGTCACAGCTTGGGGCGGATGCTGCCCCTGCCCCAGCCTACCTGATTCCAACTCTTCCCATGGCTTAAGCTGTTGGCCATTGTCCTAGTTTTCTCCACCCTGTTCTTTGGTCCATTCTGAGTGGCTTCCTCATTAAGTTCTGGGAGACTGCGCCGTCCTTGTGTTGCCTCATCTGCCTGTCTCTTCCACTCCTCCTCTCCTTTGCTAGGGACATCTGGTTTACTTTCTTCAGCTTTCACTCTGATCCTCAGAGCCTGGGGTCTCTCATCAAGGGATAAACAAGCATTATGTCTATACAGTCTGGCCCCTGGTGTCTCCATTCGTTCTAGTAATTTTGTTCCAGCCTCTCTGGCTGCTTTCTTGCCTCAGGATCTTTGCACTTGTTGTTCTCTCTGTCTGGGCACATTGCCTTCTGGCTCTTCATGCCTGCCTGGTTCTTTCTCATCTGGTGTGTCTCAGCTTGAGTGCCACCCACTCAGTAGTTCATTAACTACTTTATCTCCCCAAGTCACATTCTGTCACATTATTCTGTCTTAGGGCTTCCAGATAATTTTAAAAAATTATACTGTAGTGTTACATTTTTTATGGAAGTGAGTTCAGTATAGCATTAAATTTTTTATTTTTTAAGGAAGGTACAAATAGGGCTAGAACTATTAGAAATTGGTTCAGCTACAAGTAACTTAATTATGGTTGTATATATAACTATTGGTTGGCATTGTCAGTGGTGTGGCAATGTCACAGGGCTGAGAGGATTCTACACTACATCAGATTTTTAGTCGGGAATGTAACTATTCTTCCCCCACATCCCCATTCAGTTCTAGGGCCTTTCCTATTTGGCCCTGCAGATATTCTTAAAAGGTTGGAATGTTTCCTGTAAATCTTGAAAGAAATTGCTTGGAAGTCTTAGAATTTTCTGCCTAGTGCTTCCCAAGAACCACCTCTTCCTTTACTGGGCTGGAGAGCTGGTTTCTGGACTTTTCTTTGTTGCGTGCCCCCACCTGGGAGAGGGACTGAATTAGCAAACACTCCTAAGCACCTGCTGTTCTCTGAGCAAAGAGAAAAACACAGCTGTGCTGTTTCAGTGGAGAGGTCCAGACCATGGAGTGGTCCCAAGGTGAAGTCTCAAGACTGACTGGAGCACAGGACATAGGGGGATGCCCAAGGGGCTGATTGGGCCCCATCTTGAGGAGCCTTGTGTGGAGGCTGCAGAGGTGGTGGTTGACCTTTTTTGGCTGATGTACTGTCTGAAAGTATATATCCTCTTGTGCTTTTTAAAAGTTCATATCCCAAATTACTTATTGTAAGTTTGAATATTTGCAAAGGATGTAGTTTCTAGCATATTTAAATATTGCCATTTTAAAATAAAGCTGTTTGGTACTCTTCAGTATGTTCAGTGGAATCTAAATATTTCAATTTGGTATCCATTGTGTGTTTTAAACACTGTGAATCAGCCTGAATTATACATCAGTTTTTTTAATTCAATGTGTGTTTTCATCTCATCCCACACAATTTTATCCTATGCCATGTATTTAATGCTTGAAAATTTCTTCTTGATTAGCTTGTTCTATTCTCTGCAACTAAAATAAGTATAATAATTTAAACCTTTTAACTTTGGGGGCGCCTGGGTGGCTCATTCGGTTGAGCATCTGACACTCTGTTTCAGCTCAGGCCTTGATCCTAGGGTTTTGGGATCCAGTGCTGCGTCGGGCTCTGTGTAGAGCATGCGGCCTGCTTAAGATTCTCTCTCTCTTTCTCCCTGCCCCTCTCCTCCATTCTCTCTCTCTCTAAAATAAAAATAAATTAGAAAAAAAAACATTTTAACTTTGTTGGGACCTTGAAACTAAGTTTTAATATGGGGGGGGTGTTACAATTATTATTGATACACAGTTGGTCAAAATAAATTCATTACACAATTTTGAGATAATTATTGTAAAAGTAAAAATTTATTGAAATGCATCTCAATAAGCTGTTGTCCCCCCAGTCCCTGTCTGGATGGGTATTATTGTCAGAATGAGACAGGCCTCAGCACCACTTCTACTTTTTGTTTTTATAGGTGTGAATGCTGAGAATCTGTGTTTACTTAAATAGTAGATGGAGATGCAGGGAGTTTTGTTATAGCAGGGACACTCAATATTTTAAACTTCTGTTGGTTTATAAACTCAAAATCATGTAGTGATCTTTCATCAAAATGATGATGTATCAGTTAACTATAGGATTAGCTCTGCCTTCCACTAGTTGCAAGGACGTGAAACCACTAAGTGTAAAATGTTCTATGATTGCCACATGATTCTGATTTAATTGGCTCGGGGGAGGGTCAGGGCATTAAGATTTCTGAGCTCCCCAGCTGGCTCAGCTGTGCAGCTAGGGTGGAAAACCACGGCTGGCTGTCTAGTCCTCCGTCTAGTCCTCCTTCCAAAATCAGCTTCTAAATCCGTTCCAGCTGGTACTTCACCTGCACCTGCTTAAAATCCTTCAGAGGCTTTATATTGTCTCTATTTTGGTATTTCCCTCCACTGATCTACAGTCTTCAGTCTGCCACGTGCAAAGACTTTCTAAGGCCCAGATAGTCCTGTAGGAATCCAGGTTTCAACTTCTGTGTGTACTCTTTCCTGAAACTCCTCTCCCTATGAACGTACCAGGGGCAGGAGGGTAGGTGTTCCTTTCTCATATCCCTGTTCTCAGTTGCCCTTCTGCTTGGAGGCACACCTTGCACCAGCTTGGGGTCTTAGCTCAGTGCATTGTTCTCAGGTACAGAAAACTGGGCACCAAAGAGACCGTTTGAAATCTGGTTTCTGGGCTAACTTTTGTGGAGGTGAGATAGTTAAAAATTTTTTTTCAAATATATAAGGGCTTTTCTAGTTATTAGAAAATTAAGTTGTTGTTAATATCTAGTTTGGTTTCACCATGGTCAAGGAATGCAATCTGTTATTTCATTTCTTGGAGGTCTGTTGAGTCTTGCAAATGGTCTGGTTTCTGGAAGATTTCCTGTGTGTGTCTGCAAAGAATGTGGATTCTCAGGTCGTTGAGTACAGTGTGCTGTTTGGTCCTTAGTTAAATTTACTGATTGGGTTCAAATATCTGTATTCTTCCTGATGTTTTTGCTTGTTTTTATCGATTACTAAGAGAGGTATGTTAAAATTTCTCTGTGGATTTGTTTTTACTTTTGTAATTCGTTAGTTTCTGCTTTACATATTTTTGAGGCCAAAATTTTCCTGGTAAAGGGAATCTTTTATTAAGAAGTGTTTTTGTTATTAAAATGTCCCTTTTTAAAATTTTGTTATTGATATAGCTACACAAGCTTGCATTCGGTTAGTGTTTGCATGCTGTATCTTTTCCTGTCCTTTTCCTTTTTTCCATTTCTTTATGACTTAGAGTTGTTTTCTTGTAAACTCCATATATGATTAGTCTTTTGAGGGGTTGTTGGTTTATTTTTGTGGTAAAATACACATAACACCATTTACCATTTTAACCTTTTCCCCCCCACTTTTAAATCATTTAATTTATGAAACCGTTCTCTTCAGTAAGATGCTCCTTGGCATTTAAACGGTGTTTAAAAATGTAATGGTGAGGTGCCTGGGTGGCTCAGTCAGTTGAGTGTCTGATCTTGGCTCAGGTAGGGATCTCATGGCTCGTGGGTTTGAGCCCTGCATTAGGCTGTCTGCTGTCAATGCAGAGCTCACTTAGGATCCTCTGTCTCCCTCTTTCTGCCCCTCCCCTTCTCATGTGTGGACTCGCTCGTGCGCATGCTCTCTCTCTTCCTCTCTCTCTCTCACGAAAATAAACATTAAAAGGAATATAATGGCTATCTATAAAAAATTAATTTGATTATCGTATTTATGTAGCTGCACGTGTAAAAGAAAATTGGGGAAACATTTTTTATTACAGTAAATGTCCATAATATAAAATTTACCATCTTAACCATTTTAAGTGTCCAGTTCAGTGGCAGTTCATTCACCTTGTTGTGCAACCATCACCACCGTCCATCTCCAGAATTTTCCTATCTTCCCAGACTGAAACTCTGTACTCATTCAACAGTGACTCTCCATTTCCTGCTCCCCAGAGCCCCTGGTAACCAATATTCTTCTTTCTGCCTGAATTTTACTCTTTTAGGGACCTCATTTAATGAAATCATAGAGTATTTGTCTGTGTTTGGCTTATTAATTTAGCATAATGTCTTCACAGTTTGTCCATGTTGTAGCCTGTGTCAGTATTTCATTCCTTTTTATGGCTGAGCAATATTCTTCTGTGTGTGTACACATTTTGTTAATTCATGTATTTGTTGATGAACACTTGGGTTGTTTCCACCTTTTGGCTATTGTGAATAATGCTGT
The DNA here is from genome assembly GCF_023721935.1 of Panthera uncia. Lineage (NCBI taxonomy): Eukaryota > Metazoa > Chordata > Mammalia > Carnivora > Felidae > Panthera > Panthera uncia. Next base: position 87,697,918 of record NW_026057577.1, read on the forward strand.
CAAGAACACGGGTGTGTATGAGTATCTGAGTCCTTGCCTTTTTTTTTTTTTTTTTTTTTCCTCCCCACCTAGGAAGTGGAATTGCTGGGTCCTATGGTAATTCTATATTCAACTTTTTGAGGACAATCAAACTGTTTTCCACAGTAGCTACACCATTTTACATTCCCACCAGCAGTGCGTAAAGGTTCCAGTTTCTCCACATCCTTGCCAACACTTTTTCTGTGTTTGTTTGTTTTTTTTTGTTTTTTTGTTTTTTTGTTTTTTATGATAGCCATCTATCCTAATGAGTGTGAGGGGATATCTTGTAGTTTTGATTTGCATTTCTCTAATAACTAATGACGTTGAGCATTCTTTCATGTGCTTATTTGCTGTTTATCATCTTTTTGGAAAAATGTCAAGTCTTTTGTTCATTTTTAAATTGTTTTTAACTTTAGGAGTTCTCTATATTCTGGAGACATTAATCCCTTCCCAGTTACATGATTTGGAAATATTTTATTCCATTTCGTGGTTGTCTTTTTATTATCTTGATGTTTTTGATGTGCAAGAATTTTTGTTGTTGTTTGTTTATTTTTGGGAGAGAGGGAGAAAGTGTGAGCAGGAGAGGGCAGAGAGAGGGAGACAGGATTCTAAGTGGGCTTTGCGCTGAAGCAGAGAGCCTGATTCAGGACTTGAACTCTTAACTGTGAAATCATGACCTGAGCCAGTCAGATGCTTAACCGACTGAGCCACACAGGTGCCCCAAGAATTTTTAATTTTGATGAAATTCACTTTATTTTGTTGTTGTCGTCTGTGCTTTTGTGTCCTATCCAAGAAATCTTGCTAAATCCAGTGTTGTGAAGATTTTCCCTGTGTTTTCTTCTAGGAGGTTTATGGTTTTAGCTCTTGAGTTTAAGGCTTTTACCCTTTATTTAGTTTTAAAATTAAACTTTTTGAGATAATTGTAAATTTACATGCAGTTGTAAGAAATAATACAGGGAGATCTTATGTACCCTTATCAGAATGTAGTTCACATTTAGTAAAATTACTGATGTGTTTTGCTTTAATCCACCTTCCTATTATTTTTATTTAAAAAATTAAAACAATTTTAAGTTATTATTTTTTTATTTACTTTCTATTTGTACTGCTCATTCTCTGTTCATTTTTCTCTCTGGTCTTCTTTTGAGTTGGTTAATTTTTATTCCATTTTTACTCTTCTGCCAGCTCGAAAGTTCTTTGCTTGCTTCCCAATTTTTCAATGATTACTCGAGTTTAAAACACAGCCATATTTTACCAAAGTCTAACGATAATGTGTACTTTCTTCCTGGACAATGCAAGGATCTTAGAATACTTTAACTTTATTTACCCCATTGTTGTCATTTATTTTAATTTTATTTTAAAACATTGTTTCACGCAAATATTTATTTAGATTTTTACCCTCATATTTACTGGATTTTTTTGTTCTTTGTTCCTTCCTGAATCTCTGACTTTACATCTGGATAATTTTCTTTCTCTCTGATGAATGAAAGACAGTTTTAATGTTTTTGTTTATCTAAAAACGGCTCTTTTTGGGGGCGTCTGGGTGGCTCAGTTGGTTAAGTGTCCAACTTTGGCTCAGGTCATGGTCTCGTGGTTTGTGAGTTTGAGCCCTGCCAGCAAGGAGCCTGCTTGGGATTCATATTTTTTTCCTCCCTCCCTCTCTCTCTTTCTCTCCCCCCCACCCCTGCTTGCACTCTCCCTCTCTCAGATAAGTAAACTAAACTAAATAAATAAAAATGTCTCTTTTTAAAAAGTCTTTTTTATCTGAAAATGTCTTAATTTTATCTTCATTCTTGAAGGATGCATTTGCTAAGCATAGAATCCTGTGTTCATTTTATTATTTAAAAATTTAAAAATATCTATTCATTTTTGAGAGACAGTGCAAGTGGGGCAGGGGCAGAGAGAGAGGGAGACACAGAATCGGAAGCGGGCCCCAGGCTCTGAGCTGTCAGCACAGAGCTCGACGCAGGGCTTGAACTCACAAAACTGTGAGATCATGACCTGAGCCAAAGTCAGATACTTAACCATCTGAGCCCCTTATTCACTTATTTCTAAAAATGTTTATTTGAGAGAGAGGGGTGGGGGGAAAGAGTGCACGCAGAGAGAGAGGGAGAGAGAATCCCAAGCAGGCTGCATGTTGCCAGCTCAGAGCCCCATGTGGAGCTCAATCCCATGAACCATAAGATCATAACCTAAGCTGAAATGAAGAGTCGGATGCTTAACTGACTCCCTCCCTTCCTTTTTGTGCCTAGATGTGGTTTTCTTTTTTTTTTTTTTAAGTTTATTTATTTTTAAGAGAAGGGAGAGAATGTGCAAGCAGGAGAGGGGCAGAGAGAAAGAGGGAGAGAGAGAGAGAATTCTAAGTAGTCTCCACACTGTCAGTGCAGACCCAGTGCGGGGTTCAAACCCACGAACCATGAGATCATGACCGGAGCGGAAGTCGGTTGCTTAACTGACTAAGCCACTCAGGTGCCCCTGGTTTTCTTTTTAATTTGTCTTCTTTGGTTTGTAAGATTTAAGATTTGTGGTGAAATGTCTGTGAATCAGTTTTAGTAAGTGTTTGGACATCGCTTTAAATATTCCTTTGCCCTGTTCTCTCACTTCTCATTCTGAAACTCCAGTTTATGTATCTTAGAGTTTTTCACTCTCTCTTACTGACAATTTTGTATCTACCATTCATTCTCTCTGCTTCATCCTACATTTTTTTTTTTTTTAACCTCTCTGGCCTTGAGATCACAGATTCTCTCTTCATCTGTTTTTAATCTACCTGTCCATTACATTGTTAATTTCAGTTACTGTGTTTTTTTAGTCCTCGGACTGTTTCTTTTTGTTTTTTGTTTTTTTTTTTTTTTAGTAGTGTGATTTTTTTTTTTTCCCCTTTTTTTCCCCAGTTATTTTTAGGACACCTGGGTGGCCCAGTCAGTTAAAGTGTCTCATTCTTGGTTTTAGCTCAGGTCATGATCTCTTGGTTCATGAGATCAAGCCTTGCATTGTGCACTGGTGGCATGGAGCCTGCTTGGGATTCTGTCTCCTCTCTCAGACCCTTCCCTGCTCGTTCTCTCTCTCTCTCCCCCTCCCCCCCGTCAAAATAAATAAACATTAAAAAAATATATATATATAAAATTTTTTATTTTTTGAAATTCTCAATCTTATATTTATCCCCTTGATTATAGTAAACTAGTTATTTGAAAGTCCAGTATCTGGAATTCCCATCAGCCTGTTTTCTCCCTCTTTTCTGGCCTTGTTGATAACTTGTCTTTTTATGTGCCTGGTTGTTTATTGTATGCCAGATACTGTATTTGTAATGTGGCTTGTTGAAAAATTTGAGGCCTGGGTGAGTCACTTTAATGTACTTTTCAGGGATTGAGAGGGCTCAAGCTGAGCTACTGCCCCTGGGAGGGCCTTTCCTCATTCACTTTTGTTTTTGGGTTGCTGTCTTTGCGGTTCCAGCCCAAAGCAAGCTTGGTTCACCAGGCCTTCCACTCCCTCAGTAGGCCTTGGGGCAGAGTCTTTGTCCATCTATCTGTCTCCTCACCTCTCAGTTGTCCCCTGTAGAATCTGCAGATTCCCCAGAGCCACAACTGGCCAAGAGCTGGGAAGGCTAAGATTTCACACTACTTGGAAGCTGTTGTTAGGTGTCCACCAGCTCTGCATTCTTAGGGGCTGGAGCTGGGTCTCATCGCCTTGGTTTTGATGCCCACAGCTGACTGAAACTGTACACTGATGAATCAGTGAACGCACAAGCCACATCACCCATGGTGGGATGTAAAGTTTCTCAGTTTTTTATTTTAATTTTTTTAAACATCTTTTAAAATTAAGTGAGCATTATGCCCAGCGATCCCGAGATTAAGAGTCCTGTGCTCTACTAACTGAGCCAGCCAGGTCCCCTTAAAGTTTTTTGTTTTTGATCTTTTATTTTTGATTTTTTAAATTATGTTCATTATACAAAATTCAAACATAGAAAGTAAACATTTCTTGTAGTTCCCCTACCAAAGTCAGCTATCGTTAATATTGGTTCATGTTCTTTTAGTTTTTTTCTCTACATATACTAATATTAAAAATTTTTTTAATGTTTTTATTTATTTTTGAGAGAGAGAGAGAGCATGAGTGGGGGGGGGGGAGGGGGCGGGGCAGAGAGAGAGAGGGAGACACAGAATCTGAAGCAGGCTCCAGGCTCTGAGCTATCAGCACAGAGCCTGACACAGGGCTCGAACTCATGGATTGTGAGATCATGACCTGAGCTGAAGTCGGGCACTCAACTGACTGAGCCACCCAGGCGCTCCTACTAATTTTTTTTAAAAGCACTTTTGCAACTTAGTTTCTTTTGCTTAGTATCTTTGGTATCTTCAGGTGTAAAGGCTTATGGATCTGTCTTGAGTCTGTTAAAAACCTGCAGCAACCAGATTGACCCCCAGAAGATGGGAGTATCAATAATCCCATTGATTGAGAACATGTGTTTCTTTCCATCCTCATCTACACTGGTATTAATGATCTCTTTAATAGTTGCCAATTGGATAAGTCAACAACATCTTGTTCTAGTTTGCCTTCTGATGGGCCTTTATTTTAATTTTTTTAAATGTTTATTTTAGAGAGCGTGTGAACGCAGAGTAGGGAAAGAGAAAGAGGGAGACACAGAATCTGAAGCATGATCCAGGTTCTGAGCTGTCAGCACAGAGCCTGATGTGGGACTTGAACTCAAGAACTGCAAGATCATGACCTGAGCTGAAGTCAGACACTTAACTGACTGAGCCACCCAGGTGCCCCTGGGCCTTTGTTTAAATACTTGCTCATGTACCCAACTGCAGACTTCCTCCAAGTGGGTTCCTGTTAAAGTATTTGTCAACACCTTAGTTTTCATGAGGAACTTTCTAGTGGATGAGGCCAGGCTGTTTCCCTTATTGTGGACGGTGTCCAGCTCTGCACCTGATGTTCCTGAATGCCTGGGTGTATCTGCCTTCTTTCGTATCACAGTTGTCCAGAGACCCCAGAGCATGACTTTTCCAGCCCCCCAGCCCTGGCACTGTCATCACACTGAAGTTCGGCTGGGCCTGCAAGAGGCAGGAGGTATGCTGGCCAAGAACTTAGGGTTTGGAGTCATCCAGAAGGTTGGTTAGAAGGGAAAGACAGTGGGGATGGAAGACCAGAAAAGAATTGCTGCCCTTTGTGTTAAAGGCGTGAAGGCCATGGGAGATATATAAGACACAATACAAGTTTCTAAGACAGATCTGAATGTGAGTCAAGACCATCCATACCTGCTGTGGACAAGTTATTTTGTCTCTGAATGGGTTTTCTTTTTGTAAAATATGTGGCTCCAATAGGGTTAGTTCCAGAAGATTTTGGGGCAGGAGCAGTGGAGATGGAAAGGAAACAGGGCTGATGGGTTTGGCTGGTGTTGAGGAAGGTGAATCAGTGTGAGAACCTGTGGCCAGGCTCAAGAGAAGACTGGGCCAGAGTGGGCAGAGTCTGGGCCTCAGACAGCTTGGGACACTGTGTGACCTCCCTCCTTCCCACCTGGGAGGCCCAGCACCCCCCTCTCTTCCTGCTGAGAATGCTGAGGTGGTCTGTTGGTTAGTGGCACTTGTGACCCTGCTACCTGCCCCTTTTTCGAGGAGTGTCCAGTCTCTGTGGAGGAGATGGGCCTGTATGGGTCACCTCTGGTTGGCAAGAAGGCCCAGGGAGCTCTGAAGTAGCTCTCTCTGCTTTCTCTCCAGCCTTGCTTCCTCAAGGACTGGGAGATGCATGTCCACTTCAAAGTCCACGGTTCAGGGAAGAAGAATCTCCATGGAGATGGCATTGCCTTGTGGTATACCCGGGACCGCCTTGTGCCAGGTAGGGAGGTGCTTGTATAGGTGGGGGCATTCTGCCCAGGTTAGGGCACTGGAGCTCCTCTTTGAGGAAACCTGGGACCTCGAGTCTGCTCTAGGGAGTGTCCCTTTGTGAAGAGGGATAGCTGGATCCTACAGCTCAACTCTAAACCCCATTGTGGCCTGGTGTTGTACACCAGCTAAGAATGGATTTTACCATTCTACTGTTTTTAAAAAAGCAAAAACAAGGAAGACTGTGACTGAGGCCATATGTGGCTGCAAAGCCTAATGTTTCTTGTCTGGCCTTTGACAGAAAGTTGCTGACCCTTGGGCAGAGGGTGGGGTTTCCTTTCTTCTGTAGGAGTCCTTTCTGCCCCCTTGTCACCTGACATGTCAGAGCACATGTCCAGGTACTGACCCCTCAACAGTTAACGGTTTCAAACTTTGAGTCCTCTCTGCTGTACCCCTGCACCTCCTCCTGCCTTAAAGATCCCTTCTCTTTCCTGGGCGAATGACCACAAATCAGCCTCCCTTTCCCCCACCCATACTGGCAATACTTTGTCCTTCAGGTACCCAGGGGACAACTCCAATATCTCCCATTACGAAAGCATCTCCTTCTAATTCCAGGGCCTGTGTTTGGAAGCAAAGACAACTTCCATGGCCTAGCCATCTTCTTGGACACATATCCCAATGATGAGACCACAGAGGTATGCCTCTGCTCTCTCCCTCAGACAGGACAGGAAGGACTGGGCAGTTGGCTGGGGGGTGGGAACCAAGACTTCTCTCTGGTCTCAGCACAAAAGGGGCCTCCAGGGATCAGGGTGGCGGGCTACCCCAGTGCCTCCCACAGGATGGGCTGGCCATAGAGTAACTGGTGTCTTGGTCTCAGCGTGTGTTCCCGTACATCTCGGTGATGGTGAACAATGGCTCCCTGTCCTACGACCATAGCAAGGATGGCCGCTGGACTGAGCTGGCAGGCTGCACGGCTGACTTCCGCAACCGCGATCATGATACCTTCCTGGCTGTTCGCTACTCCCGTGGCCGTCTGACGGTGAGCAGGCAGGATGGGGGCCGGTTATGCCTGTGCCAGTTCCGTGGAGGCTTAAGTTGATGGGCGGGCTTGGACCTGGCACGTACTTGACTTACTGGCTGGCTGCAGGTGATGACCGACCTAGAGGACAAGAACGAGTGGAAGAATTGCATCGACATCACGGGAGTGCGCCTGCCCACTGGCTACTACTTTGGAGCCTCGGCTGGCACCGGAGACCTGTCTGGTGAGCATCTGGGCCGAGGGAGGCATTAAGTCTCAGTCTTGACCTTCCCTGGTCTGTCGGGAGCTTGTGACATAGTTGATAGCTTTCCTTCTTAAACTTCTTTCCTTTGGTTCCACACACACCTGGGTTTCTTCCTCTACTTTCTAGCATCTGGGAATGTTGTCACTCTTGGGGCTTTATTCCGTGAGCACTCCCTCAGCAGTCTTCCCCTCTGCAGCTAGGGGGCTGAGTATGCTACAGGGTCCCACATTTCCATCACCAGCCCAGACCTTTCCAGACCTTTCCAGACCTTTCCAGACCTGTGTCACCCAACAGCCTGCTCCGCATCTCTGCCTGGATACCCAACAGGCATTTCAGCCTTCACATGCCAATAGCTGAAGCCCACATCTTGCCACCAAGACATAAATGGCACCTCTGTTACTCTAGTTGCTCAGTCCAAGAAGACTTGGTGCCACTGTGGTCTCTATTTTTTCTCTCACATGCCACCTCTTATCCTTTGGTGAGTCTTGCTGGGTTTGTCTTCTCAGGGCAGCAGACTACTTTTCCTCTCTTACTACTTGGCAGGTCCAGGCCATCATCTTCACTCTCTTGGACAACTGCAGGAGCCTCCCATGTGGTCCCCTCCTTCCACACCAGTTCCCCAGCAGTCTCTCCCAGTTCAGTCAGAGCGATTCCATTAAAGCTCAAATGAGGTCTTGCCACTCCTCTCGTCTTCTGCAGAGTCAAGGCCCCTGTCTGTCCCAGTAGCGGTTGCTGGGCCCTGTGTACCATGCCTCCCCTACCGCATCAGCCGTGACTCATGGCTTCCTGCTCCTTTACATCACTCTCAGCTCTTCTTCAGATACACCAGCGCCCTCCTGCTTTGGCCTTTTTACCTGTGCCTCATTCTTACCTCCTTCAGGTCTTGCTCAGATGTCACTTCCTCACTGGGGCCTTCCCTGATTCCCACATACCCCAGTCTCCTATGCACTCCTTACCACCTTTCTTGGCTTTATTTTTCTTCATAGCATTTAACCATCTTGGAATCTACCATGTAATTTATTTCATTTTCTAGGTATGCTTAACTGAATTGTAAGCTTCATAAAGTCAGGGCTCTTATCTTCTTTGGCCCACAGTGTGTCTGTATGCATTGGGATGCTGCTAGCCTATGCAAGCCTCGCTGGGCCACCAGGCCTGGGTGACACTTTATAGTGACCTTTGGCCATGGTTCTCAGAAGGCATCAGGGTCCTCAGAGGGCTGGCACCAAGCCCAGGGTCAGCTCTTGCTGACCAGAAGTGGGAAGCAACGTATAGGACCAGACATAGGGCTTATTTATCCTCAGGATAGATGTTTCTGAGAGCCTCCCCTTCACCCTTGAAATGTCGAGGTTCCTAGAGAGTCCGTTGCTTTGGGGTTTTAAAGTTTTTAGTGTGGATAGTCCAATAAGTCCCTTTGCCCCTGTTACCCAGCTTTAGGTAATCATTACTTGCTCGTTGATTACTTGGTAATTAGTTACCAGCTGGATGTCAGTCTTGTGTCATAGTCCTTCATCTCAGGTTATCTGGAATTTCATTGGGTAGTACATCAGCATATGTCAGGAGAAGGTTCTGGAAACAAAGCCAGATCTGTGGCAGGTGAATGCTCTCTAAGGGTATTTGGAGAGGCCCAATAAAGAGTGTTGGAAATTGACTACACAGTAGTGCCTGACCATTAATCAGAGAGTTGGGAATGCCGTCCTCTGCAGCAGGCGTCTCATGGGGAGTCACATGATGTAGTGGTCTCTTTTCCCTTTTAATTCTTTTTTTGTTTGTTTATTCTGGGAGAGCGAGTACACGCACGGGAGGTGGGGGCAGAGAGAGAGAGGGAGACAGGGGATCTGAAGCAGGCTCTGCGCTGACAGCAGAGAGCGCAATGCAGGGCTCAAACTCACAAACCATGAGATCATGACCTGAGCCGAAGTTGGACGCTTAACTGACGGAGCCACCCAGGCACCCCTCTTTTCCCTTTTATACATCTGAGACCATTGGGAATTTGAGAGTTGAAGGGATTTCCCCACGTTCACACCTAGGAAGGGCAGAGCTTGGGTGGAAACTCTGGTCGAACTTCAGAGTCAGGACTTGTCCCTGCGCCTCCGGGGCTGTGTGTGCTGGGCTCTGAGATACCACTTGGCTCTGCCTGACCCATTTGCCAGGTCCTTGCTCTTTAGGCTGTCCCTTTTCCGGTTTCCACGGATTTCCTCTTGAAATGAGGCTTTTCCTCAGGTTCCAGTAGGTTAGCTGAACTGATGCTGGAATCAAGGGACCAGGACCCCTGTCTTGGCTCTGATCTCAACCTCCCCATCTCACAAATGGGGTGGTCACTTACTGTCAAGCAGAAGTTCTCTTCTGCCCATACCTGAGCCTTTCTCTAGTGTTTTCTGGGACAATCACTGCCCAGGTATTAGAGCCTCGCCCTCAGCTGGTTGCTGAGTCGTTCATCTGCATTCTGAACTTGGGTCTCTGATGGGAGCACCTGGCAGCAGCCTGCCTGCCCCTCGGGAAGATCAGACTTCTCAATTGGCTGTAGAATAACTTGCAGGTCCTTTTCTGGTACATACTATCTGCTGGGCAATCTGTCTCTGCTTTGTGTGTACTTTCTCATTTTCTTGCCATGATTACCAGGCAAGATGGATATTATAACCTGGATTTACAAACAAGGAAACTGCCTCAGGATTTAGACCCAGGTGATTTTGACTGTAAAATCCATGCTTTTTTTCTGTCCTGCCTCCTCCCAGGTTTGTTAATGTTGAGTTCTAGAGGTATTCTAGCTCCTGGAATACCTGCTGGGGGTCACTGGGAAGAAAACAGACCCCTCACTAGGCAGGAGCAGAATTCTCCCTGTGGGACCTTGCCACTCTGAGGGACTGGAGCAGCAGCTTCTCTCTGGGGAAGGCCATGGGCCCTAAGGCAGTCTCCATGCTCCTTCTAAGCTAACTCTTGATCCTACAGACAATCATGACATCATCTCCATGAAACTGTTCCAGCTGATGGTAGAACATACACCTGATGAAGAGAACATTGACTGGACCAAGATTGAGCCCAGTGTCAATTTCCTCAAGTCGCCCAAAGGTATGTATGCAAGGCCCGCCTGGGCCTGGGTGGCCTGGTATGGGGTTGCAGTGGGGCTGGCTTGGCTGAGTGTGTATGGTCCATTTGCTCTTGCTTGGTCCAGTTGTGATTGTGGCTTGGGGTCTTGAATCAGCAGCTAGTGCTAATGAGTAGATTTGTGAGCACCTGGTGCCTATTTCGGCTGGTGCTTAGTGCGGGGTTAATGGCCAGTAAAGCCAGAGGGGCCAGTTTGTTGGTATAGGTGGCATGCAGGGCATTCTGATACAACATGTGTGTGGTCTCAGTGAATGGCCTGGGAAGTAGGTGCTGCCCCTAGCCAGGGCAACTGGTCTTCCAGGTTTCCTCAGCTAGAAAGAAGTAAAGACAAGAATCAACTTTGAGTTTTTGCAAAGCCCCAAAGCCTGGACTCTTTCCATGGTGCTAATTAGCCACCAGTCTCTCCTCACAGAGCAAGAGTTCTGGTTGAAGTGAAACCCCTATGTGTGTAGACATCCAAGAACCCTGAAGTTTGCCTATGGGCCAGGATGGGGGCACTGAGGAGCCTCTCAGCCTAGCCCAAGGTCACCATGTAGAGTGTGAGCCAGAGTGGAACCCAGCACTTAATGTGACCTCTCACTTTTTTAAGATTCATATTGCTTACAAATATCTCAGGGGCTAAACAAATCCTGCCGTGTACCCACTGTTTTTGCAACCTTTGATTGGAGAGTTTCTGGCTGAGGGCTTTCAGAGAATTCCTCTGCTCTGACCTACCCAGCAACCCAATAAGGTTGGCCAGGCAGGGGTTAACTCATTTGCAGACCTGTTGATCCATTTGCTCCTTTAGCAGATGGTTCCAGAGCTTTCATTCACTGCCTAGCCATGGGCTAGGTGCCGTCCTAGGGCTTAGTCTAGTGACTGAGGCAGAGAAGGGGGCAGAGGAAAACAGGCTGGTGGTGAGACCACGTCAGCAGGCCTGCCCTGGTTAGGTTGTGTGGGAAAGGATGACGTAGCTTGGCTCCTGCCTGGCATTGCAGGCCTCCTCCACAGTGAGCAGTGGAGGGCTAGGGCTGTGGCTCCGGAGGGAGGCCGAGTGGCAGGAACAGGGCCGAGGCTGCACAGGGCAGGAGGACTTGAGTCCAGATTCCTGTCCCTTCACCCACAGACTAGTGAACTTGACAAAGTCTGTTCCTGCTCTCAGCCTTCTCTAAAAGTGAGATTATGAGCTCCCCATCCCAGGGTAGTTGGGATTCCAGGAGAATATCTCATGTGTCAGGGCCTTGTTTCTGGTAGAATTCTTGATGTTAGCAAGCAGAGAAGTGGTGTGGCTGGAGAAGAAGGACAGGGGATGGAGGGCCTGGGAGATTCCCCCCCTAGGGACCATGGAATACATCCAGGTGTAAGTCAGGGCCGCTTTCGGCCAGGGCTGTGTCTCTCTAGGTCAGGATCTTGGACCACTGACTGCATGGGGCCAGGGTGGGGCTTGTGAACGCAGGTCTTGGGCTTGCCTTGTGCTGACTCAGGCTCTCCTGGGGAGGCCAGGAATTCGGTTTTCACCAGCCCCTTTCAGAGAAGACACCTGAGGCCTTGCTCCCTGGGAACCTCAGTCCCAGTGGGATTATTCCTGTGTCCATTCCTCCGCCCCTCTCTGGTATAGCTGTGAGCAGGACACAGGGCTGGCTGCGGCCTATTGCTCTGCTCAGTCCTGTTGGACTCCCTGTCTCCCGGGAGCCCGCCTGACCTCTCTCTCCACTTTACCACTTCAGCTCCCCCTCTCTTCTCCCCCAGACAATGTGGATGACCCGACGGGAAACTTCCGCAGCGGGCCCCTGACGGGGTGGCGGGTGTTCCTGCTGCTGCTATGTGCGCTCCTGGGCATCATCGTGTGCGCCGTGGTGGGGGCCGTAGTGTTTCAGAAGCGGCAGGAGCGGAACAAGCGATTCTACTGAGTGGCCGGTGCTCTGCTCTGGGGAAGGCCTGGTTTTGGGCCCCGGCACTAATGTGAACTTTTTTTTACTGAGATTGTAAAAGAAAAACAAGACGACCTTATTTCTTAACCGTTTCAAAGAAATAATTAAAGTATTTTCGTACATTTTGCTTCTTGCCCAGCAGGGATAAGCTGCAGGGCTGGGGAATAGGGTTTGGCATCCCCACACCTGGGGCAGAGGTCCTCGCCCATCTCAGGAGCAGGGAGGAGTCTGTGCCTGGAGCTGGGCCCTGGCAGGTGGCTCTTGAACACTGGAGGGCCCCCCAACCACATTGTGGTGGGTGTCTGACGATGCAAGCAGTGATTTTGTTCTGTGCGGTGTGTGTTGGTGGAAAAGGAGGCTGACTGGAGAACCTGGGCCTTTCTGGTCACCCTCTGAGCTTCTTCCCAAGGCAGAGCCTCGAGTGAGGCTGGAGGAGCAATTTGGTGGGGCTCAGAGTGTGACCGTTTGCTAAATAAAGTGAAATAACCAACCTCAGCTGTGTTGACTGTCCTAAGGGGCTTGCTTTTCTTTTCCTTCAAGTAACTTCCAGGTGGCCAGTGCTTTACAGCTCTCAGCCTCCTCCCCTCGGCCTTGCCACACAGCCCCAGGAGGCAAGTGCTGTGCTCCCTGTTCCCAGATGGGGAAGCACAGCTCTGGGAGGTCAAGCGAAACTTGCCCAGTGTCACATAGCATTTGAGGTCATGGGGATGGGGCCTTGTGCCATCTTCCACGTTCTCTGAGCCTCTCACTCTGGGCAGGGGAAGGTCCCACACAGAGGGTGGGACCTAAGTGCAAGCGAACTCTAGGGAACTCGGGCTAAGGGGGGCTTCAGGAAGATCTGGAAGGGATTTGTAGGTACAGAAGGACAGGTTGGGGTCGGTAATGGTATTCCCTTTGTGGTACCTCGAGGGGAGAAAGATGGCATAGGGAGTGGAAGAAAGCCGGCAGCTAAAAGGAAAGTACCATCATCTGGCAGCTTTCTTGGGTCTGTCTGTCCTGGCCATGGCCTGCCTCTGCTCTCCAGACTGTTCTTCGGTGCTCCTGACCCCGCCATGGAACAGTGTGTCCCCATCCATTCCGGAGCCATCTTCAGCATCTTGCACTTTTTTTTTTTAATGTTTTATTTATTTTTGAGAGAGAGAGAGAGAGAGCTTGAGCGGGGGAGGAGTAGAGAGCGAGGAAGACACAGAATCCAAAACAGACTCCTGGCTCTGAGCTGTCAGCACAGAGCCCAATGCAGGGCTCGAACTCACGGACTGTGAGATCATGACCTGTGCCGAAGTCGGATGCCCAACCAACTGAGCCACCCAGGTGCCCCCAGCATCTTCCACTTAAATGACATTTGAGTCTCCATCTTTTAAAAAAAAAAAAAATTTTTTTTTTATGTTTATTTGGGGGAGGGGCAGAGAGAGAGGGAGACCCAGAAGCCGAAACAGACTCCTGTCTCTGAGCTGTCAGCACAGGGCCTGACACAGGGTTCGAACCCACAGACTGTGAGACCATGACCTGAGCAGAAGTTGGATGCTCAACCATCTGAGCCACCCAGGCGCCCCAACTCTCCATTTTAAAAACAAGAGCAACCCTGTCTCCCTGTTGTAACCAGGCTTCTTATAATTAACATTCTTGATGAGATTCTTATAAAAAGTGGATAGAAGTAGATGTAAAGAGTAAGAACATATATTCCTGTCAATCTTTCACCCTCACTCCCCTGAGCTCTTCATTGATCTGTTCATGGTCTCTTATCCCTCTCGATGTGTCCTGTGTACACATAGGACCCGTCTTTTGGCAGGTGAGATGTCAAGAGATTGTTTATAAATTCACAGTGACAGAGAATTCTGAGCTGTGTTTTCTTCTCATGGGGCTGGGAGCCTGTTCATGAAGCTGTAAGAGAAAACATGATCTTCCTTATTGAAAGAAATATTTTATTGAGCACTTTCCCCAGAACAATTTCTTTACTTGAAAAGTAGCTAACTTTGAGTGCTTACTATATATCCCAGGCATGGTTCTGAGCAGTTGACACGTATTAACTCATTTCTCTCCACAACACTTAACCCACTTGGACATGAAAAATCTGCTAGGCTGGGTGGCTCCTGACTCACTGAGCATCTTCTTCCTTGGCGAGTGCCGTGTCTGTACTGACATGAATGACTGAGGCCTGGAATCTGGAACTCTCTGTGGCTGCTACAACCACCATAATCTGCACTACACTCGCCATATTTGGCCTTTAATTTTGGCCCTATCTTGGCCTTCCCCGAATTCCTGAATTATTAGGCAAATTGGCATCCTGTCCTGTATGGCTCTTGCCTTTGGCTGCATGTTGGAGACATCTGGAGAATGAAACTCAGTCCTCTGTGCTCTACAGTTTGGGTTTAAGAAGTAGGTGGGGTGTGGGCAGGGGCAGTTTGAAAACAACCACGTTGGGTGGTTCAGATGAGCATATAGGCTTGAGAAGTGGCAGGTGTAGACTAGTGATTTGAAGGCTGATCTTGAAGTGGTCCTGGTCTGTTCTTGGCGGTCAGCGGCTTGTTTGCATCCCTTTCAAAGTTCAAACCTGGAGGTGCTTTCCTAGAAGGTTAGATTTGTGTTCTCACATCTGCTTTTTCATATATGTGGGTTCATGCTACTGTAATCTACATTTTTGCCACATGCATTTATTATTTTTAAATGTTTATTTTTGAGGGGGGTGAGGGGCAGGAAAGGGGGACAGAGGATCCAAGTCAGACTCCACCCTGACAGCAGCTTCAGCACAGTGAGCCCACTGTGGGGCTCAAACTCATAAACTACAATCATGACCCAAGCCAAAGTCGGATGCTCAACCGACTGAGCCACCTAGGTGCCCTGTCACATGAGTTTAAAAACAGAGTTATTTCATCATATAGAAGTTAGATATAAATGTATATCCCTGCACCTGTTGTACAGCATGAGAAATGAAACGTGGCTGACGCATTTGCATCCTTCTTTGTCCCCTGCCCAAAATAGGTGCCCCCCCTCTTGGAGGTGATTGCTGCAGATTCTGATTTTTTTTATGTTTCTTTCTTTCTTTAATGTTAAATTTATTTTTGAGAGAGAGAGTGCAAGTGGGGAAGGGACAGTGAGAGAGGGGGACAGAGGATCTGAAGCTGACAGCAGTGAGCCCAATATGGGGCTTGAACTCATGAACTGTGAGATCATGACCTGAGCTGAAGTCCAATGCTCAACCAACTGAGCCACCCAGGTGCCCCTGATTTTATGTTTCTTAAAAATGTTACTGTAGAGGTATGTATCCCTAAACGCATAGTAGTGTTTTGCATTCTAAAAAATTACAAATGGTACACAGACGTATTCCTCAGCTCTTAAAATTCAGCACTGTTTGTGAATCTTTGCATTAGATGTGGCTCAAGATGTGGCATGAGTGGACTCCAGTTTCTCCATTTGGCCATTGCTGGATGTTTGGATGGTTTCCAGGTTTTTGCTCTTAAAATGCTGCTCTAAATGTTCTGGAGCCCATCTCCATCCATGCACAAGCCGGGTTGTAACTTACTTGTAACTTATGTACATTCCAGTCTTACTGGTTGTCAGATTGGTCTTGTGGGTTGTATTCATTCTGCTCCCACCTTGGTGACTGAGATTCCCCCTGCCCATTTCTTAGCACGTGATATTATCAATGTTTACTTATTGATGATCTGATAGGTATAAAAGTTTTAATTTGCATTTCTCAGCTAATCAGGTTGAGGATTTTTGTATCCTCAAGGATCCGTCCATGGTGGTGTAATTTTTTTGCCCCTCACCTTTTTCTTGTGGTTACATGCCCATTCTCATGGGATCTTCAGGTATGTGCTTTTGCGGATTACCTCTCAGCATGTGTGTCTTTTGATTTTCTAATGTCATATGATTTACTGTCTATATTTTAATGTCAATTACTAATCTTTTCCAAATATTTTTCCCCCAAAAGTCTGAAAATTTTGTTCAGACTCAGTTTATAATCTCCATGGAATTGACTTTTGTGTGGAGTATGATGTAGGGATCTGGTTTTCCCACTATGTATAGCCAGTTGTCAAAACATTTCCTGACATTCATTCTTCCACACAAGCCACAGCGCTGCTGAATCAAGTGCTCCAGATACCGCTCCCTCGTCTTCCTCCTGTTTCGTGGCTGGAAGGCCAGATGTTTAGCTAAATTCTCCAGCTTCTTAGCTAGGGTGGCTCTGTGAGAACTGTGCCTGCCGAGGAGACTCTCGGTAAAAAGCGCCAGATGGCAGCTGGCGTGGCTGTTTGCCCATCCTCCTCCTGCTGGACAGTGGGGGTGATCCCCAGAGGTGCAAAAGCCCCCTGTGACCATGGGGGCAGTAGTGAGCACCAGAGCTGGGTGGAGCATGTGTCCTCAGGACATCCAGGGCTGCCGCAGCCCTGGACTGCTGGGCTTTTATGTAAAATAAATAAATTTGTATTTGCTCAAATTACCATGAGTCATGTTTTCTGTTATTTGAGACTAAGAATAGCCCTCTCCCCCGTCGTGTATATGTCAAGTTTTCTAACCTGTAGGGGTCTTCTCTGCAGGTAATATTAATGTGCCCACTCAATGCCACACACTGTTGTAGGCCCTGGGACACGACAGCAAAAGGAACTACAGTCCCCCATGGAACTTACAGTCTGGTGGGGAAATCAGGTGACATAAATATTTACAGTATAAAGTAAGTTTAAAGTATGTAGTAAGTATAACATATGCCATGTTAGTACTTACATTTGTTTCTTGTAGCTGCCGTAACTATGTACCACAGACTGGTGGCTTTGAATGACAGAAGTTTATTGTCTCACAGTCTGGAGGCTGGAAGTCTGAAATCAAGGTGCTTGCAGGGCCATGTTTCCTCTGATGGCTCTAAGGGAGAATCCATCCTTACCTCTTCCTAAATTCTGGAGATTCTCTGTAATACTTGGCATTCTTTGGCTTGTAGACCTGTCACTCTTGTCTTTGACAACATCATTGCATGGCAGTCTTCACATCGTCTTCCTTCTGTCTCCAAATTTCCCCTTTTTGTTAGCACACCATTTACATTGGATAAGCCATCCCTGTGACCTCATCTGAACTTGATCTACATAGAGCCTCTTTCCAAATATAGTCATTTTCTGAGTTACTGGGGTGAGGACTTAGCATAGCTTTTTGGAGGAACACAACTCAACCTGCAACAATGATTAAGGGGAACAAAATTAGGGAAAACGGATACAGGGAGTCAGATGAAGATGGAGAAAGACTTGCATTTGACTAACAATCTATGGGAAATGGACTGAAAATTCATTGAGCTTAAGATTTGTGTATCTTTCCATATATAATATTTCTTTTTTTTTATGTTTATTTTTGAGAGAGCGAAGACAGCCATCAGGGGAGGGGCAGAGAGAGAGGGAGACACAGAATCCAAAGCAGACCCTGGGGTGCACACACTGTCAGCACAGAGCCGGATGCAGGGCTTGAACTCAGGAACCGTGAGATCATGACCTGAGTGAAGTCAGTCACTCAACTGAATCACGCAGGTGCCCCTCTTTCCATATATGATATTTCAAGAAACATTAACTTTACATATCAGAAACAGCTTTTTTTTTTTTAACTGCAGTATTGGCACACAATATTACATTAATTTCAGGTGTACAACGTAAGAAATTGGCAGTGCTGTTATGCTGTGCTTACCACAAGTATAGCTGCCATCTGTCACCAGGCAACGCTATTTCAATACCATTGACTATATTCCCTATGCTGTACTCTTTATCCTTGTGACTTATTCATGCCATAGCTGGAAGCCTGTATCTCCCACTCCCCTTCACCCATTTTGCCCATCCCTCCCCTCTGACAACCATCAGTTCTCTGTATATCTGGATCTTCTTCGTTTTGTTGGTTTCAGTTTTCACATATAAGTGAAGTCATATGGTATTTGTCTTTCTCTGATTTATTTCACTTAGCATAATACCCACTGGGTCCATTCATGTTGTTGCAAATGGCAAGAGTTCATTTTTTTTTATATGGCTGAGTAATATTCCACTGTGTGTGTATACCACATCTTCTTTATCCATTTGTTTATCAGTGCGACACTTGGGTTGCCCCTGTACCTTGGCTGTTGTGAATGCTGCAATGAATAGGGGTGCATATATTTTTTCGAATTACTGTTTTTGTTTTCTTTGGGTAAATACCCAGTAGTAGAATTACTGGATCATATTGTACTTCTGTATTTAATTTTTTTTTATTAAAAAAATTTTTTTTAATGTTTATTTTTGAGAGAGAGTGTGAGCAGGACAGGGGCAGAGAAAGGAGAGACAGAATCTGAAGCAGGCTCCAGGCTCTGAGCTGTCATCACAGAGCCTGATGTGGGGCTCAAGCCCACAAACTGTGAGATCATGACCTGAGCCGAAGTCGGATGCTCAACTGACTGAGCCACCCAGGTACCCCTCTATATTTAATTTTTTAAGGAACTTCATACGGTTTTCCACAGTGGCTGCATCAGTTTACACACCCACCAATAGTTGTTTGAGGGTTCCTTTTTTCCCCCCACATCCTCACGTACACTTATTTCTTGTCTTTTTGATTCTGGCCATTCTGATAGGTGTAAGATCCTATCTCATTGTGGTCTTGATGTGCATTTCCCTGGTGATTGTGATGTTGAGCATCAATTTATGTCTGTTGACCATCTGTCTTCCTTGGAAAAGAGTCTCTTCAGGTCCTCTGCCCACATTTTAGTTGAATTATTTGTGTTTTTGGTGTTGAGTTGTACAACTTTATATGTTTTGAATATTAGCTGCTTATTGGATAGATTGTTTCCAGATATCTCCTCCCATCCAATAAGTTGCTTTTTAATTTTGTTGATGGCTTTTAATCACTGTACAAAGTATTTCTATTTTGGTGTAGTCCCAATAGTTTATTTTTTACTTTTGTTTTCAAAAGAGTAGCATTGTAAGACTCTCATGATCATTATTTGGCATTGCTTGACTTCAGTCAATAATACTGGCATTGTGTATGTGCACTAAGATTTTGCCCGTGGGCTTTTTTTTTTTTTTCAGTGTTTATTTTTGAGAGAGAGAGAGAGACAGAGTGCCAGTAGGGGAGGGGCAGAGAGAGGGAGACAGAATCTGAAGCAGGCTCCATGCCCCAGGCTCCAAGCTGTCAGCAACAGAGCTGTACATGGGGCTTGAACCCATGAACTGTGAGATCATGACCTGAGCCCAAGTCAGACGCTTAACCAACTGAGCCACCCAGGCACCCGGCCCATTGTTTTATCATGCTTTATTTTGATTTCTGACTTTAGTTCCATCATGGAATAAAGGCTAATTAATTCAACAAGTCTTTGTTAATAAACTAGTATGTACTAGGCAATAGGCAAGGGATGCAGAAGTACAGGTCCTGCCTCTGTGGAGTGTAAACTCTGGCTGAGAACGTAGATTGTATGATCCAGGATCCAGTCTGGACAATATGCCACACTAGGTATTTCAGACAGAGGGCACTTAATATAGGGGGTTGGTCATGGGGGTGTGGGAAGGCTGAAAGAACAAAAAGGGGCCCTGAGATACACCAGAAATTCAGTGTGGGAAACAGATACCTCCCAGAGGTATCAAACAGAAGAGGTGATGTTACCAGAACCCTGGAGCTTGGAGGGCCCTGTGGTTGGTGCTGAAACCTATGAGCATATGGAAGCTGGTGGTTACTTGGACTTGCAAGGGAGCCACAGCCTTGGTGGGGAGGGAGCCTGGGGCAGCTGGGCTTTCTCAGACTGCAGGGCAAATTTCTGGTGCTGGGAGTGCTGGAGGCAGGAGCCCTCTGGCACCTGCTGCTGGCTTTGGAAGAAAGCAAGTCCCTTTTTCCTGCTTCCTCTTCCATCTAATACCTCCTCCCAGTAGCAGAACTCAGCAAGAGGCCAGCTGATTAGGGAGGCTGGGAAACGGTGCAGAGTTCCAGACCCAGAATCACACAACAGTATAGAAAGGCAGGCTTGAGGCTTAGAGATGGTGGGTGAATAACCTGCAGGCAGCAGGCTGCTGGGTGGGAGACCATCTGGAGGGTGGACGCCAAGGACCCTGGATTGGCCACCACTGCAGATGGTATTCATACAGAGAGAAACCCACTTCTGTGCATGTATTGTGTTGGGTTTTCTTTAAATCAAAGCTGAACCTAATCCTGTCTCATGCAAGTGGGGATTGGCGACCAGAGGGAGAATCTATTATGTAGAAGGAGGGAAGACTTGAAATGAGTAAGTTGGTAAATTTAGAAGGGAGTGGGATCCTGTGGAGGGAGAATGTTAGGAGGGATATGGGCAAACCCTTGGCTGATGTGGAGTCATATGGTGGAAGTGACTGATACAGAATAAGCTGGGGGACTTGAGTCACGTGCCAGTGCAGTGGCGCATCCTCATGGTCTCAGCTGACCTCCTTGGGCACCACTGCTTGGCTGACATCTCCAGATCTCTGGACTCCTGAACCAGGATTCACTTTGCCTGCGAGAGCAATTTCAAGTTGTGTGGCATCACTGCCACCTGGGAGGGCAGAACAGGAAGCCGACAGAAATTACTTGGGATTTTGGTTCCAGAATTGGTTTTAATGTTTTAAAATATGCAATTACTTGCTTTTCTAGTCTCCTTGCTCTGTGATTCTTGTGTCCTGTGTCTTTTTTTTTTTTTTTTGGTTTTGTGGCAAAACCAGAGCTGTCAGGCAGCTTCTCCAGGTTGGCAGAGACACTGGCCCTTGGAGCTCCAGCCACCATGTAAGAAACCCCACCACCTGAAGTCCCCTGCTAGGGAGCCCTGTGGAGGCACTCCAGCTGACAGTTCCAGCTGGTGTCCATCCTTGGCCACTGGGGCCCAGGTGCCAGATGTGCAAGGAAGGAGCCATCTGGGCTCCTGCATCAGCTGTTCAAGTCATCCCAACAGAAGCCCAGATGTCATGGAGTGGAGATGAGTTCACATTTCCATGCTTTTTTCAAATTCCCAGCCCACCGAACCCGTGAGCATAAAAATATTGTTGTTTTACACCACTAGGCTTCAGGGTAGCCCTTTATGCAGCAGAAGATGATTGGACCACATACATTCCTCGCCATCTCTTAATTTCTCTTTCTGAACTTCCGTTGGAGGTAGAGGAGGGGCAAGGGCATTCAAGTGGTCTCGGCCTTGATCATCCTGTGGTCTTGTGTTTTTGGTCATCTGGTTGTTGGAAAGTAGGCATTTCCCGCTACAGATGTGAGCCTTTAGCCAATAAATACCTCATGTTGACTCTGCAGTCCACATTTATGATATTTGGACTAAGAGCATACATGCCTTCCTCCATTAACTGACCCTTGGGGATAAGGTACCCACCTCTTCCCACTCTGGCAGGCAAGGGAAGGGCAGTCCCTACACATACAAGGCCACAGGTTTGTATAATTAGGGTAAGTGGCTCCTGACCTACTTGACCTACTTTAATATACAACAGACATGCTGTGCACCTTATAACTAGGTGAATTATTCAGAGTGTTGGGTGTTGAAGCCTAGGTCTTTGAAAAACATGAGCATTGCCCTTTCTAGTCTCAGGAAGATGGGATGCAGACATCCAAATGACTGGCATAATTAGACCATGATTCTTAGGATGGGGTCTGTGAGTCACCAGACTGCTGGTAGTGGAGCATGGGAATATACATTTTTTTAAGTGTTTGTTTATTTTTGAGAGAGAGAGAGGGAGGGGCAGAGAGGGAGACACAGAATCCGAAGCAGGCCTCAGGCTCTGAGCCTGACGTGGGGTTCAAACTCAGGAACTGTGAGATCATGGCTTGAGCTGAAGTCGGGCCCTTAACCGACTGAGCCACCCAGGCGCCGCAGAATATTCATTTTTTTAAAAATACTTATTTTTGAGAGAGAGTGCGCACGTGTGAGTGGGGGAGGGGCAGAGATCGAGGGAGACAGAGACACAGAATCCGAAGCAGGCTCCTCATTGCACAGAACTGGATGTGGGGCTTGAACTCATGAACCGTGACACCATGACCTGAGCCAATGTCAGACACTTAAGTGACTGAGCCACCCAGGTGCCCTAGGAATATGCATTTTTAATAAGCACTTGAGGGGAATCCTATGTGCACACTGACAAATCCAGATTTAATTTGGGGTGGCCTTTTCCAGCTGTCTTGCTGATGTTGGTTAGAAGTTAATAGGAGTCATCAGGTGGCACTTCTAGAAAGTTCTTTGAAAGGGCTGGTTCAGCCTGAAGCACACCCTTCTGCCCTACCCCTCCTCCTTGCTGGAGTGTCCAGCTGATGTTCGAAAGTGCAGTGGCCCTCTCAGACTATGAGGTGAACTTTGGGACAGACTTCTCATGCTAAGGATGGGCAAGCAGAAGGCAGGAGCTGCCGGTCTGCAGCCCTCCTATCAGCCTGTGCACTCCTGATGCTGAACACTTCATTAACATGAGAGAAAAACCAATCTCTGCTTGGTTAATACATGGGTTGGCCTTTTACCCTCACCTAACTCAGTTTCTAACTGGTGCATGAGAGATTTCAGTTATTTAATGAAAATACCAATTTCCCGAAACCATTCTGGGGATTCTGCAGAGTCTCTGGAAATTGATTTTTTTTAAACCTAGTTAACCGTAATTTACATTACCCAGTGGGACCTAATTCTTCACTCAGAAAGGTTCAAGCCCTATTTGAAAGAAAAGAAATAGCTAGGTTTTCAAAGTATTTACAGTTCTGCTGTTCTCTCGAGCACCTTGACTAAGAAAACCTGCATTTTATTCAGCTGCACTCCTGCTCAACCTGTGGCTTGTCTGGCTCTCCTGTGAGCCCCCAGGTGTGCAGGGGCGGGAAGCCTGCCTGCATTTCTGACGATTTTCCCATTTCTGATCAACTTGTGGCCTGTGCCTTTTTACCTGCACCGACAGAGGTACCATCTCTCAGATCTAGTTGGTATTCTCCCAGAGTCTTCCGGTACCATGCCCTCTATTGCCCCGGAGTGTTTGAGGCCTGACTTCCTCTGGTCTGCCCCTGGATCAGCACACCCACCATTTGTAGGGCAGATCGCATACCCGCCTCCCCAGACCACAGAGATGGAAAACTGTCTTATTTTAGTTCTTGTTTCCTTGAGTGCTATCTAATGGAGTCACTTCCCATTTATTCTTTCAGGCATGGTGCTTACCCTCTGAATAGTCTCATCCTGTAGATGTGGGTGTTGTGGGTGTTTTTTTGTTTTTGTTTTTTGTTTTTGTTGTTGCTTTTTCTGCTTAAGCTTTTCTGTCCATATGTATCTGACCTGTAGAAATTTCTCTCAAAATTGTGGGGTCTGAACAGACCATTTGTGTGTTTTTTTTTTTTTAATAATGGGTTTTTTGGAGAGAGACATAAGGGCACATGTCTTCAGAGGTAGAATTTGATGTATCTTTATTAGATCAGCTTTATTTGGTTGTCCAGATACCTCACACACTCTTCCTTTGTGTGGTTTGTGTGATTGATAAAAACTGATCGAGGTTGTGCCCGCTTTGGCAGCACCTATGCTAAAACTCAACTGAGGTGATTTGTTTTTGAGCACTGTTATTTTAAGTAACTTTTAATTTATGCATAACGTACAGAGTTGGTATTTTTTTTTTTTTTTTAAATTTTTTTTTTCAACGTTTTTTATTTATTTTTGGGACAGAGAGAGACAGAGCATGAACGGGGGAGGGGCAGAGAGAGAGGGAGACACAGAATCGGAAACAGGCTCCAGGCTCCGAGCCATCAGCCCAGAGCCTGACGCGGGGCTCGAACTCACGGACGGCGAGATCGTGACCTGGCTGAAGTCGGACGCTTAACCGACTGCGCCACCCAGGCGCCCCCAGAGTTGGTATTTTTTAATGTTGTTTTTTTCCTGAGAGGTATATGAAGAAGTGCTTGATGTTTTTCTTGATCTAACTCTAATCCTTTCTCTCTCTCTCTCTCTCTCTCTCTCTCTCTCTCTCTCTTCATTTCACAAAATGAAATGAAGCCCTCTTTGATATCTTGTTCCAACTAAATTAAATCATTAGTATTAAGGAAAAATATCCCCTGGGAGATCATATAGATTGTAGGCTAGCAAATCACCAGAAGATCTTGATAAGATGATGATTCTTTGAAAAAAGGACATATTGACCTGCCTCATCTGTAAAACTACCAAAATAGAGGTCAAATGTTAATGATTTTAAATGTTAAATGTTAAATGTTAAAAATTAAATGTTTAAATGATTTTAAATGATTTTAAATGATTTTAAAATGTTTTATTTATTTTTGAGAGGAAGGGAAAGAGAGAGACAGCATGAGCAGGGGAGGGGGCAGAGAGAGAGGGAGACACAGAATCTGAAGACAGGCTCCAGGCTCTGAACTGTCAGCACAGAGCCTGACATGGGGCTTGAACTCACAAACCATGAGATCATGACCTGAGCTGAAGTTGGACGCTTAACCGACTGAGCCACCCAGGTGCCCCAAATGTTAATGATTTTTTTAAAACTTATTTTTATTTTTTTATTTTAGAGAGTGTTAGCTGGGGAGAGTGGCAGAGGAGGGATGGAGGGAGGGAGACAGAGAGAGGGAATTTTAAGCAGTTTCCATGTTCACGTGGAGTCCGACATGGGGCTCTGTAGGATCCTGACCTGAGCTGGAATCAAGAGTCCTTGCTCAGTCAACTGGGCCCCTGAGGCATCCCAGTGGTGGTCAAATGTTAAGCGAACTGCTTAAATTGTATTTTTTAAAGATGTTAATTTGTTTTTAAGAGAGCAAGGCAGAGGGTGAGTGGCAGGGGAGAAGAAAGAGAGAGGGAGACACAGAATCTGAAACAAGCTCCAGGCTCTGAGCTGTCAGCACAGAGCTCAACGAGGGGCTCGGGAATGGCCAGATCATGACCTAGGCCGAAGTTGGATGCTTAACTGACTGAGCCACTCAGGCACCCCAGTGTGAATTGTATTTTAAAAAAGTACTTAAGTAATCTCTGTACCCGGTGTGGAGCTCCAACTCATGACCTCGAGGTCAACAGTTGCATGCTCTACCGACCAAGCCAGCCAGGTGCCCCTATGCTGATCACTTTTAAGTGTAAGCTCGGTGACATTAAGTATATTCACAGTGTTGTGCAACCATCACCGCCATCCATGTCCAGAACTTTTTCATCTTCCCCAACTGATACTCTACTCATTAAACACTAAAACCCATTGCCTCCTCCCCACAGCCCCTGGTAACTTCTGTTCCACTCTTGTCTGAATTTGCCTGTTCTAGATACCTCATATGTTCAGTCATGTAATTATTTGTCCTTTTGTGTCTGGCTTCTTTCACTTAGTGTATGTTTTCAAGGTTAGGGTTTCAGTGTCATCAAGGTTAACATGTATCAGAATAGTATGGCCGAACGATATTTCATTGTATGGATATACCACATTTTATTCATCTGCTGATGGACACTTGGGTTGCTTGTACCTTTTGGCTAGTGTATGTTTGAGTCCCCGCTTTTGGTTCTTTCAGATAGACCCAAGAGTAGAATTGCTAAGTCATATGGTAATTCTGTGTTTACCTTTTTGAGGAACTGCCAGACAAGCAGCTTTACTTTTCCTGGCACTGTAACTCTTTGCATAGGCTCAGAGTTCACCCTCCTTCCTACCAGGGTGTCGCTAGATAAGCTGGACTTGTGACCACACCAGTGCCAACTGTGCCTCACTCAGGGCTGGTCGGCACTCTCTGAGCACCTGTGGAGAAGGTGCTTGTGAAGTGCTCCAGGGAGCCGGTCTGTTGCTTGTTTGATGGTCCTTCATGAAGTTCAAGCCTATGGGTAGTAAGGAGATCATTTTCTGGCAAGTCAGGCACATTGGCAAAGTTGGGGATCTCAAGAAAGACGACGCCTGTCCAGTTAAAGATTCTGTGAAACCTGGTAGCAGCTGGTGTGATAGCCCTTAGTTCCTGAACGCAAACCGGAGGAACTCAAAAGGACCTTACAAATACTTCTGGCATGCGGCACCTGGGTGGCTCAGTTGGTTGAGCGTCTGACCCTTGATTTTGGCTCAGGTCACGATCCCAGGGTCATAAGATCGAGCCCCACGTTGGACTCTGTGCTGAGCATGGAACCTGCTTGAGATATTCTCTCTCTCTCTCTCTCTCTCTGTCTCTCTCTGTCTCTCTCTGTCTCTCTCTGTCTCTGTCTCTTTGTCTCTCTCTCTCTCCCCCCCTCCTCCTCTCTCTCCCCCCTCCCTCTCTCTCCCCCCCTCCCTCCCACCCTCTCTCTCCCTTTCTCCCTCTGCCCCTCTCCCCCACTCATGCTCGCTCGCTCTCTAAAAAAACCCAAATACTTCTGGCAGGATAGTAGTTGTAAAAAAACTATGACCCTTGGGGTTTTATCAATACCTGGCCTCAGTGCCAGGGTCAAATTTGTCAACTACCCAAGGAAGTCTCTCCATGGAACAGAACAACCCTTGCTTCACCTCTGTAGAGAAAGCATGCCAAATAGCACTGCACATCAAATAATTCTATAAATTCAAAACCACGGTGAAGATTTTCACCTCACTGGTGGACTTCTTGGTTCCCTGCCATTTTCTTGGGTTGAACACATTGGCTTCTCCAAGGAACAGTGTTGTTGGGGTTGAGTTTGTATAGGCATGCCTCGTTTTATTGTGCTTCACTTTATTGTGCTTTGCAGATACTGAGTTTTTTAGAAATTGCAGATACACATGCCCTGTGTAGAGCCATGGCACAATGTTGGTGCCATTTTTCAAAGTAGTGTTTGCTCACTTTCTGTCTCTGTGTCACATTTTGGTAATTCTTGAAATATTTCAAATTTTTTCATTATCATTATATTGTTTATGGTGATTTGTGGTCATGGCTCTTTGATGTTACCATTGTTTTTGCAGCACCAAGGACTGCCCTCTTGTAAGACAGTGAACTTGATACATGTTGTATGTGTTCTGACTGCTCAACCAGCTGGTCTTTGCCCCTGCTCTCCCCCTCTCCTTGGGCCTTCCTGTTCCCAGAGACACAACAATATTGAAATTAGGCAAATTAATAACTCAACAGTGACCTCTGAGTGTTTAAGTGAAAGGAAGAGTCTCATGGTCTCTCACTTTAAATCAAAAGCTAGAAATGATTAGGCTCAGTGAGGAAGGCATGCTGAAAGTCAGGCCTCTTGTGCTGAGCAGTCAAGTTGTGCATGCAAAGGGAAAGTTCTTGAAGGAAATTGAAAGTGCTACTCCAGTGAACACATGAATGATAAGAAATTGAAACAACCTAATTGCTGATAAGGAGAAAATTTGAGTGGTCTGGATAGAAGATCAAACCAGCCACCACATTCCCTGAAGCCAAAGCCTAATTGAGAGCAAGTCCCTGACTCTCTTCAACTCTGTGATTGTTGAGAGGTGAGAAAGCTGCAGAAGAAAAGTTTGAAGCTGGCAGAGGTTTAAGGAAAGAAACCATCTGCATAACATGAAAGTGTAAGATGAGGCAGCAGGTGCTGATGGAGAAGCTGCAAGTTATCCAGAAGATGTAGCCAGGATAATTCATGAAGGTGGTTACACTACACAGCATTTTCCATGTACACCAAACAAGCAGCCTTATATTGGAAGAAGATGCTACATAGGACTTTCATAGCTAGAGAGGAGCAGTCAGTGCCTGGCTTCAAAGCTGCAAGGGACAGGCTAGTACAGGTGGTGACTTTAAGTACGAGCCAGTGCATTTGTTTTTTTTTTGTTTGTTTGTTTGTTTTGTTTTTTTAACACCATTTCTTACCACTTTTTAAAAACTATTTCAAAAATCCTAGGGCCTTTAACAATTATACTAAATCTATGCCTGTGCTGTATAACAGATGGCATGGAAATCTGCCCTTCCACCAATATTGATTGGACATGCTAAATGGGAATCCATGAAATTGCACAAGCCCATTCTGGTTGTTAATTTGCTGTAACACAGCCCCATATGGAGCCTACTGGAACTTATGGCAAAAGCCTGTGAGTGCCACCTAGTGGCAATTGCTGGGATTTGGGACCAGAAAAATTCCCATTTGAGAGATAGTTACTATTGGACTTTGAGATTTTTCCTGTGACTAAAGGACATCAAATAATTTTGAAACCTGAACTACCCACAATGCCTCTGGTGACGTTGAGGAAGTACTTTAATGGGGAGGGTAATGCCCAGAAGTATTCCATCATAAAATGGAAATGGTTTATATAGGAACAGGCTACCAGGAGAATGAGAGGAAGTACTCATCAGTAGGGAGCCTCTTTTTCCCTATGGTTGATTCTGGAACCATCTTAGTAGCTGCTGGATCCTATGGCCGCTCAGGAAGCACCCTATGAAAAGCTCTCCATTGACCAACAAAGTTGCTTGGTTTCTGGAGGGCAGTTCCATGGTAAATGGACAGCTTCCTGTTTAGAAGCCCACTACTCTGATGGAGAGTGTCAAAACAAATCAGTTCATTGGGCCGAGTTGTATGCTGTTTTTCTAGCAATTATGGAAGAATTGAACAAAGATAAAAGCCCCTATGTTTGCATTTTTATTGACTTACAGGCAGTAGCCACCACGTATCTGGCAAATCAGACTGGTGCCAGTAAACCTGGGGGTGGGGGTGGTACAAATGGATTGTGACAGGAACAGACAGTTACTCTGTTCTTGGCTTAGCCTATTCCGTGGTAGACGTAAGTGCTCAGCATGCAATAAAAGGACTGGAACAGAAGATATGAGAACTATATGGACTGTCAGATCATATATCCTCCAAGGAACACAAATTTACAGCCCATAATGTCCAACAGTAGACAGAGGGATGTAAGTTTCAGAGGAATGGTTTGTTGAAAAATTGGAACAGGCAACTGAAACTTTTTTTTTTTTTTTTTTGGTCTAAAACAGGGAAATAAAGGCATGAAGGACTGGCTTACACACCTCCATGAGTGTGTGCTCACACTCAACATGAGGCCAAGGGAGGGTCCCCACTAGAGAGATTCCTCTGCTTTTGGGGATGGATTTGGAGAAGAGGGAATGGGAAGAATGCTGGGATCACTGTACTTTTTAATTTTTCCCACATCACGTCAACTTCCTTTGTCCTACCTGATACAATGATACAGTTGGTCCCAGGACCAGGCCTGCAACTGCAGGTGCCAGAAGCAGGGGGATCCCTAAGTAAGAAACTATACCTTTAAACCTTTATGGCAGAATTGCTAAGGGTCTGATGGGGTAGGTTTTGCCTTCACCGCATCTGGCAAAATTGGGGCTGCCACTGAATGCAGCTGTATTGCTGAGTGGTGGTCTAGACAGGTTCACCTTAGTTCTGTACCTATTAACTCCAACCATCCCCCCACCCCCGCCCCGACATGGAAGAGGCCTGAAGGGGGGGGGGGCATATGCTAGACTAATATTTCTCCTGGCGACCTGGGCCAGCAGTGGCCAAACCTAATACCCCTTCCAAAGGTAGAAAAGTTAGGCGGTCAATGGAGAAGAGGAGGAATAGTAGCTGGGGATAAAGGAGTGAATGAGTGGCTTATGCAGTGAGGGAAATGCAGGATGGCATTGGCACTTGGGGAGAGGCTCAAAGTTGGATGTTGTTGTCTCTCAACCCAGTTACACCAGGTGCCTGAAATGGTGGAGATGCATGTTGCTGTGAAACCACTCTTGCTTTTGGGACCTAAAAAAAATTGAATGGGAGTCTGCAAACCTGAATGGTATCACTCTGGGGGACATTTCAGTCACACAGTGTGATGATGGACTAGATCAATTGTTAATGCCTGAGTGGGACTCTAGTAATGTGCCAGAGCTTTTCAGGACACATGTGCCAGCACACTCGATAGGGTGTATCACTGGGCTTATTACAGTACTGATACTGATAGATGTATTCAGAAATTGAATTAAAGCCTCCCCAGGAAGTAACACAGATGGAAAATGGCCTGAGAAAGCACTGTATTTACCTCAGTGTCAGCTAATTTCTTTTCTTTTTTTTAAATTTTTCTGTCAGAGCCTTTTCCTGCTTATTATTATTTTTGAGAGAGAGCAAGAGAGTGCGCACGTGTGCACGCAAGTCAGGAAGAGGAGCAGAGAGAGAGAGGGAATCCCGAGCAGGCTCCCTCAGTGCAGAGCTCAACATGGGGCTCAATCCTGTGACCCTGAGATCATGACCTCAGCCAAAATCAAGAGTAGGATGCTCAACTGACTGAGTCACCCAGGCACCCCAACACCAGCTAATTTCTAAGCTGAATAGTTCTGCTTAGAACTAGTTTATCATAAGATACGGTGGGGGGGGGGGTGAATAATTAAGACAAAAATATGAAAATGTATATACTGGCTTTATAATAGTGTCTTTAAATCTATCCCCACCTCCACACTGGCCCCTCCAAATCTTAGGGAGTATGATTATTTTGCTGTAAGAGTCTTGGCTGGAGACAAGGGTGGCATTTAACTTCACCACAGAAGAGGCCTCTGTCTTCTGCCCTCAGCTCTTGGAAGATGATCTTTGTTTGCCCAGAGGCTTAGGCTAGACAAGGAGTGGCAATGTGATTTAAGGTGAGGCTTAGGGTCACATGGTAGCAGTCCACTGGAGACTTGAGATCAACCATATGGGAGCTTAATTAATCATGCCAATGTAATGGAGCCCCCAAAACTGAGAACGAGTCTTGGAATAGCCTCCCCAGTGCACAGTACTCTATGTGTATTGTCACACATTGATATTGGGAAAATAACATGTTCTGACTGCATGGGAAGAGGGTGTGGCAGTCCTCATAGTATCTCACAGTTCCCCAGACTCATGAGCTTCTTTCCTTGGCCAGTCTTCCTCTGTGTCCTTTTCCTGTACGAAACTGTATAATAGAGTGTATACAGTGAGTATTATAGCATTAAGTGGGTTCTGTGAATCCTAACAAGTCCTCCCCAGTAGTTGTTTTGGGAATCCCCTGAACTTGCAGTTGGTGGAAGAAGTGACCGTGGTCTTGTGTAGATTGTGTTCACTCTTACTCTACAATTAGCTAAATTCCTCACAAAACTCTACTCAAGAGGAATCTGAATCTTAAGCTGTTTGTTCTGTCAGATAGGCAAGGACTTGGTCTCTCAGGAAAATAGATAAAACACACACACTTTGATAGACTTACAGTCTATTTTTCCTCACTTTTATGTTCTAGAATTACAGAATTATAAAGCATATTTTCTTCTTCTCATGTCTTATAATCAAGAGAAAATATACTCAGCAGAAGTTTCACCAAAAAAACCCCAGTTACTGGAATTAGCAGATAAGGACATAAATGATTGTAAATATATAAAATAATTGGAAAAGAATAATAATAGGGATAGAGAAGGGGTATAATGAGTTGAAGAGTATTTCTCAAAAATTCTTGTCTATCCAGAACTTCAGAATGTGACCTGATGTGGAAATAGAGTCTTTACAGATGTAATTAGGTTAAAATGAGACACTAATATTGGGCCCTAATCCAGTGACTGGTGTCCTTACAAGAAGAGGGAAACGGATACAGAGAGACACAGAGGAGAGGGCCTTGTGAAGACAGAGGCAGAGATTGAAGTGTGAGGCATTTGCAAGCCAAGGAATGCCAGTTGCTGGCAGCCACCAGAAGTGAGGAGGGAGGCCTGGAACAAATTGTCCCTCAGAACCTCAAATCCTGCTGACACCTGGATTTTGGACTTTCAACCTCCAGAACTGTGAGAGAATACATTCTTGTTGTTTCAGGCCATTCATTTTATAGTACTTTGTTATGGCCCTAGGAAATTAATACACAAGGTAATGAGATATCTTAGGATATGGTAGCAAACTTTTTAAAAAGGACCAAATGGAAATTCTAGATCTGAAAAATATAGTAGCTAAAATAAAAACCACAATGGATGGGCTAAACACCATATTGGATGTTACAGAAGAAAGAATAAGTGAACTTGAAGACAAATAAATAGAATTTGCCACACTGAAGCAGAGAGATTAAAAGAAAAAAACAAACCTGAGGGGTGCCTGGATGGCCCAGCTAGTTAAGCATCTGACTGTTGAATTCGGCTCAGGTCATGATCTCACAATTCATGAGTTCAAGGCCCTCATTGGGCTCTGCGCTGCCAGTGCAGAGCCTGCTTGGGATTCTCTCTCTCTGCCCCCTGTCTCTGCCCCCTCCCCCTGTGTGCCCACCCCCCCCCCCCCCCCGCCGCCAAAATAAACATCAAAACACGTTTTGTTTTGTTTGTTTGTTTAACTTTGATGGATATTATTTTGCTTTGTTGTTTTTTATTTTAATTTTATTTTTTAAATTTACATCCAAATTAGCATACAGTGCAACAGTGATTTCAGGAGTAGATTCCTTAATGCCTCCTACCATTTAACCTATCCCCCCTCCCACAACCCCTCTAGTAACCCTTTGTTTCTTCTCCATATTTAAGAGTCTCTTATGTTTTGTCCCCCTGTTTTATATTATTTTTGCTTCCCTTCCCTTATGTTCATCTGTTATGTGTCTTAAAGTCTTCATATGAGTGAAGTCATATGATATTTGTCTTTCTCTAATTTTGCTTAGCATAATACCCTCCAGTTCCATCGCATAGTTGCAAGTGGCAAGATTTCATTCTTTTTGATTGCCAAGTAATACTCCATTGTGTGTGTGTGTGTGTGTGTGTGTGTGTGTGTGTGTACACACACACACACACACACACACACACACACACACATCTTCTTTATCCATTCATCCATCAATGGACATTGGGCTCTTTCCATGCTTTGGCTATTGTTGATAGTGCTGCTATAAACATTGGGGTGCATATGTCCCTTTGAAACAGCATACCTGTATCCCTTGGATAAATACCTAGTAGTGCAATTGCTGGATCGTAGGGTAGTTCTGTTTTTAATTTTTTTGAGGAACCTCCATACTGTTTACTAGAGTGGCTGCACCTGCTTGCATTCCCACCAACAATGCAAAAGAGATCCTCTTTCTCCTTATCCTCGCCAACATCTGTTGTTGCCTGAGTTAATGTTAGCCATTCTGACAGGTGTAAGGTGGCATCTCATTGTGGTTTCGATTTGTATTTCCCTGATGATGAGTGATGTTGAGCATCTTTTCATGTGTTGGTTTGCCATCTGGATGTCTTTTTTGGAAAAGTGTCTATTCATGTCTTTTGCCCATTTTTTCCCTGTATTATTTGTTCTTTGGGTGTTGAGTTTGATAAGTTCTTTATAGATTTTGGATCCTGCCCCTTTATCTGCTATGTCATTTGCAAATATCTGCTCCCATTCTGTCGGTTGCCTTTTAGTTTTGCTGACTGTTTCCTTTGCTGTGCAGAAGCTTTTTATTTTGATGAGGTCCCAATAGTTCATTTTTGCCTTTGTTTCCCTTGCCTCTGGAGATGTGTTGAGTAAGAAGTTGCTGCAGCTAAGGTCAAAGAGGTTTTTGCCTGCTTTCTTCTAGAGGATTTTGATGGCTTCCTGTCTCACATTTAGGTCTCTCATCCATTTTGAGTTTATTTTTGTGTATAGTGTAAGCAAGTGGTCCAGGTTCATTTTTCTGCATGTCGTGTTCCAGTTTTCCCAGCACCACTTGCTGAAGAGACTTTCTTCCATTGGATATTATTTCTTGCTTTGTCAAAGATTAGTTGGCCATATGTTTGTGGGTCCATTTCTGGGTTCTCTATTCTGTTCCATTGATCTGAGTGTTTTTGTGCCAACATTAAAAAATGTTAAAAAAAAAAAAAAAACCCAGGGGTGCCTGGGTGGCTCAGTCGGGTAAGCGTCTGACTTCAACTCAGGTCACGATCTCACGGTCTGTGAGTTTGAGCCCCGCGTCAGGCTCTGGGCTGATGGCTCGGAGCCTGGAGCCTGCTTCCGATTCTGTGTCTCCCTCTCTCTCCGTCCCTCCCCCGTTCATGCTCGATCTCTCTCTGTCTCAAAAATAAACGTTAAAAAAAAAAAAAAACCCAGACCACACTAACAACATCACTTAGCATTGATATATTATGAGGCTGGGAAGCATACATGAAATTGGGATCAAGAGAAAGAAAATAGGGCAGGAAAAAATATTTGAAGAAATAAAGACTGAAAAACTTTCCAGAAACTCACAACATTCTTAAGACAGATACAAAGAAGTCACACCCAGGTGTACCATAGCCAACAGCTGAAAACCATGATCAAGAGAAAACTTAAAAGCAGATAGAGGGAAATGACACATCCCTCCCCAT